>NW_012116511.1:2000869-2033204 GCF_000951035.1 Colobus angolensis palliatus | reverse complement strand
ACTGCACTCCAGCCTGGGTGACAGAGCGAGACTCCATTTCAAAAAAAAAAAAGAAAGGAAAAAAAAAAAAAAGAAAAGAAAAGAGAAAAGGGAAGGGAAGGAGGAAGGAAGGAAGGAAGGAAAAGAAAGAAATTAAACCTAGGAACAAAGTAGTTTATCTAATCTATATATATGACTACTATTTGTCTTTTAAAGTGAGAAACGAGTATGTCTTTGCAATTATAAGAATTATAAGGTGACTTAGCTACTTAGAGTGACATGTAGCATTTGCATCAAGGTGAGTTTGTCTCAAAAGCTCTGTTCTACTGCCCCACTCAAGAACAGGTAGTCTCAAATTTGTAAAATAGATATTTTAACTAGAACAGACTTTATTTTTATTGCTGATTTAATCTATTACAAACTATTACTTTTCTATTCTAAGCTGTTATAAAAATTATTGCTTTAATATGATCACTTAATAAGTATTAAATGCCCCAATTCTATCTGCTAAAAATTGTTTGGCATGTTTAATTGATCACAAGGATTCGAGTAGCACTCTTATCTTTCCAAGTATCTTCAGGAAATTCTTATTTTCAGCAGGGCGTGTTGAGGAAACATAAAGCTTACATTTTTATTCCTGATGTCTTCTCATCACTTCCAACAGTAGCCACTGACTGAAAGCCAGTGCTCTCTTTCCTCACTTTTTCTAAAGCTCTCCCTGTCTATTAGTTACGTCTGAGATTGCAGGCAGTTAAAATCCAACATTTGGCACACTGAGAAAGGGGCTATGTGATAGGGCCCCAAACTGAAATGTGATGAATTATTAAACAGGTAGTTTGTTGGGTGATTGAAAATTACCTGCGAAAGAGTGCTTATCTCCTTGAGGCACATCGAAAGCTAACGGAATTGAGCCAATTAGACTGACTGTCTCTTCAATGAGTTGTGACCTATCATTGGTAATAGCTTATTATGATGATAAATGAACCCATCTCTCAAACTGGAGCCTGAGTACACACTTCAGCAGTTTCCTTGAATCATGAGGCCATTACCTCTCAACTTCAGATCGACAGCAGTGACAGCCACAGGAGCAGAGAGCATGCATGACTAGACACAGATGATTGTTTTACTCAGATGAATATATTTACAGCTATTTCCAAAGAAATGGGCCCTTCTTTTGCATTGTGTATTCATATCTGAAATAGTTACCATATGACGTTTCCTTCATTAGGAAGACAATCCCTCCCTGCTGTAGCATTCTGAGATAACTGGATTTTGAAGGTCTTTTCTTTTCTTCACTTTTTGTTTATTGTTTACAATGTTTTAATTTCTCATTCTTGTGAGTAATAACTCCTTGTTGAGTAAAATTTCAGAATAAAAATATTGTTTTATAGTAAAGATGCTTGTAATATCAAAACAAGTGTGCTTTTTAAAAAATTAATTTCATCCTATTACATTTCACATTTTATATATGATGTGGGTTGGAGGAACCCCTTAGAGATTCTTTTTTCTTTGTAGAGAAGTTTTGTAGAGATCAATAGTGTAAGAATCGTACAAGTGTAAATAGTTCTGTTTCCTTTTAATTAAAAAAAAAATTGAAAATTCTTTAAGTAGTTACTGGAATTTGGTAAGTTCCATGTGCTGCTATATTGATACATTTTGTTTTAGGAGAATTAGGAGCAAAAGGGTTATTTTTATAATAAAATACAATCTTCTAGTTCCTAAACAGTATTAGACACCTGTTAGCTGCCAACTTCCCAAAAATACCCCTGAAAAAAAAACCTGTTGGTTAAGAAAGTTTATGAAATTGTTACAGTAAAGAAGAACATCACCTTGATATTCTTAGCAATGTATCAGAAGGTGAGGGTCAGGGGGAGATATTTATAGGTTTTAGGGAAAAGACTGGGTGATTTCAAGGCAAATCTTGCATGAGAGGGAACTGGTTGGGATTCTGCAGGGTTTATTATATAATAGTTTTGGATTTGTCACCAGAGTGAAGCAAGGGTCTTGAATCAAACATTGAAGAACATGTTGTGAGTCTATAAGGAAGTTAGTTTACATGGATCACAGAGCAGACAAGATTTTCTTGGAGATTGTTCACAGCATTCTTAAAATAGGGGGTGGAAATTTTGCTTGCTCCCAGCATTATTTAGTATAGGAACAGGAAATTGTGTTAACGTTATAAGAGATTGTGTTTGCTTTAGTTCTTACAGACATATGTTTACTGAATCTTCTGTGCCACTGTTTCCTAATGTATAAAATGAAAATAATGTGAATACCTACTTTATAGTGTTATTTTGAGGGTAAAATGAATTAGCACATATGCAGTACTCAAGATGGTGTCGGAAAATGATAAGCATTTGGTATTAGCTATTATTATTAACTCCAACTGGGCTTAATTTGAGGTCAGGCATTATTTTGTTGAAACTTTAGAAAGACTTCCCTCACACATAAACAGACAGAAAGAGAGACAGGAAGAAAGAAGAAAAGAGAAAGAGAGAGAGATGGAGAGAGGCAGAAAGAGAGAAAAAGAAAGAAAGAGAGAAAGAAAGAAAAGGAAGGAAGGAAAGAAGGAAGGAAGGGAGGGAGGGAGGGAGAGAGGGAGGGAAGGGAAAGAAAGAGAAAGAAAAGAAGGAAGGAAAGAAGAAAAGGAGAGAGAAAGAAAAAAAAAAGAAAGAAAGAAAGAAAGAAAGAAAGAAAGAAAGAAAGAAAGAAAGAAAGAAAGAAAGAAAGAAAGAAAGAAAGAAAGAAAAAGAAAGAAAGAAGGAAAGAAGGAAAAGAAAGAAAGAAAAGGAAGAAAGAAAGAAAAGGAAGGAAGGAAAGAAGGAAGGAAGGGGAAGCAGGAAGGGAAAGGAAAGGAAAAAAATGGAAAGAATAAAGAAATAAATACAGCAGGAAAGGAAAAATAATAGGAGGAATTTGCTCAAATACGTTTAATTTTTAGGGTATTTTGATTTACAAAGTAACTGACTATCAAGACCTCTCTTAGAGATGATCTGTTATGACAGTAAATGACTTTTCTTTCCAGTTTTCATCTGGGGCTGGGTTTGAAGTGATCATCAGCCTCAGTGTTCTGGGAGTAAGTCATTCATAATGGAATGGAATTGGAAATAACCCACAGACAAAAAGCTTAGCAAGCCATTGAAGTTCCCCTAGGCCATTTACTGCCTTAAGCTTGTTTTTACTTGTACTGCAGGAAAAAAAGAATGAGTATGGAGGTGGTATTCTTATATCACATAATTTTAAATTAAGATGTGATGGTTTTATATAAAAGTAAAAATGCTTGATTTTGCTTTTTTCTTCAAGACAAGTACAGAGATGAAATGTAAATATGTTAATATCTAATCTTAAGTCTGCTCTTGATCCGAAACTCTTTTGAAACTTTACGTAGAAAATGATAGAACAATTTAATGTGTCTCAGAATCTAGCAGAGATTTGGAGGGTGATGGATAGAATAAGGGCTTAACACGAGAAATAATTTCTGTTGTACCAAGCTCATGAGCTTTATGCATGGTGAAAGATATTTAGGCTAAAGAAAATGTTAACTATGCAGGGAATGAAACTCGTGACAGCTTGATCCCATAAGACTCAGCAAGGATGAGGTTTGACTCTGCATCCCTGACTTATGTAGTACAGTCTTTTTATTTAAAGGAGATAAGCCAGGTTAAAGGATTTAGCAAAACTGTTAAATTAACTCCTTTAACAAAGAGTTATTGCTATGAAAGTCTCTCAAGTGCGGTGCTCAGGCTTTTTACATCAGTCGTCTGGAGTCTTTATTCAAACTGTTTATTATTAGCTGGGCGTGGTGGCTCACGCCTGTAATCCCAGCACTTTGGGAGGCCGAGGCGGGCAGATCACGAGGTCAGGAGATGGAGACCATCCTGGCTAACGCGGTGAAACTCCGTCTCTACTAAAAATACAAAAAAATAAAAAATAAAAAAAATAGCCGGGCATGGTGGCCGGCGCCTGTAGTTGCAGCTACTCGGGAGGCTGAGGCAGGAGAATGGAGTGAACCCAGGAGGCGGAACTTGTCGTGAGCAGAGATCGCGCCACTGCACTCCAGCCTGGGCGGCAGAGCGAGACTCCGTCTCAAAATAACTAACTAACTAACTAACTAAATAAATAAATAATTTTTTAAAAAGTTTCTTATTGACCCTTACTCTGGATTCACTTACTCAGAAGATCTGTGGAAACCTGCGTTTTTAATCAGCTCCCCTAGTGATTCTTCACCCATAAGAATTTGGGGGCCACTCTTTTATGACTACTTTTTAAAATTACTGATGATTAATTATCTGCAGATATTTTCCTAGACTATGACTTTCCAAGACTTTAAAAAAGCAAACAAATAAACAAAAAACCCTGCATATTCTTTTAGTCTGAATTCAGGGATTGATTTTCTTATTCAGTAGTCTATCCTGTACAAGGGAACCCTAAAATAACCCCTTCTTAGCCACCACCAAAGTCTATGCAAATACAAATCTATTTATCAATCTCATTAGAAACCGAACCACGCATGTGCGCACGCACACACACACACCACACCAACCACACATTTACATTGGAATAAAATGAATCTTAGAAAGCAGCTAATTTTTTTTAAACAGGAAGTCTAACATGTACCGCCATTAACATTTGGAATGACAGAGAAAGGAAACTTGGCAGAACCAGAATATTGCGTGAAGGTTGGAGATAGCTTCAGATTCTAGCAGTTTCTAGCTCTTCCTGAATATGTGTTAACAGTTTTGCTGTTTGAGCTCTGCTACCCACTAGCCAGATGTAAACACAGGCAAGACCCTTAACTTCACAGGGCCTGTTGGGAAGAGGTTATACTTTTTTAGCACAGAACCTGTTTTTCAAACAAAATCCTGATTAGAACACCCAAAAACAAACAAAATAAAGGATCCAAATGGGTGACATGGCCAGTCCTGGTTACAATATGACACAGATGCCGGTTACAGTGGGCAAGAACAGATGCTGGCTACAGTGGTTGACAGAGTTCATTTTTTCAAGCAGACGGTAGGGCTGGTTTCTGGTTATAACATAGGACAGAGTTAGGAGTTCTACCTACATTATGTCCCCATGGCCTCATCTGTGGTTTCCCCATAAGAAAACTACCTTTTGGGAAAACAAGTTATGAATACAAACAGATCAGATGAATTAAAAGGTCTCTTGCAGATTTAAAATTGTATGAATATAATGCCAGATATAATCTTACACTCAATTGACTACTAATAAGGAAAAAAATAACCCTACAAAATATGGTAAAAAGAATCCATGACAACAATTGAAAAGAAAATAATTGCACTCAGCTGAGCTATTGTCCATATCTAGATGCACTGATGATACGTAAACGAAGCCACAGAAAATGTGGAGTGTGTCAAAGCAAAGCAACTAAAATGATTCAAGACACTGAACAGTGTTCAAGCTAAGTAATTTCTTACCAATATTGCAGGAAAAAAAGCATCTAATTTTTTTCTACCTCCAACCTCCCTCCTCTGAAATGTTATTCACATACCTGGTTGAGAAGAATCTTTTAAAAACTCAAATTTGATTACCTTAGTCCTCTGTTTAAAATTTCAGTGTCTTTCAATGAAAGCTCAGAGGCCATTCTGGACTTGTAACTCCCTTGCAGCTCAGAAGGGACCTGTGGTCCAGTAATTAAAATGCCCGTAAGTGTTCAGTGCTCTCTCATGCTTTTCTTTTCACAATGTCCCTTCAGTATAGGATTTCTTTCTCTCATTTTCCTGAGTAACTAACTTCCAGTCATCATTCAAAATACACTTAAGCATTGACTTCTATAGGAAATGTTTCTGATCACCATATCTCCCAGCTCTGGCTAAGTTAGGCCTTCTCTACACAGTTCCCATGAGACCACCTACCATCCAGCAGGCAGAAATATCCCTCTGACTTTCTCACTAAACTGTGAGTTCCTAGTGAGTAAGAACTGGATTATGTTCTTCTTCCGACCTCTAGAACCTAGCAGATTGCTTTGGAGAGCTTAGGAACTTAATTCTTCGTTGAGTGAATAAAGGGATGCTTTGTGTGGACAGTAGTTA
The DNA here is from genome assembly GCF_000951035.1 of Colobus angolensis palliatus. Lineage (NCBI taxonomy): Eukaryota > Metazoa > Chordata > Mammalia > Primates > Cercopithecidae > Colobus > Colobus angolensis. Next base: position 2,027,172 of record NW_012116511.1, on the reverse strand, counting down.
TTTCTGTTTCCACAGAAGATGAACAAGAGAAAATACAGGTAAAATTATCCTAAATTTTAAAAAATTTGGAACTTAGAAAAAGTGTTGGATGTAAGTTCCTTTGTCTGGATTTCTGAAACATTTTTAAGATTTTTTCTGGGATCATTTAAGGCCACATCTATTCAAAACCAAGGGAAGGACGAAAATACTCTGCCAAATTCTTTTCCAGCCCTCAAATTTTATGAGCCTGAGTTGCATTGTGTGGGTAAAAGTCTTGTGCTCTGTGGATCAGGAGGAAGTTAGATGTTTTGGATATTTACATAGAAACAAAGAATTTGAAGACTGGAAAGAACTTGAGCAGGACTCTGTTAAATGTGTTTTGTGTGAGATGGTTTTACCCTATGTTCTTGTGGTTCCTCCATGCTAGGGGCAGGAGGGAGGATGAAGCAGATCGGGAGTCTCTTTCCCTCTTAAACCAGGATGTTTTCTTAAAATCAATTGTGTATGTTGAGAGTCCATGGAATGGAATGTGGAAACTGAGACCCTGAAAGATTAAGTCACTTGAAAAAAGATATACAGCTTCTCCAGAGGCCAGGCAGACATTAGATTTATGATTTCCTGACTTCCACTGCAGATCTCTCGCCATTTTTCTATGCAAGACGTAAAAAAAGAGTCAGCTATTTACTTTCTAGTCAAGGTAGGTTAAAATCAAGCCACTTGTTTTCAAACATCGATTTAGGGTTCATGCCATCAAATTTAAAAATTCGCTTAACTGAGTTTAATTTGCGTTCACTTAGGAAGGAGCTGCCTTTCAAGATAATAAAATAAACAGATACAATAATATTTGGTCAGCTGTGGCTTTTAATTTAAATGTTTAATTTAATGTTGTTTAGTTTGCTGGATTCCAAAATATTCTCTGCAAGAGAAGCATACACATTCTAAAGCATTTCAAATGTTTATTATGATGTCCTAGAGGTGGCTGTCTTTCTGTTGCTGCGCATACCCTGAGCAGACTTGACATTGCTTTAGAAGCACATATTTTCTGATAGACATATTACTCTCATAATCTAAAATTTTTCAGAAGTTACAAAAGTGGGGTGGGCCATTTTCTTCTTCACTGTCTCCAGGATTTTGCTTTTTTCAAGATGTCATATAGTTAGATTCATAGTGTGTTGTCTTTCATGTTGGCTTCTTTCACTTGGCAATACTCCTGTCAGGTTCCTCCATGTCTTTTCTTGCCTTGACAGTTCATTTCTTTTTAGCTCTGAATACTGTTTTGTTGTCCGGATATAACCACAGTTGAATTATCCATTTACCTCCTGAAAAACATCTTGCTTGCTTGTTCTGGCAATATGAATAAAGCTGCTATAAACACTTGTGTGATAAGTCTTGTGTGGATATAAGTATTCAACTTATTTGGGTAAACACCAAAGAGTATAATTGCTCGATCATATGGTCAGAGTATGCTAGTTTTGTAAGAAACTGCCAAACTATCTTCCAATATGGTTGAATAATTTTACATTCTCACCAGCAATGAATGAGAGTTCCTGTTTCTCCACATTCTCACCAGTGTTTGACATTGTCAATGCTTCAGACACCAGCTATTCTAATAGGTATGTAGTGGTACATCATTGTTGTTTTAATTTGAAATTCTCTAATGATGTAAGATGATGAGCATCTTTTCATATGCTTATTTTCCATCTGTATATAACCTTTGCTGAGGTATCTGTTTAGATTTTTTCCAATTTTTAAATTGAGTCATTTATTTTCTTATTGTTGACATTTAAGAATTCTTTGTATGTTTTGGACCATATCAGGTACATCGTTTGCAAATATTTTCTTGCAAATGGTGATTTCTCTTCTCATTCTCTTCACAGTGTCTTTCATAGAGAAGATGATTTTTAATTTTAATACAATCTAAAATAAATTTTTCTTTCATGGATCTTGACTTTATATATAAAGAGTTATATATAAAGAATTACTGCAAACTCAGGGTTATTTAGATTTTCTTCAACGTTATCTTCCAAGAGTCATAGTGTTGCATTTTATATGATCCATTTTGAGGTCTATGCTCCCTTTTGTGTTAATTTTTGTGAGGGTCTGTATCTGGATTTATGTATTTTTTCAAAAGTTGTCTCAGTCGATTTTCTGTTGCTGTAACGGAATACCTGAGACTGGGTAATTTATAAGGGAGAGAGTTCTATTTAGTTTGTGATCCTGGGAGCTTGACTAGGACATATAAGTTAGGACAGCTGCGTTTGGTCAAGTTCTGATGAGAGTCTTGCGCTGCATCTTAACATGGTGGAGAAGTGAAAGAAAAAGTGGGCATGTCCAAAATGACCAAACACAAGAGGGAAATTTCCCTTTTAACAACCCACCCTCGAGGTAACTAATACAGTCCTGCAAGAGCAAGAACTCATGCTAAGAAAGGTATTAATTCCTTTTTAAAAACCTAACCACCTCCCCAAGGCACCACCTCTCATCACCTCATTGGGAAACAAGCCTCACTATGAGTTTTGATTGGGACAAACCATATTCAAACCATAACATAAATGATGTCCAGTTTTTCTAGTGCCATTTGTTGAAAACACTTTCCTTTCTTCATTGAATTTCTTTTGCTCCTTTGTGAAAGATCAGACGACCATATTCATGTGAGTGTATTTCTGGGCTTGCTTTTCTGTTCCATTGACCTAAGTGTCTTTTTTCTCACCAGTACTACATTGTCTTGATTACTATAGTTTTATACTAAGTCTTGAAGTTGGGTAGTGTTAGCTTTACAAGTTTGTTCAATATTATTCGAAGTTGTGTTGACTATTCTTGGTCTTTCCTCTCCATATAAATTTTAGAATCAGTGTGTTGGTATCCAAAAAATAACTTGCTGGGATTTTGACTGGGATTGCCTTGAATCTATACAAAAATTGGGAAGAACTGACATCCCACCTTAAGTCTTCCTATTTATGGACATGAAATATCTCTCCATTTATTTAGTTTTCCTTTGATTACTTTCATTGGAGTTTTATAGATTTCCTCATATAGATTTGGTACATAATTTGTTAGATTTATATTGAAGTGTTTGCAGGGCATGCTAGTGTAAATGGTTTTGTGTTTTTAACTTCACATTCCAGTTTTCTTTGCTAATATATAGGGAAGCAATTGACTTTTATACCACCTTTTACTTCAGACAGATGGAATCAAGTGACTTAGAAATTGGCTTTGTTGCTCTGTCTATCTTGAAAATTCTCATCTTCCTTCTGAAAACTATAACCTACATATCTCAAAGTTATAGATAAAATGCTACCTACAAAATCCTTGTAATGTTTATGATCTAAAAGACTAAATAAGGCCTCAAGAGATTATTCAAAATTAGAGTTGTTGATTCCCAGTGGATTCATAAAGGGCTATGTTACGTTAGCTGCAACTCTAATCCAATATCAAAGCTTCTGACTTCCACTTCCCCATATCTAGGGAGGTTTCCCTCAACAGTTAAAAAATAACTGCAGATACTGCTTTGCCATTTCATGCCACAAAAATGCATTTCTGAAGGATGCTACAGAGCGATATGTATTTCTTAAGCCCAGCTCATATCTGTTTCTCAAGGCTGTGTGATATCATAGAAAGAATGATGGAGTCAAATAGATAAATGTTTGTTTATTTATTTATCAGTCAAATAAATCTGATTTAATTTTTTAGAACTTCATATTTAGTCACTGTGAGACCTTACAGAAATTTCTTCACCTTGTATCCTTTGTCACTTTATCTATAAAATGGAGAGTGTAAATACTACTTCTTAGAGTTATCGTGATTATTTAATCTAATAACACATGAGACACTGGATATGTAATAGGAACTGAATAGTTATTAACCCACTTGCTTTCCCTTGACATTTCCAGAAAATAAAACTTGATTGAATATCTAAGATTATATGATAGATTCCACTAGACTAAGTGAATCTGAGGGAAAAAGTATTTGTCACTTTTCTTCTCTTCTTTGGTTTTTAAAAAGAACCTTCTACCATTAGAAATAGAATCAGTAACTATAAACAAATTTCTGTGTACTGATCCAGTATTAACGAGACAATAATTGTTGACTGTGCCTTACTGTGCAAGGTAAAAATGAACTCAAGATATTATCAAAATCGTGAATCAGAAAGAAAATTTTGTTTTACAAATGATGGATAGCCACAAAGCAACTAGGACATATAATCTCTGATTACACAACTACAGTCTTTAGCTACAGTCTGCAGATTAAACACCATGGTAGAGATGGAAACTTTATTGTTTATATTTTATGAAAACTGTTCTCTTTTGTTTTTATGTCAGTTTGAGAGTAGAAGAATATCCTGGAGGGCAAAACATGCCTTTCATACATCAGAGCTGCCTAGAGCATAGTCTGGCACATTATATAAATATTAAATAATTCCTATAATTAAACTGATGTTCTTTGGAATGAGGATGGAGACACATAGTTATCTGAATTGCCTTCAGCTAGTTTTGCAATAAGTAGATTTTTACTATTCTAGAATATGTAATGAATGAATCATGCTATGTTACAAGTAAGTATTAATTAATGGTTGAAATACAAAAACATCTTCCTTGAATTATGTGAGAATCTACATCACAGCGAAAGGAATTTATCATGATAAATGCTAGTCAATGTTGAATCACAGAGGGCTATATGAGATCCATTTTCATTCTTAAAGAAAATTATTATATCTTTTTATTAATACTGTGACTATCAACTCAGTAAATAATAAAGAAAACTAATATAAAGTGTAATTTGTAATATTCTATTTATGATGCATGATTTTTGTTGCACAATTAGAAAATACTTAAGTTCTTGAGAATAGTTGGAAGGGGTTGTAATTATCAGAAACACATATTATACCTAAACATGTATTAGGACCTTGTTTTAAAAATTAGATCTTGGAGCAAGAAGGTAAGCTGTATAATTATGTTCTTAGAATACAAGGTCAGGTGCGGGTGCTCATGCCTGTAATCCCAGAACTATGGGAGGCCAAGGCGGGCAGATCATGAGGTCAGGAGATCAAGACTGTTCTGGCCAACATGACGAAAACCTGTCTCTACTAAAAATACAAAAATTAGCTGGGTATGGTGGCGTGTGCCTGTAATGCCAGCTACTCTGGAGGCAGAGGCAGGAGAATCGCTTGAACCTGGGAGGCAGAGGTTGCAGTGAGCCGAGATCGTGCCACTGCACTCCAGCCTGGTGAGAGACTCCATCTCAAAAAACAATAATAATAATAATAATAATACAGGAAAATACAAGGAGTGTGTTTTGAATGCAAAATATCTATTTTTAGAATCTCAAACCCATGAGTTACTTTCTTCCATATATAAGTCCCAACATCTGTTTTCTATAATCAGTCTATGTCTATTAGATGTGTAATTATATTAATTATGTAAGTGCACATGAATACCAAATTATTTGGTTAATCTTCGAGTTTCTTTTAGCAATTATATACTCTCCTCCGGGTTAGATTGAGCTTTCCCTTCAACTCAGAGAAATCAGTGTCAACAGGCTACCTTCTATAAGACTACCAGAGAGATATGCATTAGTCTGTACGAGGATATTTCTCCTATAAATGTTCCCATAGTGCTTTCAATAGAGAAAATCAGTTACCATGTTGTCAGTAAATTCAAATATTTCCTCTTTTGGAATACTCTGTTCCTATTAAAACAAGAGCTGTTTCCTTCTTTGAAACAGGATATTTAGATTTATCTGGTTAAGATATCCTATCTTAAACCATAAGACCTTTTTGAATACTTTACATAAAGAAAAATGAAAAAAATTAAACAAATGTCAGAGCTGCTGGGAATCCCAGGATGTAATCTACTGTAGATTGTCATTCATAGACAAAGACACCTCCTATTTATAGGCTTGGGACAGTTCAGCTTCTCCAACTTGAAGGGTGTTTTGAAGATCAAATACAAGTGGGTCTTGTGAAGTTTCAAAAAATGTTCTCAAAGTCCTTTGAGAAAAATAAATTTGGGCCTGTAGCCAATAGTTTGTATTCCAGGCTTTTAAAAAAAAATTCAAATCCAGAAACATCAGATTTTCTTTGCCATAGGGGTCATGACATATTTTAATGTAAGTGCAGAAACTATCTGTAATGAATCAAAACTTAAATCAGATGACATTAAGACCAGCTTTGCTATTACCACAGATGGCATCACAATTAACTTTTAATATATCAAATATATGAGTGTATTCATATATTATCAGTCATTTGATCATGACATTCCAATATTAACATCTTAGTATATTGTGAAAATGATTCATTTGTAAAGTGTTTTTCCTCTTCTAGACTTTCAATTTCTTGAAGGAAGGAACAGTATTTTACTCATCTTGTGGTGACCCTCCCGTACATGTTGCCTGAGACATAATAACTATTCAACAATGTTTACAGTATTCAGTGGAATTATATAAATCTTGATTTAAAAAGTTTGATATACAACAAAACATACTTCGGCAAATTATAAAGCTGTTCCTGAAAATGAGCTAATACATATTTAGTTGTTAAAATTCTGAGGGGAAAATGTAAATTAGATGTGAACTACCTCTACAATATAAAGTAGCAGTAGGCTGTAAGTTAAAGTAATGGTTTTTCTCATTTTTCAGTAACATTCATTAAATGCCTGATACAATTCTGTACTTCTGAAAATTGACTATAATGAAGAAATCCTGGCCATTATAAAATTGTCATCCAGTCATAGGTAGAATAAATGAGAGAATTATGGTGTTCTAAATATAGAAAGCATTTAAATTGAAGAACAGATGAAATTGTGCTTCTAAAACATTTCAGTGTTGTTCATTTTCTATATGTTATATTGAAAAAAATAATATGGAAATGTAATGTTTTAATTTGCAGATGCTTAAATTTAGATACATGTTTAATACTGTAATCATTTTGATCAAACAGCTGTTATTATTTGTTATTCAGTATTTATAAGTAAAACGTGAAACTTTCGTCTACCTTAATGATGGTATTGTGATAAAAGTTACCTGTGTATCAGCAAGATTTGCCAATTCTTTTTATTCCTTAAAGAATATCTGACAATTTGCTGGTGTGCATAAGTTTGAATTAAGACACTGTGATAATGTCCTGCAGCATATATGTCAAAATATATGGGGTCAAAAAGGCACTCTAAGATAGCAGTCTCCAGGAACCCAGGAAGGATGTGATCCATAGGAGTGTACATATTTTATTTTCTTTAAAAATAAGACCATTAAAAGTTCATTGCGTGGATTGCCGCTGGCCTGCTCCCTGATGGAGTACCAGCTCAAGATGTTTTGAGGAAAAAATTTGCATTTACCAAGTGAGAGGATTTGTAGTGGTGATTTCACTTGTTCATTGATTTAGACATATAAAATATTATATTTTTTGCACAACTAAGTTGGCGTTCAAATTATATGACCATATTTTGAACTAAATGACGCTTTGCTGAATAAATACATGAGTTAGTATATGCCTTCAAAAAACTTATAGTGAAATAATATTAAGTATACAAAGATAAGCAATGAACAAGAAAACACTAGTGCTTACCACTACCCTTGGTAAGAGCTTTCCTTCAGGCCCAAAATGAGATAAAATTAATGACAACATAAAACTGGATGAAAAGTTGGTCAACAAATGAGGAATCAACTGTCTTGAAAAAGCAGTTTTTATTATACAGAAACCATTTTGAAAGCAGTTATTCAGAAAGATTCTATCAGTATATGATTTGTAGCTCAAATTTTTGTTGGTCTATCAATCACAAATACTATTTTCTGCATAATAAAACTAGAAAATATAATTAACCTATTTTTAAAGTCTTCTAAACATGAAGTTTCAGCGAGCTTTGAAGCTTTTTGTTAAATATGTTAAAATGTTATACTTTCCAAATAGTTTCCAATTATAACCAATTAGCATCAGAAAATGTATTAGCCAAATTTCATCAAGAACCTAATTTGTGAGAGAATTGAAAAATGAGTATCATAATTTAGTATGCTCAGCTATTGATGTAATTCTTATAATGGGACCTGTGTATTTTTTTGTCTGTGCAGTATCTCTTTTCAGCTGTGAAAACCGTTATTATTAAGTATTAAAACAAACCAAGGGCAAGTCATGGTGGCTCATGCCTGTATTTCCCAGAACTTTGGGAGGCCAAGGCAGGTGGATCACTTGAGGTCAGGAGTTCAAGACCAGCCTGGCCAACATGGTGAAACCCTGTCTCTGCTAAAAATACAAAAATTAGCCAGGCATGGTGGCACATGCCTGTAATCCCACCTACTTGGGAGGCTGAGGTGGGAGAATCATTTGAACCTGGGAGACAGGGGTTGCAGTGAGCTGAGATCGTACCACTGCACTCCAGCCTGGGCGACAGAGCAAGACTCCATCTCAAAAAAAAAAAAAACAAAAAAACTGAACCTAGAAATGGAACTTCAAATGTCAACACTTAGTAATATTTTTAATTATTAAACCAAGATTTTTCAAAAATAAGAAAACCATAGTTGATTATACTGGTTTCTAAAAAAGATTGTAATATACTGTTGAGAGTAAAAGGGAGTTTTATGTCAACAATTAAATTATTTTAAAATAGTGTTTATTTCATTTCTCATACTTTAAATTACTTATTTACATTTTAATAATATATTACTATCATAACACATGTATACAGTACAGGTAGAAAGAGAGAGCATATACTCTGAAAGCATTTTTAATTATAATATTGTAAAACCAAACTTTAGAGACCCCTGTTCTAGGTAATTGATTAGTACAGTAAATGCAGGCATAAGAAAAATGTATGAAATAGATGACATTAATCTTTTATGCACAATAACACCTTTCTCCAGCTGTGGCTCTAACTCTCCTGATGGATTCTTTACTGCTCTCAACTAATCCATTATATGGTTTTAGACATTCAGGATAGACACTGAAAGGAATAACTCTTACAAAATTAAGGAATAACTATTAAAAAAGTAATTTTAAGAGGAGCATTTGATTGACTTATGTATTCATTGATCCTGCATATATTTGATAATTTGATTAGTGGTTTGATTCCAGATACATTAACTTGCCAGAAACTTTCTAGTTTCCAAACAGCGAATACAACTTAGACATCATGAAGCTTACATTCTCGTTAGAAGAGAGAATATTAATTAGATAAGCACATAAAATATATAGTGTGTTAGATAGTGATAAATGACAAGAAAAAATGTAGAACATGGAGGGCCTAGGAAGGATGATAGTGATTGAATAGGCTTTAATTTTAAATGGAATATTAGGTCAGAGAACTGAAAGTGACTAGGAAAAAATTATGTGGGTATCTGGAGCAAGAGGGTCTTAAGAGAAAGAGAAAGTAAGTGCAAAGGCCCTAAGATATGAATGTGCCTGGCATGTTCAAAGAGCCTCAAGGATGGGGTAAGAGTGGGGGAGAGTTGAAGGATGTGGGGAAGGGGAAAATACTATAGGTCTTTGGCACTTTGTAGTTAATGTCTTCACATTTTTCTTGCAATGCAATGCGAAGCACAGACATGTAGTGATCTGAGTTATGTTTTTAAAGGGTTAGTATGATTGTTACCTTGAGAATTGATTGAGCTAGGACAAACAGATAGACCAGGTAAGAGACTTGGCATTCATCCAGTCATTAGCTATGAAGGCTTGAACCACAGTGATGATGGTGAAAATGGTCAAGTGTGGTTTGATTCCAGATACATTTTGAAGGTAATGCTAAAAAGATATGCTAATAGTTTGGCTGTAGAACATGAAAGAAAGAGAAGAGTTGAGAATTATTTCCCAATTATGGACCTGAGCAACTAAGAGACTTGTCACTGACTTAGATAGGGAAGACTGTGGTAAAAACAAATTTTTTTAAGGAAGATCATAAGCCTAGCTATTTATATAAAGTTAGAGATGCCTATTATATATCGAGGTGGAAATGTTAAATTGATAGCTAGTATAGAAATCTGAAATTCATTGGGTCAGGGGCATCTGAACTGAAGATGAAAAATGTTTGAATCATCAATACAGATGTCATTTAAACCAGGAGACTAGATGTGATAACCAAGGAAATGAATAATAAGAGACACAATAAGAGATCTAAGGATTGGGCCCTACAGCACCCCAACATTTAGAAGTTAGGATACTGAGGAGGAAGTAGAAAGGAGTCTAAGGATCAGTGGCCAAAAAAGTAGAAGGAAAACCACAGAAGTTTTGTATTGAAAGTCATTTGAATGAATCAAGTGATCACCTTTGTCTGATACTGTTGATGGACCAAATAAGGTAAGAAATGAGAATTGACCATTGGATATAGCAGTGCATTCGACCAATGACCTTGAGAAGAGTACTTCAGTGGGATGAAGGACAACATGGGAACTGGAGTGGATTTTAGAGAGAATGAGAAGAAAGAATATGGAGACGGCAAGTGTAGACTTGTGTTTTTCTAGAAAGAAAATAAGGGCATAGATACTTTTATAGGGGGTGGAATGGTGCTGGGACATGTGGACGTCTCTTCTATTGGTCTTTATATTCTTAGAAAATAGAAAATAAGTGAGTATGAGAATATGGGAGGAGAATGCTGAAGATTCAAGGAAAAGGAGAAAGTATAAAACAGTATCCGGGAACATAGCAAAGAACATGGACCAGACAGCATTAGGGATCTACATGAGCTTAGTAATCACGAAGTTGAGGCAAGGTCAGTCAACAGGTACTGTGAGTTTCTTCAGATGTATCCAGCTCAACAGTTGCAGGTACAGAGAAGATAGAGATTAGATTTAACTGAAGGTGTGGTTTAGCCAAGTGAATACAGTAAAACTAGAGATTAAAATAATTGACCATGGAATCTAAGACAGTGATGAGAAACCCTCAAGCTACAGCAATTTCCCATTGTCTCCCTAAATGCTATTGGTACTGTATTCAAGACAAGTCTTTGTTTTATAGGACTACACAATGCCTTAGAGGATATTTAGTATCCTTGGCCTAAAGGATAAAAGTAAAGTGGTACAGTACACATTTATTGTGCTGTACACTAAATATCAGTAACACTTTGCCACAAATTAAAGGAACAGTATATTGTCCTTGACAGTGCTTTAACTCCATTGCATTTCCTTCTTTTTTAGAACGGAGTTTTTTTCTATATGTTCCCCAAAGCAAGGCTAGTTTATATAACATTAAATTACTTATGCAAATGCAAAAATTAATCTGTTCATCTATTTATTATATCCAGCACAAAACATAGCATCAAAGAAGTCATAGGTTAATGTTTGGAAATTAAGCTTTACTGAACACATAGGAATTACTACCAATCATTTAAATAGTTGCCTTATTTCTTAGACAAATAGTAACTGAAATGTATGGAGCATTCATGTGTATATTTGGAATGTATTAAGTGTTCATGTGTATACCTGGCAGTGTTAATTGTTTTGCCTGCATTATCTGATTCGATTTTCCCACAGTGCTCTGAAGTATGAATTATACTATATAATATCTCTGTTATATAGTAAACAGTATAAAAATATACCTATGACTTGGAGAATGGAAAAATGCTTTACAATATTACATTCTGGTTATTCACTTTCCTTCCATTCATGTTGACATTGAATTGTTTTAGGCTGCTAAGGCAGCACCGTCAGAAGCCACTTTTTTTCTAGGCATACACACTATTTCTTTGTCCTTTAATTCCTTAAATTACCCATGCACTTTTCTCCTCTTTCTTTTTACATTGATGATTAAAATAGTGAACCTAAATTTTTTTAATAAAACCCAACCGAGTGGAACATACGCCCTACAAAATATCATTTAGTGCATTTTAAACATAAAATGATTTAACTGCTTGAAGAAAATTTCCAGCTTCTGAAATGGCATGCCATTAGATGTTAGTGACATTTATTTATAAACAAATAAATGTCTTCAACCTCCATGTAGTTAGTATCAATATAGCCATGCAATATATATGGAGTTCCAAATACATTTCAAAAAGTAATATAGATACAGTAGTGATCTCTTATGTCCCTTTGATTGAAACTGCATTATATGAAGTTCTTTCCTTTCAGCACAATAACCTGAAAAATATAGCTGTCTATTTAAAGAAGACATTTTCTTGTTTGGCAGAATATTATCATCATACAGCATATGTACAATATGGTCCTAATTTGTGTCAATATGTGCTAGGCTTAGAAAACTTGCTTTAAGTTTTACTAAATTTATTTTGGAGTTTAACTCTTACTTTTGACATGATTTATATTCTAAGGAGATCTCAGCTTCTTTCTACTTAAATGACGTTACATAGATAGAAAGGTATATATTCTTATTATAGCAGTGTCTGCCAGGGCTGCAGTCCTGTTGTTAGAAGGCTGTCAGAATTTTAAATGTAAGCCTTCCTTTTCTAGGTGTTATAATTTAATCTGCTAACTCCTATTAGTTTCTGAAGACTGTGCGGCCATCCTGTGTCTCAGCACAAAATCTAGATATGTATGTTCCTGATTTTTTCTCCATATTTACCTTCCCCCAAATGTTTAAATTTTATTATTTTAAAATAATAATAATAGCAATGGATTTCAAATTAAAATTCTGGCTAGTGTATCCCTCAGGAATTTCTTTATATTGATTGATTTATATGGTGTAGGCTAAATAATGCCCTCCTCCAAGATACCCATAGCTGAATTTCCAGAACCTGTAAATATGTTCCCTGTTACATGGCAAAAGAGACTTTGCAAATGTGACTAAGTTTAAGAACCTTAAGGTGGGAAGATAATCCTGCATTATCCAGGTGGACCGAATCCAGTCACGTGAGACCTTAAAAGTAGAAGAGGGAGTCAGAGTGATGAAACAATGGAAGAAAGGAAGGAGAAATTTGAAGCATGAAAAATAATTCATTCATCATTGCTGGATTTAAAGATGGAGAGTCCCTTAGACCAAGGAATGTAAATGACCTCTAGAACCTAGGAAAGAGCATTGGCTGACAAACAGCAAGGAAATGGGAACCTCAGTTCCACAACCACAAGAACTGAATTTTGCCAACAACCTGAGTGAACAAGGAAATAGATTCTCCTCTAGAGCCACCAGAAAGTAATGTATCCATGCCAACACCATCATTTTAGTCGTTTTAGCTAAAGGAGACCCATGTTGGAATATTCACCTACAGAACAACAATATTCCAACAAGGAGGCACATGTTGGAATATTCACCTACAGAACCATGAGATAATATATTTGTGTTGCTTTCAACTGCTAAGTTTGTTATGGTAGCAATAGGAAACTAACACAACATACAGTTGACCCTTGAACAATGCAGGGGTTAGGGATGCTGACCTCTACACAGTTGAAAATTTGTTTATAATTTTTAACTCTCTAAAAGCATAACTACTAATAGTCTACTGTTGAACAGAAGTCTTACTGATAACATAAACAATTTATTAACATATTTTGTGTTTCATATGTATATATACTGTATTCTTACACTAAAGTGTTAGAGAAAAGAAAATGTTATTAAGAAAATCATAAGGAAGATAAAATATATTGTTGTTCATCAAGTGAAAGTGGATCATCTTAAAGGTCGTCATCTGCACCGTCTTCATGCTGAGTAGGCTAAGGAGGAGGAAGAAGAGGAGGAGTTTATCTTGCCATCTCAGGGGCGGCAGAGACAGAAGAAAATCCACACGTAAGTGGACCGGACCTGCACGGTTCACACCTGTGTTGCTCAGGTGTCAATTGTATGTGAAGGCCTTCTTCTTTAAACAGAAAGGAAGTATTTTGTGCACAAGATTTTGAAGAAAACAATGGGATAAAAAAATCATAGCGATTTCATGGTATTTGTTCTTTTTTTCCCTCTCCCCTTCACTAAGGCTCTTGAAAAACCAGTTTGAAGCTCCACTCCAGTAGGGCAAAAAGAAGGACTGAAAGTTAAGAAGATATTTTTGTGAAAAATGTTATGAGACAAATTTTGACACAGGGTTGAAGAACTCTTTTTTTTTCCACATGTGACCAAGAGCAGGCTTGATATCCTGAGGGTTAAGGCCAGCTTTGCTTGAAGCAAAGTTCTCACTATGTGAAGTAGCAGCCATGTAATGAAGAGTTATCTTGATGGGAGGCCAGAACAAATTTGGTTTGGAGATGTAAAAGGGCCTAAGAACTATTCTTACTGGACTCCAATGTGAGACTTTATTTCTATCCATTGGTTTGCAAAGCTTGGAGATATATGCATTATATAAAAATACTGTATTTATAATTAGAAAAGCCTCCAATAATTAATGTCCAAATATGCAACCAATTTAAATGATGTCCACATAATACCACATATAGATGAAAATCCAAAAAGTCAAACATTCATTATAATAATTCGTCCAATCTAGTTATTATTATGTAGAAGCCCCTCAGAGGGCACCTTGTTTTGCTGACTTTCTTGAGTATTTTACTTACACCACAGAATCAGGATGTTCAAACTATAACAAAGATGAGAAGTAAGTTGAAAAAAGAATTAATAGTGATATTTCTTCTACCATATACATGTTATCTTGGAATTTTTTTATAATAAGAAACCTGTCAGGATAAATACAGTTTAAATTGAATAAGTAAATTTCATTAAAAACAAAATATTTATTTGGGGTATATTTTATAAACAGTTGCAAAATCAAAACTGTATTTTTTAAATATAAGCCATATTGATGCAAGTAAGTCAATATGCTCATTATTAATTGTGTATGTACTTTTATGTTGTTTAGAAAATTTAATTACATGTACAATATTTTAAGTATTCAATAGATAAACCACCTAGGAATATAATAGGGGGCGTAAAACATGTCATCGACTCTGTGTCTTCATGAAACCAGATAAAGGAAAGAACAATCTGTCAATTACTCAGCCAGTTTCATCTTGGTAGCCTGCTGTAAATTGAGGTCTATGTTTTTGAGTGAATGAAGTCTAGTAAATTAAGTTCATCAGGTCTTATTCTAGTTTATTTTAGATATAAATGTATTATTTTTAAAACTGGGAGTAAAATCTTACACATATTTCTGAAATGTTAAGAAGATAATTTCATGATTCAAACCTGTACAAGAACTTAGTCTGCCTATCTGAGCAAATTGTACATTCCTTATTGAATGCTCATGTGAAAGACAAGCAGGAAACTTCCAGGGGCCAAGGGACTTAGAACCGACTGAACTGGAACAAAATAAGCCATAAACCTTAGGTATTTCAGTACATAGAGTTTGTGGACAAAAAGAATAGGCTCTTACCAATTACTATGCTACTAAAATATCCAGTTTTGCTTTTACCAAGTCTTAGTGAGAAGTGAATGACTTCTAACAAGATTCAAAGACCCTGGTGCTCCTGTGTTTCCCTTCACTTATTCTGCATGGTCAGCACCTCTTCAAAAGACCAAACTTTGCTTCACCCCAACATTTTCCATTTGTTGATAGAGCTACCAGGCTTTTCTATCTTTCTACCATGATATAAAATATAGATTTATATTTTCATGAATTGTACCAAAATAGAAATATATTGATTCTCTTTGCTGTATTCTCAGATTTATACATGCTTTGGATAGGACCAAGCTTAACACCAAGCCATACATAAAAATATGCCTATTGAATTACCTAATAATCACTAAAATTATAATGGAATTTTATTTTGTCCAGAAAAATGATCAAATTTTCTTGAATGTCAGATATGTAAAGTAAGATATTAGAAAATTTAATAATATGATATATGTGCTTGCCTAATGATTATTATACACATTAACATTTCTTCAGTTCTCATTAGCTAAATATAATGTAACTCTAAAAATGTCTATTATCACATTAATTTGCTGAAAATTTATTATGCAACTTACCTTGCCTGAAGAATATTTTGCCTGGATGTTCTTTTCTTTCTTTTTGAACTTTTATTAACTAATTTAAAGTATATTGCTAGATTTTATCCCTTTTTTAGAAAGAGTGAAATCCTTGTTTTTGTCTTAATTATTTGATTCTTAATTATTTTAAATAAAAAAATTACACAATTATACAGGGAAATTTTTTAAAGAAATTTGACTAAAAGTGTAAAGGTGAAGTGACTCTATTCTGGGATCACAAAAATAGTATATGAATAGATGGAATAATTATAGGCCCCAAAGAAAGATTAAGAAATAAAGCTGTAGAACAGCCTAACTTTTGACCTGTGGTGGATGAATTTATTAAACTAGCCAGGTACACTACATCAGACCTAAAAATGTACCCGTTACCTATTGCCAACCTGATTAACAAACAACATCAGATTTAGCAGTGTAAAACAGCTATTTTAATATGTTCACAGATTTTGCAGGTAAAGAATTTGGATAGTGCATTGTAGAGATGGCTTGTCTTTACTCCATAATATCTGGGGTCTCAGCCAGGCAAACTTAAATGGTAGGGGTGAATTGAATGAATGGAGACCTCTTCACTGATATGTCTGGTGCCTGGGCTACAAAAACTCAAAGGCTGAGCTCAGCTGAGATAGATAACCAGGCATCCCATGCATGACCTAGATACGTAGCTTGGGCTTCCTCAAAACATGGTGGCCTGAGGTAGCTTCCTTTAGGGTTCCAAAAGAATAGGTAATCAGAACACAAGGCAAAAGCTCAGTGGTCTTTTATAATCTTACCTCAGAAGCTACAGACTACTTCCACAGTATTCCATTGGTCAAAGCAATCACAAGCCCATTCAGATTTAAGACACAGGGCAAAGACTTCAGTGACACTCACTGGAAAGATCATCAAAGAATTTGGGACCATATTTTAAAACCATGATAACAAAATAAAATGGAACAGAAAATATGTTGTCCCAAGCAAATAGTGTTTATGAACACATGTGGAGACACAGAACTGAAAGCCAAGACCAAGACCCTCTGCCATTATTTGCAATTTGACTCTGGGCATATTGTATATCTTTCCTAGGACCATTTTTTCTTAATGATAAAATAAAGTAAGTGGTTTGGGGTTTTAAAATACATAAAATGCTTTGACAGCTGAGGAAATAAAAGTAATCAATAACGATTTTCAGGCAGCTTTTTAATACATGATTACTTTCAGAATTTAAGCTGTAGATTCTGAAGTGATAAAAAGTCATTCATTTATCAAGCTCCTGCTTATTCATCATTGAATACATGTCTACCAAAGATCAGATGGTCATACATATAGGTTTTCTTTATAATTTGCTTTTAGTGAATTTCAAAAAATTTCTGATATTTTAAAATATAAAATGATTACTTCAAAGAATGACAAGTGGCCTAAGTTTAGGAGACAGTTAAAGCTCAGTATTTTTCTGTCTCAGCAGTTAGGGTATGGGTTAACGGAAGGAGGTATTCTCCTTTTCCCTCAGTGGGAGGGGACATTTTTGTTAAATGAACCAGAAAGCTTATGGAGTTTTGGATTGGGAAAACCTTTGCTGTTGCCATTTCCATACGAGTACACGGGACAGTATACATTTAATTGGAAATGTTTTATATTAGTCGTTAGTAGCCGGAGATAGCCTTCTGTTTTAACTGATAACACAAGTCTCGTGTATTTTCACATACCAAGATCTAAATGGTAGCTCAAAGAGAAAAATTGATGAGGAGCCTGAAAATTAATGATACATAAAAGCTTTTGACTATGACCTTGAGATGCAATTTGGTATTTATGATGTTAAATTACTTGCCTTGTTTTAAATACAGAAACAGCTGGTCTGTGTGGGAGGGATATTCAGTTAAGATTGAGCAAAAAGAGAGAAACAATAAGAATATTAAGTTCTTCAAAAAATACTATATAAAATAAATACTACAAAATCCAACGCAGTATGTTAAAGTTCACAAAATACATAAAGGTTGTCCCCTGCAAGAAGTATACAATTGCTCCTCTGATGTGAAAGCATATGAAGAAAATAAGTGTCCAAAGCTGCATAAATATTTGCACCCCTGTGAGAGTGTGAGAAAGTGTGTGTTTTATGTTGTGATTGATAGGACGGCTTTCATGGCCCACTTTGAACTCTGAGCAGGAACTTTGGAATGTCCTGAGGGCTGTCTGCCTTTGTATGGCAGGAACTCTGTTTTCTTAGAAAATAGTAAAGAACAGTTTGTACTCCTTTGTTCTAAAAGGGTACCTATAGTTTATGGGAATTGGGGAACTTAGTAGAAAAATCACCAACTTTCTCATATTTCTTGTAAAAAATGCTCAGCTTTATTTGGAAACTTTGGCCATTGTTTTCTTTTTCTTCTTTCTTCTCCTCCTTGTTCTTTTGAGTTAAAAAGGCCAAAGTCTGACCTACTTATATGTGTGATGAAATGTGTAGTCTCTACCAAGACTATTTATTCTAATGATTTATCTACTCAAGATAAAAAGAAATACAGTGAAGACAAATCTAAAATACTGTGTAATGTACTTACTTGAAAGCAGTAAGTTCGCATGTTAGAGGACTTCCCTATTAAACAAGAAATCTTGAACACTTCATTGAAATTGTATGATCTGATTTTTATTATCATTTAAGTCAAGGAATTTTAGAATTAAAAGTGCCGATTATAAAACTGTACATATATATAGCCTCCAAAATGTGTTAAACATTACTTCATATGAATCTCAAAATACTATAACACCATAAAATGAGCAAGAAAATTGTTGAAATTTGCACAGTAGAGATGACGCTTTTAATGTTCACTGAGGTAAATAATTTGTCCAAAGTTATATTTCTGTGAGATACTCAACTGAGACATAATCTTAGCTTTTTTCCCTTCCATATTCTATATTTTGGTTTTCATTTTGTTTTTAAGAAACAAGTATTTTTAAAATGAAACATCTGGTTTCAGCAGTGCTGGCTAACACTGCGAACTCCCTTCCCTTGTTTTCTTCAATGTCACCCTTCTATAAAAACCTCTGAATATCTGAATACATTTTAAGAGCACCCTTTATAAAACACACTTTTTACTTGGTTGTAAGTTTCGTTTTGCAGGTGCCAAAGTCACAAATATTTCACCTCATGCAGATATTCCAGGTAGTAATGCTGATATTTTTATGAGTCATTTTATCTGACAAAATTAATTTAAGAATAAATAACATTGAAATAGTAAGTAGCATGTATTTTGGACTTAACTCTTATTTTCTCTATTTCTATCCTTCCATGTTTTAATAGATTAATATACACTCATATGTATGTATGTACATGCACACTCATATACACGCACATATAAGTATATATATATTTCTTTTTCATCATTTTATACAGGTGGAAACGTGCTATACACATTATAAGAGCACAATATAATTTTTGTGTAATATAATTTGAAGTTAATTCCATATTGGATAGTTTCTTCATTATATGTGTAAGTATATGTAATATATCATATGTATCTATGATTGTGTCTTTCATTGAATGAATGCACTCAGATGTGTTCAGCAATCAGCATAGAGGTTATAGAGGTTAAACATTGACTCTAGTACTAGACTGTGAAGGTCCAAATCCTGCTTTTACCACCTGTCATCTTTGTAACCTTGAACAAGTTATGTAAGTACTCAATGCTTCAATTCCCTCATCTTTAAAATCAATGTAACAGTTATAAGATTCTTACCACATAAGGTTGTGTGTGTTGTTTTGAGAATTTAATGAATGAATATATCCAAAGCCACATTGTGGAGTGCTTAGCACTTACAAAGCATAATGTCAGTGCTAGCTGTCATTTCCATCATCATTTTTAACATGTTTAATTGCAACCCCCATTGATGGACATAAGGATATTTTCAATATTTTTTACTACAAACATTGTTCAACATTGTTTTTCTGTTGTTGTTGTTGTTTGAGATAGAGTCTCACTCTGTCACCCAGGCTGGAGTGCAGTGGTGCGATCTCGGCTCACTGCAGCCTCCACCTCCCAGGTTCAAGTGATTCTCTGCCTCAGCCTCCTGAGTAGCTGGGAATACAGGCGCCCGCCACCAGCCCGGCTAATCTTTGTATTTTTAGTAGAGACAGGGTTTCGCCATCTTGGCCAGGCTAGTCTTGAACTCTTGAACTCATGATTCACCCTTCTCAGCCTCCCAAAGTGCTGGGATTACAAGCATTTTTCAATGAATAGCCATGTGCCCAGCTATTTCTCACATGCACCCTTATAACTGTGGGATAAATCTCTGAAGGTGAAACTGCTATGTCAAAGTATATATATCCTTTTATAATTTTAACAGATAATGCCAAATTGAACCCATATATTTTAGACATGCTACCACCAATGCATGAGAGTGCTTGTTTCCCTAAACCCCTCTCTAATAGAGTATATTATCAAACTTTTGGGTCTTTGGCAATCCAATGGGTGAAAAATGACATTTTGGGCTTGGGGTGGTGGCTCATGCCTGTAATCCCACCACTTAGGAGGCTGAAGCAGGCAAATCCCTGAGGCCATGAGTTCGAGACCACACTGGCCAACATGGTGAAACCCTGTGTTTACTAAAAAAAAAAAAAAAAAGCCAGGCATGGTGGTGCACACCTGTAATTCCAGCTACTTGGGAGTCTGAGGCATGAGAATTGATTAATTGCTTGAACCTGGGAGACAGAGGTTGAGTGAGCCAAGATAGTGCCATTGCACTCTAACCTAGGTAATAGAACAAGACTCCATCTCAGAAAAAAAAAAAAGAGAAAGAGACAATTATACTTTTTTCCAAACAAGCTTTACAATCTAATTCAAAAAATCTATTTTGAACTTACCGAATCCCAAGAATAATTAGGAGAGGAAAAGAGATAATGTTTACATAAATTCTATCTGCCTGGTACTATAGAACATGAAGAATGGGTTCTGTGTTCCTCTTAGGAATTTCTTTTCAAAACCCTTCAAAGTAGATATTTTCATACTCTTTTAGACATAACACAATTTATAATTCAGAGCTGAATTAATTTACCCAAAATCACACAGTAAATATATAGACTACAATTAGAGAGTGGGTAGGTCTCATTCTTAAACACATACCTTTGCATTATAGTCACATGATACCACTGAGAGTGTACGTGTATGTGTGTGTTCGTGTGTGTGTGTGTGTGAGAGAGAGAGAGAGAGAGAGAGAGAGCCCAAGAGTGAGCGTTTGTCTTGAGGAGAAGTGTTTAAAAGGTAAACATAAATCAAGGATGCATTACAGTATCACCAAAGTAACGGTGTGAACTTGAACAATTTAACCTCTTAGAGCCATGATTGCTCCATCTATACAATAGAATAATAATAATAAACCTACATTATACAATTTCTGGAAATTAAATGAGGATGAAGAGTACTTTTGAAATTCTAAAGTTCTGTGAGAATGTTAGCTTTGATTACATATGGTTCAGCAGTTGGGTCTCCTTATTTTTTGAGATCTACCTTTTTTTTTTTGTATTATCTGTAGCTTGCTAAAATAACGTGCCAGATGTTTTTGTTTTCAAATTTTAAAAATCCAGATCATACTGATTAGTTGCAATGGTATAGAATTCAGAGAATCTTGCTCTGGGCAGTTACAATATTTTGGAGATTGTTTTACATAGTAGCAACAATAACAAGAACAATGATAACTGCTAACTTGTTTACATTTACAAAATGTCAAACACTATTCTAGATTATTCAATTGAATCATCACAACAACCCTATGAAGTAGTTACTGTTATATTGTTTTGATTTCCCTAATGGAGACTTGACACAAAGACAGACTAAGTAATTCACTCCTGTCATACACAGCTAAAAAGTGGCAGAGCTCAGTGTTTTACCCCAGGTAGTCCAGTTCTAGAGCTGTACTCTTTTCCACTATGCTATACTATCTTCCTAATACTATCTGTACAAGGAATTTTCTCCTAATAAAATGTGTTGCTGTACCCTATACAAGCTTTAAGCTCTAAAATTTCAGAGCAGGGAGCTGGTGGATAAAGCTAATTGCTATTCTAGTACCCTACAATAGAAATTGCAGTGGACTAACTCTAATATTTAAATAATCCACTGTTAATAAACTGACATGGTGAAATTGCATGTTTCCCAGTTAGATCGCATCTAGTCCAACGTCTCAGCAGATATAGGAATTCCTTTTCTATCACCTCAGACAGGTGGACCTCTACTCATGAATCTTCAGAGAAATGGATACCATACAAAGCAGCACATTCCATTTTCAACAGCTCTAGATATTATTTTATTTAGTTAGTTAGATGAGGTTTTTCCGTGTTGTCCAACCTGGTCTCAAACCCTTGGACTCAAGCAATCCTCCTGACTCAGCCTCCCAAGTAACTGGAATTATAGTTGCGTGTCACTGCACCTAGCTCTAGTTCCAGATTTTAGAAGTTAATTCTTACACAGGGTTCTCTGGAGGGACAGAACTAATAGGATTGATGTATATATGAAGGGAAGTTTGTTAGGAGAGTTGACTCACATGGTCCCAAGGTGAAGTCCCACAATAGGCCATCTGCAAGCTGAGGAACAAGGAAGCCAGTGTGAGTCCCAGAACCTCAGAAGTAGGGAAGCCAGCAGTGCAGCCTTCAGTCTGTAGCTGAAGGTCCGAGAGCCCCTGGCAAATTACTGGTGTAAGTGCAAGGATCCAAAAGCTGAAAACCTTGGGAACTGATGTTTGAGGGCAGGAAGCATCTGGCACAGGAGAAAGATGAAAACTGGAAGACTGCACAATTCTAGACCTCCCATGTTCTTCTGCCTGCTTTATCCTAGCCAAACTGGCAGCTGATTAGATGGTGCCCACCCAGAATGAGGGTGGTTCTGTCTTTCCCAGCCCACTGACTCAAATGTTAATCTCCTTTGACAACACCCTCACAGACACACCCAGGATCAATACTTTGCATCCTTCAATGCAATCAAGTAGATATTCAATATTAACCATCACATTCTCCAACACGTTCTTATATAGGTTCTATTTCTACACTATGAACAGTCAGGTTTTTCTCTAGTATACTTGATAGACCTTCAAATGTTCCAAGAAAGCAATCATCATGCTTTTCCTAAGTCTTCTCTTTTTAAACACTCCCATTACCTTTCCAAACCTTTTGTTCAACTATTGGGACCATCAACATCCTGGTCACACCTCTATGGATGAACTCTAATTTGTCAACTACTCTTTTAAATGGTGGTGTCATGAATGGATCACAGTGCTCTGGATGTGCTCTGACTAGCTATGACTGCTGCTGGATCGCCGCTTCCTTTAATCTGTACACTATTTGTCTTCCTAATACAGAGAGTATGTTGTTTGCCTATATATCATAACATATTGAAAATGCATTTACAACTTATAAAGTATATATTATTAGGTGCTAGAATTTACACTATTATTCTAATATACAGAAGCTGAGAAAAGTAATGCCATATAGTTGATTTATGTGTGTAAATGTCTAAGTGACTTAAATATTGATTTTTCTCCTTCAACTGCAGATCAAACCTCCCAAATGCTAAAGCTTCCTTATTTTAAAACAAATGCATTTATGGTTCACCAGTCTGCAGTACAGTAAGCTTTTTATAAGTAAGCTCAAATCACTGAAAAGCTCAAATAGACACATCTCCTTTAGCCTATTTTTAGGACTGATAAAGCTAAGAACAGAGAAACCAATAAAGACGTATTTTAATGATGGCAAGGTATCTCATGGGGTAGTACAAATTTATCCCAGTTTTTTTATGCCTTCTCTATGTGTAACACGTTGAAGTGATATATGGTGTTGAATGTGATTAAAATTCAGCAGATACTTATGCAAGATCTACTATCTATAAGATGCTTATGCAGAGTTCCATAGGGAAACATTAAGACGTGAATAAAATCTGAATTGGACCATCACTATGATCTCTCCCCAAAACCTGGGATTTTAAAGTGCATTTAGAATTATGAAATAAACCACTAGGTTTTTAGTGTGAAATGTTTACAGTATTTTAATTTTGAAAACTATACTTATTAAAACAGTATGACTGACAACATTTGTTGAATACATGTTATGTGCTAGGTACCAAGTGAGGAGTTTTATGTTTATTTTCTCATTTCATCCTGAGAACAAACTTCTGAGGTAGGTGTGATTCATCTCATTTTAGCGAAAATTCACTGATGCTCTGAAAGCAAAATTAACTTTCCCAAGGGCCTTGTAGTGCTTAAAGGCAGAATCAGAATCCACAACCAGCTCTGGAAAATCTCCAGAAATGAGCTTAATTTTTTATGTTATTTATATATGACTCCAATATTAATAGACATGTCAAACAACTAACACAACCCTTTACCTGTTTATTTTGGAAGAAGAGGCATAAAATGTATTTTATTAACCTGTTGATTCTCCTCTGGAGTGTGACTTAGTATCTATTGCACCTTTGGGATTCTTGTCTTCTAAAATTCACAAACAGTGTCTACTGCTGTAATAAAGAATCACCTGCAGAGTTCACAAATGAGGGAAGAGTGAAAAGGGAATAGTGGTAGATCAATAACACTTAGCATCACATCAAAATAGTATTCCAAGGTTGGTGTTCTGGCTTCTGCTTTTGTGGGAAATAAGTTGTCTGCTGTTTCAAAATGCCCTCCGTCTGAATAATGTAACCCGAAATTTATTCAACTCATATTTAGCACTTCAGGCCATATCCAGGGTTGTGGACAGTGTAAGTAAACAATGAGGATTGGCTACAAGGCAAGATGAGAACTCTGTTTTCTATGCTTTCTATTGTTCCTCCCCTTGCAACAGAAGTAGAAAGGGCCATACCATAGCCATCTACTGTCCAGCGTGATGAATATCCTTAAAGACAAAATCCTTAAGCAGTAAGTGAAAGGTTAACTACAATTCTCACTTAAAAAGAAAATTGCATTGCTGATATCTCTTTTTTACAGCATTCCCATAAATTTTCCACAAAGATTATACATTTTCTTTTTATTCATTTGTCATTTATTTGACAAGGGTAAGCCTGTTTGTCTTTAGCTTAAAGGAACTTGTATTAAAAAAAATTTTTTTTTGAGATGGAGTCTCGCTCTGTCGCCCAGGCTGGAGTGCGGTGGTGCAATCTCGGCTCACTGCAAGCTCTGCCTCCCGGGTTCCCGCCATTCTCCTGCCTCAGCCTCCGGAGTAGCTGGGACTACAGGCGCCCGCCACCAAGCCTGGCTAATTTTTTGTATTTTTAGTAGAGACGGGGTTTCACCGTGTTAGCCAGGATGGTCTCGATCTCCTGACCTCGTGATCCGCCCGCCTAGGCCTCCCAAAGTGCTGGGATTACAGGCGTGAGCCACCGTGTGCGACCTTTTCTGTTACTGCAATCAGCATTGATGTTGTATATGATGAACGTGTGACTTTTCATTTTCTTGGCAGAGACCTTGAAAAACTTTTGAACTCTAGTCAATAAGAAATCTCTGTATTAATATAAAACCATAACCTAAGGTTTATTTGATTAGATCAATGTTTAATTATGGATAATATGTATTTTTTGCACTGAATATTTACACATAAATTAATCTAGCCCATAGTAAGAGTGCTAATGGAATGTTTCATCCGAACTTACCATTTACTCACATCTGTTGAGATTGTACTATTTCAACTCAAGATTTGATCAGTATATGTCACAAAGTAACAAGTAGTATTCTAAGTCAGAAAACTCAAAGGAAACATTAAATACTCATTTCCTATATGGAATGTTGCCTTTCTAAGCACATCATCTTCTTGTATGTGACGTTTCGCAATCTATTCATAGGAGATTTATATTTTCAAGTGTGCCCAAATGGATCTAAGTGTTGGGGAAAGATATGTGAAATAAGAAAAGAAAAAAAGCTAATCCATTTGTTTTAAAATTTTGTCTGCCTACTACATTTTGTTGGACTTCTTGTTATATGAGAACTCCTAACTGTCTGGTTTTCAATTGCAACCAAAAGCACTCTTACCTGATCAAACTCTTCAGATTCTATTTACTTTGAATTATAACTGAGTACATGGAAAGTATAATTGGGCTTTACTTTTTGTTTTTTCATTAAGTTCTAGGGTACATGCGCACAACGTGCAGGTTTGTTACATATCTATACATGTGCCATGTTGGTGTGCTGCACCCATTAACTCGTCATTTACATTAGGTATATCTCCTAATGCTATCCCTCCCCGATCCCCCCACCCCATGACAGGCTCCAATGTGTGATGTTC
Organism: Colobus angolensis palliatus; assembly: GCF_000951035.1. NCBI lineage: Eukaryota > Metazoa > Chordata > Mammalia > Primates > Cercopithecidae > Colobus > Colobus angolensis. The sequence goes on along the minus strand of NW_012116511.1, from coordinate 2,001,133 downwards.
CCCTTCCTGTGTGCAAGTGATCTCATTGTTCAATTCCCACCTATGAGTGAGAACATGCGGCGTTTGGTATTTTGTCCTTGCGATAGTTTGCTGAGAGTGATGGTTTCCAGCTTCATCCATGTCCATACAAAGGACATGAACTCATCCTTTTTTATGGCTGCATAGTATTCCCATGTGTGATGTTCCTTGCCCTGTGTCCAAGAGTTCTCATTGTTCAATTCCCACCTATTAGTGAGAACATGTGGTGTTTGGATTTTGTCCTTG
>NW_012116511.1:1923325-2000459 GCF_000951035.1 Colobus angolensis palliatus | reverse complement strand
TTCACCCACTTTTTGATTTGTTTGAGTTCTTTGTAGATTCTGGATATTAGCCCTTTGTCAGATGAGTAGATTTCAAAGATTTTCTTCCATTCTGTAGGTTGCCTGTTCACTCTGATAGTAGTTTCTTTTGCTGTCCAGAAGCTCTTTAGTTTAATTAGATCCCATTTGTCAAGTTTGGCTTTTGTTGCCATTGCTTTTGATGTTTTATACATGAAGTCCTTGAATTGGGTCTTTGAACACAGCAGACAAAACACATGCTCAAGATAGGTTAGTGCTATTCAAGTGAATAAACATTTTGACAAAAATTTGTATGAGAAATTCCTGTTGGCCTCTCATTCCTCTCTATATGTCTTTCATAGTTATTCTTTTTCCCCCTGACAATCAAAGCACTGTAATGAATATCTCTTGGCCTTAACAATAAGAAACATTGAATTGGGTTTTGTTTATTGTATATTGACTAGGCTGTAGTTTATGAGAATGTGGAGTTATGTGAAATTGGGAAGAAATAATATGAGTGAGTAGTCCTGTGGGCGGTGGAAGGGCTGAGCTTCTAGGACACTGATAAGCAATCAGTGCTATTTATACTTGAGGCAGTATCTCTGGTGGTGTCCCAGAACTGTGTCCTTGACCCTGTCACATTCATAGTTTTCATCACTACCTTTTATACTTCTGCAATTCAGGTCACCCAATACAGATTATCTTATCAGGTTAAACTGATTGTAGTAGTCACATTGAAAAGGAAAAAAAAAATCCCAAATTCAAGCCTTTTCCCAGCCATTTCTAATTACTGCACGTGTAAAAGGACATAGTTATTGTGAAAAGAAATGCTATCAAAACAGTCTAATTAGACATTAGAAGAAAAAGAAAAAGAAAAGAAGAAGAAGGAGGAAGAGGAGAAGGAGATGAAGAAGAAAGCTAAGGAGAAGATGGGTAACAGGAGAAAAAAAAGAGGGCAAGAAAAGCAGATAGGAAGGGGAAAAAAGGAGGAAGAGAGAAATGAATGCAGGCAGGCAGAATGTTTCCTCGAGGTGTTTTATTTGTCTCCCCTGGACTGCATAACTCAGTTTCTTCTCTTCTAAACCAACTTTTCTAGAATGTATTGTCTGTGTTTGACACCTACAACTCTGGTCCATTTTCTATGCATTAAGGATGATGTAACTTTAAAACCTCTCATGCAAATTCTGCCTGTTCTCTAATTCTACAATCCTCTTGTTTATGTTCTATTCTAATAATTATTGAGCTTTTAAAGAAGAGAAATCTGTTCTTATCTCAAATTTATAAACACACTGAAGGAAATAAGAAAACCTTGAAGTGAAACACTGTTTCTATGATAAAAGAGAGCTCTACAAATAGATGCGTGAATAAACACTTTTATGGGAGGGATACCTTTTCAGAGTTTAAGACTCAGGGGCTTTGGGATCTAAGAAGATGAATCGCTTGCCCTGTTTGTGATCCTGAATGGAAATTGACAGGTATGTTTAATTTATCCTGCTTGCTATTACAAAGCCTTTTTCTCATTTGATTTTTGTGTATCCCTCCTGAAATATTTGCTCTGGTAAGCAAAAGCAAATATTAGATTTTACACCCCATTTAGTGAAATAACAGTGATGATAATCTGACATCAGAGAACCAAATGTTCCAGGCATATTTCATGAAAAGGATTTCCTCTCCAGATACATTGTCCTCAATAGGCTATCCCATCCTTCATTTCTCAATTCATATTTCTTGAGTTTGAGAGGAAAATAAAAAGAGGCCAGACCACTAGTAGCCTACTGCTAAATTCTTTTATGAAGCTTAGTTTTATAAATTACCTTTTAGCCTTTTCCAGTCATGTGGGAAAACTTTCCTGCCTCATTAAATCTTTAATGCAATGTGCACCATGCACACTATATTGCTATTTGTGACATTAGGTTATATATTGCATAGTAACGATAATATTACTTGTAAACAAGCTGGTTTTTTCCCCCTGAAGGTAGAATTAAAACAGGTACTCATGGGAAACAGCTACTTGTGTTGTTCTTTTCTTAATGGGGTGAAGTTGAAGAACAGGGAAGTGAATGGCTTAGCCCAGAACCATCTCCAGGAATGGTGGTACATTTTTCCTGCAGTGCCTTCTCAATTTGATATCTGAATCTCCCTCAAGAGAATTCCCTTTAGTAGATATGGAGAAAGAGGGAAAAGGCCAAGCCTTTGGAGACCCTTATGAAATGGAATGAACTGCTCTCACTAAATTCACTTTCTCTTTGTATTGAAAAGAGATATAATTTTCATCTCTAGTAAATATAGTCTAATCCATCCAGCAAATATAAGAATTACCTCAAAGTGAACTAAAATTGCACTTACTTCTACCTATGGAAAACCATATTTCTCTAGTCAATAGAACAATGACAGCTTCACTCCTAAATAGCAGGAAAAAATGAAATGTTCTATTGGCTGAACACACAGTGCTCTGTCAAATCGGAGAAACCATTTTGTTCCCAAAAATGAACTAATTTGAAAGTCTCGAAGATGCTCAATTTTATGAAAGGCTCATAAAATTAATAAATGAGTCTGCAAAGTCCAAAAATGTGGAAAATTACAGTTGTATATAGTATATATAACTTACCAAGACCACTTATATTTTGTTAGAAATTTTCAATGAATGTTAATGGATGAATTTTTTTATACAGAGTTCTCCTGTTTGGAATCTTTTAGCTCCCTTATTTACTGTGGTTGCCACTGACTCCTCATCAGACTTTGAAAATATAACAAAAAACTTTTTTTTCTTAGTCTTCTTACTAGTGAAACATCAGCTAAGCAAACAAAGAAAAGCATTTGAATGATCAGAGAGCTATAAGAATGAGAATTCTGACAGGAAATTTGTTTTTAAAAATCTAAGTAACAGAATGGATAAATATAAAAAGAAGCTAGATCAGACATACCCAAACATTCTCAGTTCAGAATGTTCATAGTGTATTCATGATTCTTTCATAGTACCTCCTTGGCCAACAGAAATAAGCCACCGTTCTATTTCTTAAGTAGTTAGTGCCAAACAACTTAATAAATATTCATGTTCTAACAACCTAGCAATTGTTTAGAAAGAAAATGGACAGAAAATAATAATTTTTTTCATAAATAACCAGAATTACTTACTGATGGAATGTGGTACCTTTGGGGCAGTATATGCCTTCTCAAACTGGAGTATCAGATTGGATAATGCTATCCTTATTTACTTTTCCACATTGACTTTTGTGCAGTTCTTGCTTTTAATTACAGTCTCCCCTGAAAACCTTTCTTAATAAGATATAAGATGGCCTAAAGTACAAGTAAGCAAAAACATGGCTCAAAATGTTGAGAACATCCTTAAATGGAATATGGCATGTTCTAAGGTTTCAATTTGTGAACCACCTTGAATTAGTTGTTGCAGTGCCCAGCAGATATTTAGTATTGCTGTGTTTCCTTCAAATGTTTATAATATTCCACTGTGCCTTTATGAGTTCACTGCAGCACCCTGGGGCACTTCTACACACAGTTTGTGAACATGGGAGTAGATAGATCCTAGAGTCATTGAAACTACACAGAAACTTGAATGACATTAGGGATCCCAGAGCCACTGGAGAATCTTCATTAGGGAAGTGCAACAACATGTGTAATAGCTGATTAAACTGTCCCCATCAAAAAGATTGAAGTCAGAGAGATGAATTCAGATTCTTGATGAGGACCTAGTTGGTGTGATGCGGCATTGGGAATGGAAAGTTAGACTAGAAATATTTCAAGAGAATAGATTGAAGGACTAATCTGATATAAATAATAAAGTTAAAAAATATGATGCACTTATGAGTTTTCTAATTTAAAATAGAAAAATAAAGCATTTGGCTTGACCCAATCATGGAGATTGAGAAAATGATCAAGTTTGGCTCCCAGAAAGATCTAGATAATGAGATTAACTTAGGGTATGTTGAGTGTTTAAGACAGTATTGGAAAGTAATTCAGTAAAAGACTTTTATGGGCTACATTGCATTCCCTCAAAAGTCATATGTTGAAGTGTTAATCTTCAGTACCTCCGAATATGACTCTGTTCAGAGATAGGATCTTTTAAGGGGTAATTAAGTTAAAATGATGTCATTAGGGTGGACCCTGATCCAATATGACTAGTGTTCTTATAGCAAGACACAATTAGAGCACAGATACATTCAGAGGGAAGTCCCTGTGAAGAAACAGAGGGAAGGCAGTCATCCATGAGCTAAGGTGGGAGGTCTCAAAAGAAACCAACTCTGTTGACACCTTGATCTTGGACTTCTAGCTTCTAGTATTGTGAGATAATAAGTTTCTGTTGTTTAAGTTACTTCATCTCTGGTACTTTTTTATACAGGCCAGAGAAAATTAACAGAGAGACACAGGACAGGCCAGAAGATATAGATTGGTGGACCAGGTAAAAACATAGTAGTTAATCTATGAGAATGGAATCCATATGAAATGATAATCAAAAAAGAGTGAGAAAGGTTTTAGAGATATCAATCACTGAGTGGAGAATAAAAAAAAAAGTGTCTATAAGTGAGACAGAGGTATGACCAGGGCAGGGGAAGGAGTACCAGGAAAATTCAGTGTAATGAAAGACAAGGGAGTCAAGAATCATAAGTATCTTGACTCTTAATCATAAAGATTAAGAATAAAACTCAACCAAAGGGCCATTAGTGGTTGCTACACAGAATTTATAAATGACTTTTCAAGACTCACTTCTAATGGAGTACCAAAGGCAGTCAACAGGATACAGAAGATAAAAATTAGAAAACATGGATGTTTGGGAAGACAGAAACTGAATGTGATGCCCCATATCTCTAAGTTTGATAGTGAAACTAATAAATAACCATAGGTGAGAGCTGGAGGAGACAATAGAGATTGGCAACCCTGTGCACATGGGATTTGAAGGAGAGAGTAAACATTAGGATAATGAAGGTTTTCTAAGAGAGTGCAGAAGCGAGGGCAAGGAGGCACCAAACAAAGGTGGCACCTGGAACATGGAGGAGTGGACAGATGGAGAAGAGGTAGAGAATTCTTCATCTAAAGCAAGAGGAAAGGATGATGTATACTCAGAATATTCTCGAAGCTTTTTCCCTGAATAAAAGCATCCTTCAGAAAAAAAAGTGTTGTCTTGTAACTGACTCATTGCAAAGTCTCTTATACAATGGTATGTACTCTTTGGGGAAGACACATTAGCTGGAGACAACACCAGGTAAAGCTTGATTTTGCAGCCTATGGAAAGATTGTGGAGTTGAAGAAAAAATGGAAAGAAAGGAATTTTAAAAATAATAAGTTAATATTCCTAGGGGTACAACCTCTAAATTGCAGAGTGATATCTTAAGCAATCCTTTTAAGAATTACTTAAGTGACGGAGCGTAGTAGCTCACACCTATAATCCCAGCACTTTGGGAGACAGAGGTGAGTAGATTGCTTGGGTTAAGATTTTGAGACCATCCTGACCAACATGGCAAAATCCCATCTCTACAAAAAATACAAAAAATTAGCCAGGAGTGGTGGCACACACCTGTAGTCCCAGATACGCAGGAGGTTGAGGCATGAGAACTGCTTAAGCCTGGGAGGAGGAGGTTGCAGTGAGCTGAGATTGAGCCACTCTACTCCAGCCTTGTTGGCAGAGTAAGTCTCTATCTCAAAAAGTAAAGAAAGAAAGAATTACTTAAGTAAGTACTTGACTAACTGGTTATATAAATGTGATCATAAACACATATCTTTAGGGTTACTGAAAAAGATATTGATTCTAATATTGTAAATGAGTACTCATGGCTTGGGAAAAAACATCTAGTAACAGTATCCTGAAAATTTTTTAAATGGTCTGTGTTTCATACAACTTAAGTGGAAGTGAAACAGCTTCACTCATGACAATTTCCAGGTGATTCAAAATATGTTGTAATAATGACAAACATGAGTATCAGAGACACACAAGAGAGTTTACAAAAAAAATCATTTTATGGAATATGAGCTAAAACAATGTTTTACTATTGTTGCTATTTTTATTAGCCCTCAGCAGAATAAGGTAAATTATTTCTATTCCTTAGTTCATGTTTTATATGATCTCTGACCTGGGTAAGGCACCCCTATTTTTCTGCATATTTATTTGTTCGTCTTTCCCCCTTTCTCGACCTCTAATTTCTCTCTCTTACTATTTTACTTTATGTCAGGGATCCCCAACCCCCTGGGGCTATACAGGTCCATGGTCTGTTAAGAATTGGGCCACACAGCAGGAGGTGAGCATCAGGCAAGTGAGCATTACTGCCTGAGCTCCACCCCATCAGATCATCAGGCATTAGATTCTCATAGGAGCATGTGCCTCACTGTGAAATGCACATGCAAGGGATCTAGGTTACATGCTCCTTACGAGAATCTAATGCCTGATGATCTGACGTGGAACAGTTTTATCCCAAAACCCCTCCTCTGCGTCCGTGGGAAAATTGTCTTCCATGAAACCAGAAGGTTGGGGACTGCTGCAAGTTTGCATTATATGTGACTTTATTATAAATAGATATGAAAAACACATTAGCAAATCAGATATCATAGGTGATCTTTTTCTACTTCATCTATAGTCCTAACAGTTTTGACATTCAAATTACCCACAATTTGACTCTTTTTATTGACAAAATGGAAAATTATCCTTAATTCAAAATGTATTTTATTTGAGCATATATGGTGATTTCATATATTAAGTTGATATTTTTCTTTCCTTTTTAGAGAAGCCATATTCAAGAAAAATAGCATGTACTTCAAATTTTAAATAATCAAAATAGATTTGGAAGCTCAAAAGTTTTGGAACATTGTAGGTCTATATCCCAATATTCTTCCTAAACCTGCTTTCAAGTATATTTATTAACTTAGAAAATTCTAAATAGTTCATTTTTTTTTTGAAATATATACAATGTAAAACTTTTTTTTCTCCTGGCTTTCTAGAATCCTCTTATTGAGAAAATGTGTAGCTGATCTGGAGTATGCTATGCGAAATTTTGGCTGTTTATCTTAATAGAACCTAAAATCTTCCACATAGGTTCACCCCTCATTACTCACAATAATGCCAAGTGCTGTAGTCGAGGCAGATGTTTATTATTTTACATGTGAAAAGACATTAGAATAAGGCCATTTCTCAGTGGATTAGGGGAATCAGTTTTCTGAATTTAAGTTCCTTATAGAGCCCCACATAATAAGCTCTTAGAAGACATTGCAGAGCTGTAATATAAAATCCTGTTTAATCAGCCATAGCGAGCTATGTGCCATTCTCTGTGGAACACTAAGAGGAATCAGGGTTCCTCCTCCTCCATCCAGTGCACTCCCAGCCCGGAATTGCTTTCTGGTCAGGGTCGGCCATGAAAGGCCATAGAGAGCCAACCCTGCGAAGCCAGGTCTCCGCATGTCAGCGCAGAGCAAGCAGCAGAATACAGATCATCAGCTTTGTTTTATTAATGTCTCTATTTACAGTGCTGGAGTGGAATTTTAATAAAAGGATTGCAGTATTTGCATTGAATCTGTCACTCACAACTTCAATTTTGATTCCTGTCCTATAAATGATCTTGCTTTCCCATTTTTTTCTTAATTTCTACAAGGTGACTGTCAATGTCAAAAAATGTAAACCTCAAGTGTATATTACATGGGGCTTGGCATGTATGTTAGAAGGAAAGAAGTTCACTTAATGAAAAGAGGATAATATTTATTCAAACTAAGCCTATTAAATTGCACAGAGGAAAGTATGCCTTCTTTGGCTGTTTTGATTGAATTTTAATATAAAATAAAACTTGCTGCTAACCCTTTGTTTTTCTTTGACCAATAACATTTCTCAGCTTAGTGTATGGGTTATGTAAAGTGCCTGTCAAATGGAGGGATGTCTTTGTTGAAAGAATACAGACTCACAGAAAGTGAGTGACCCTCAGGGATGGGTAGAAATCCCCCAATTTTGACAAAGATCGTTCTCTGTTTGGGATTTGTAAAGCTCAAACTATAGACTAAGAAGATGACAGGAGAGTCTGGTGTTTGGCTTCATGGAATTTAACCTATTTCAGCAAGCCTGCAATACTGGGGAAAATAATACATAAATTTATGTTTATGTCAGGCTTGCAGTTGATGAGTAAGGTTTGTAAAAGGTTACTCCTAAATAAATGCCTATCGTTCCCACTCCATACTCCAGTGATTTCTGCTTCTTGCAAATACTGCCCTCTAGAACAATAAAATTCTTACACAACAATAAGTAAAATATGATTTAATAGCCCATCTCCTATCCTGTAATGATTATGCATCTTCTGTCTTGTAGCTCCCAGCAGTAGGAGGACAGTTGACATTTACCATATCATATGACCTGGAAGAAGAGGAAGAAGTTACAGAACATGTTCTCCAGTTTATGATTATCTTAGAGGTAGAGTACTGAGAGCATCATTGATGTTCACCCATGTTACTTCCTTATGTTACTTGAGGTTACCAGTACTGTATTTTTTACCTGCCTCATTTGACATTGACTTGCATGACTACTAAAAATATATACCTTAGGAGTTTTTTTTTTTTTTTTTTTTTTGAGACGGAGTCTCGCTCTGTCACCCAGGCTGGAGTGCAGTGGTCGGATCTTGGCTCACTGCAAGCTCTGCCTCCCAGGTTTATGCCATTCTCCCGCCTCAGCTTCCCGAGTAGCCCGCCACCTCGCCCGGCTAGTTTTTTTTATATTCTGTAGTAGAGACGGGGTTTCACCATGTTAGCCAGGATGGTCTTGATCTCCTGACCTTGTGATCCGCCCGTCTGGGCCTCCCAAAGTGCTGGGATTACAGGCTTGAGCCACCGCGCCTGGCCACCTTAGGAGTTTTTAATGCCACTCTTATGTTTCACTCTGAGACATATCTAGAAGATTGAGTATATTTGTTGGGTTTGAATGATAAAGGAGAACTCTAGACCAGACTTGAAATGAAATTTCAAACATAAGAACCATGTTTCCAAAATATAAATATTATGAAAGTGTTTAGGTACATGCTAATTTACATAGTTGTGTTTTTCTCATTTTAGCTTGCTTCCAGGTAGATTTTATTGTTTACTTCCTTGATTACATTAGATAAAATAAAATGAAACAGGAAGCTTGTTTATTTAGCGATAGTTTAATCTCGACTTCAAAATCCTGTTTTAGTTAAGAAAGGTACAGGAGAAACTGCTTTCAAGATTTGAAGGGCCATAGGCAATTTCAAAATGCTCGAAGCCTGAAGTTTCCTTAGAGGCTCTCTGCCACCCTTTCTTATCATATCCATTCTTTCCAATAATGTATCCCCTCCCCTCGACACTGATACATATTCAGAGACACATACGTGCATGCATGTTCGTGATTCCAAATGGGTAAATGTTAATTTAGCACCAGGCTCTGTTGTTCTTCTGTCTTGGAACTTTCATGCATGTGAATCTATGACAAAATAAAAAATTCTTTTCTCAAAATGGACATTTTCCAGTATTGGATGAAGTGGTCTGCTCTTGCTCTCTCTTTCTCTCTCTCTCTATGTCTCTGTGTGTGTGTGTGTGTGTGTGTGTGTGTGTGTGTATCTATGGCAACTAGATGTATACTTTGGAATTCCTTTAAGATGAAAGGAGTTCTCTAAATGCAAAGTGTTGGGTGAAATTGCGTAGCATTCATGTGAATGAACTAAGGCAAGAAGGATTACCTAAATATCATAGGTCATTCAATATACTCCTTAGATGCCATTATCCTATTTTGAGAATTAGACTGCAGTCTCTTTTATTGTTTGTTTTTTCCCAAGTAGAAAGTTCCTTTAAAATAATAGCTTAATTCAGTTTTAAGTTTCTTTCCCTATTGTTCTACACAACCCACATCCATCATAAAATAATATATTTGAAACATGTAACTTTTGTGCACTTTTGTCAATTTGAGGTGTTTTTAATCACATATATGTTTATGAGTTGTCAGGTAGTTATTATTTTAGTTAATGGGGAACTAACATCATGCCAAACCAAGAAGCAAGAAGCATATGCTTCATAATGCATTTGGCTAAGGTTAATATTGAAATTGCATTGCCTTCCCTTCAAGTATACCACAAATATATTCCCTGAATGATAGGGAAAGCCAACCTGAAAATAAAAGTCTACTAAAGCTAGGCATGGTGGCTCACACCTGTAATCCCAGCACTTTGGGAGGCTGAGGCAGGTGGATCACCTGATGTCAGGAGTTTGAGACCAGACTGGCCAACATGGCAAAACCCTCACCTCTTCTAAAAATACAAAAAATTAGCCGGGCTTGGTGGCAGGCACCTGTAATCCCAGCTACTAGGGAGACTGAGGCATGAGAATTGCTTGAACCTGGGAGACAGAGGTGGCAGTGAGCGGAGATCACGCCATTGCACTCCAGCCTGGGGGATAGAGCGAGACTGTGTCTCCAAAAAACATAAATAAATAAAAAATAAACATAAATTTAAAAAGTTAAAAGTCTATTGAGGGTGGAGGATCCAAATATAGATATGTTTGACACTTTTGTACCCTCTTTTCAGTTTTACCCTTTTTGCTTTCTTTTTTTTTTCCTCCCTTTAGGGTAATGACTTGAGAATCAGCACAGCCCAAGATGAGGTGTACCTGCACCCATCTGAAGAACATATTAATGTATTGTTACTTAAAGAAGAATCATTTACCATACATGGCACACATTTTCCAGTCAGTAGAAAGGAATTTATGACAGTGCTTGCGAATTTGAAGAGAGTCCTCCTACAAATCACATACAGCTTTGGGATGGATGCCATCTTCAGGTAAAATCAAGAACTGCAGTTCCAACGTTCACACATTTGCTTTGGGGCAAAGGTGCAGGAGCCTCCCCGGTAGTGAATTTTTTAAGGCACCTAGGATTTGCTGTCTTCAAAGAGCAGATAAGAACGGAGCCCTAGTTTTCTGAAAGGTTTTCCTCTTAAACCTTTACAGTTTTAAATGCCCGGAATAAATTCGTCTCGATTTTTCTTATTATTGATGATTCGTTCACAATTGTGTCAGAACATGTGATCAATAATGATTCCTATATTGAGAAATGTTATATTGGAAAATAAAGTCTCCTTTATGATGGCTCAGAGTGGGAAAGTAAAAGATACACTTTCCAGGGCACCCTTATTCGGAAAGCGGTTTCTAAAATATTTCCTTCCAGTGGTTGTTAGCTAGTTTCTGGCTTAATAGTATACAGATTGTAATAAGAAACATAAGTCTTTTCATTTAAGTAACCACCGATCTCACTATAAAACACTGTAAGACTATAACAGCCACATGGTATAAAGGAAAGAATATGAACTTTGGAGCCAAACTGAGTAGAAATTCAATAAGCTTTATTGCTTATTGTATGTGTGACCTTGGGCAAGTGATTAGACCTCGAGGAACGTTTCTTTTCGGTGTAAAGTGGATATACTGATGCCTACTTTTCAGGGTCTTTGTTAACATGATATGTGATCATTAGGAAAGTGCTCATCACCTAGAACAGTTTCAGTTTTTTCTTGTTCTCCCCCGCTCCCCCTTGTTTTTTAAATAGCAAACTCCCTGACTTGAACCAAATCTGCTTGTGTCTGATTAACTGCTGTAGGCTGCTATGTTTTTTTATTTTTAAAACAATGACATTTTTATCTGACAGAATTTTAACTTCAACTGTGTCTGAATGGGCTCTTTACCTTTCTCCTTTTCTACTCTAATAATAAGTAACACAGGATGTCATAGGAAATTCCTTCTAAATCAGATTAAGTTAGATGTTCAAATGTGACCCCAGCCTGACAACACAGTATACCTTTAATGAAAGCAATGCCTCCAGTATTGGAGTTTTTATTGCTGACACCACCACCTCTCACCTCCCTGTGCCCCATCATTTTCCTGTGCTGCCTAGTTTGCCTTTCACTGGTAATATTTCAACTTAGTCTAATCATTATTACCATTTCCCAAAGGAGAGAACTGCAGAATCATAAACAGAACCATTGCCAAACAATGTACCTCTTTTGCATAGGCAGTTCTTCTAGAAGCTGGGTTAAAATGCCATGGAGATGAGAAGCAGCACTTAGGAATTAATTATGTTTTTCCCATTTAGTAAATAGAGATTGTCATGATGTTTAAACAGTACAAAGAGATGAGTCCTCCAGCTTTCAAAATGAATGACAACCAAATTGAAAAAAAAAAAAGTGGCTAGGGGGCCTTATTTATTTTTGTCAGCATTGCTTTTCAGGCTAGTTAATACAGAGACATTTCCCCCTGATTTATGTCAGACAGTTTCAGTGTCTACCCATCTTAAAATCACTGGTTTCATTTGCAGTCTTCTGAGGTTTCGCCATATAGGAGGAATGCATTCACAGTGCGACTCTGTGAAATGACAAAAGAACTAATCCAAGTAGGTGGCTACTTTCTGTCACCTATATTACCTAAAGCACTGTGGTTCAGTAAGTAAAAGCCAATGTCAGATTTGAAACTCCTACCCACTCAGGTGAGCTGAAAGTGAGCATGAATCTGGAGTCAGTCAGTAAGCTTGTTATATATTATCTTTAATCTACTAGTAGATTGAGTCATATTTGCAAAACATCACTTGAATTGATTTCAACTTGTCTTCCACAGTAGGCTTCCGACTTGGTATACTGTTTGTGTGCAAGCACGAGTAAATTGAAGCTCAACAAAAATTCATATTTAGACATATTTACAGTGGATTTACTTCCGTGGCAGTTCTTTCAGCAAATGGGCTTAGGTTCCTCCAGTTCTTTGGTTAGATGGAATTGTATAACGGAAGGAGAACTGGACTGCGGGTCAAGGATTTTGACTTTTGTTTTCAAGTCAGCTATTTAATAGTTGTAAACATAAGTATGGTTTTGACCTCTTTGGACTTCAATCACTTCATCTGTAAAATAAGGAGGAGGACAATTGCCCTGCCAACTTCAAAAGGTCGCCGCAAGAATTGAATTACAGAGCTGCAAAAGCACTTGGCTAGTGATAACCCAGCATACAAATATGAAGCATTTCTGTCTTATCTACTTCATCCCAAAGGATCACGTTTTCTCCAAATACCATTAAGACTTAGAGACCTCTAGAGAAAGGCACATACTGGTATTTCCATACATATGACAGTTCTTACTGTCATTTTTTTCCAGAATCCTGATACTCATTAGATAAAATAATTTATTTTCTTCTCACTGTCCTCACTAGGAAGATGAAGGCACAAGTAGAACACTTTTCCTTCTTCTTTTAAGAGTATAAGAGAAATCAACCTAACTGAACTGTGCATCTTTCTCCTTTAAAGCTTTCTCCTTTCAATTCTCCAAGCCTTGGATTTAGTAACATCCTTGGTCTTTAAATTAAGAAAGGCTTTTATGAAGCACCTACATTAGATACAGAACTCTGCACAAAATGTATTTTTCTCTTACTTTACAGTAGACATTAGTAGAGTTCACCAAATTTCCAATCTCATCCGTAAGGGATATTGCATTTCTCTAACCCTGGAGGGTAGATGTGTCATATGACTTTTTTTAGCCAATGAACTGTGGCAGAAATGTATTTTTTTCCCCCCTGGGTTAAACGTTGAATTTCCAATGTGAGACTCTGCAGCTTACTCAGCAACCAGAAGATTAAAAAACAGCCTGGGGCCAGGTGCGGTGGCTCGTGCCTGTAATTCCAGCAATTTGGGAGGCTGAGGCGGGCAGATTACAATGTCAGGAGTTCGAGACCAGCCTGACCAACATGGTGAAACCCTGTCTCTACTAAAAATACCAAAATTAGCCAGGCATGGTGGTGCACGCCTGTAATCCCAGCTACTCAGAAGGCTGAGGCAGTAGAATGGCTTGATCCTGGGAGGCGGAGGTTGCAGTGAGCCGAGATCGCGCCATTGCACTCCAGCCTGGGCGACAGAGGGACACTCTGTCAAAAAAGAAAAAGAAAAAAAAGAACAGCCTGGAATACAGATTTAGCACACAGAGGTCACCTGCCCTAACAGTCACCCAGGCCTGTAGAGGATTTTACATGAGTAAGCCTTTGTTTTCTGTGAAGCCATTGAGAATTTGGACTTGTTACCACCGCATAACCGAGTCCATCATGACTTTATCATTGATACAACTCATGAGTATTGCTTGAAAATAAATACAAAATATTTTCAAGGCAAGATATTTTTACACAACTTTTAGTGTAAATTTTGGGGTTTGGGATCAAAAAAGATTATACAGAATTTATATAATAATCTAGAAAAATTCTTGTAAGCAAAGGAGTCTTTGATAACCATAGAAATAGTATTGATAGGCACACAGTGTACCTCTGCCTTCTGAAGTTAATGATTGGGATAACTACATTTTGAAGACATTTTGCTGATTACACTAGGACTTAAAAAGATTTTTGCAGCTCCTTTGGCATCCGGCTATTGGTAAGAGGTGCAGCCAAAATTTTACCCTACGTTTCCTTCCCATTATCTTTGACTACCTCCCAATGCTATTCTGTAAGTATTCGATTCGTTCAGTCTGCAAATATTTACTGAGCACCTTCCATGATTATCTCTCTAAATCTCTGTTCCTCTTCTATACAATGGCAGAAACAATGTCTAAATTTCAAGATTGGCAATTAAGTGAAAACACAATCTATATTAAGCACCTGAAATAGTATCTAGCATATGTTGGGAGGCAATGCAGGGTAACAAAGAGATCTCTGGTTTTGGAGTCGTGCTTGGGTTTGAGTCTATGCTGCACCCTTTGCTAATGGTATTATGTTGGACAAGGCTCTTCACTCCTCTGAGCCTCAGATTCTTCATTTGTAAATGTGACTAGACATGAGTTGTTACATTGTTTATTGATACTTAAATGAAATGTCTTTTCAGCCTGTATCATAGTGCACAGAAAATAGTAGACAGTAAGTAGTAACTATTAAGAAGCAGTCATTCTAGGCTAGGCTATAAGGATACAAAGGTGGACAAATGATCATTCAATTCAAAGAAGGCATTTGACAGCAGAGAAGACAGATATATATATATATATATATATACACACACATACTGTACATTTATGATAATATAAATAGTGCAGAAGAAGTGTGCACAGTGCATATAAATAGTGCAGAAGAAGTGTGCACAGTACATACTGGTAGAACTAAGAAGGAAGAGATGAATTCTTGTGTTAACATTTAATACACTTTTAATAAATTGCTGCACAAGTATCAGATTCTGTCAGTTACTGCTCTTACTTGATGTGAGATTGAAAATGTTTAGATAAAATATCTCGCTCTCTCTATGTATAGAAAAAAGACAATTGTAACATCAAGGATTTTTTGTTGTTTTAAAGTATAATGTTTTGAGCTGGTTGTTTTAGTATAAGATAGCATGTCTTACTCTGGTGGGAAATGTAGTAAAACAACAATATTGAGAAGAATCTTTAAAGTAGCACCAGGACAATGTTTCTGAAATAGTTCCAATATTTTCCATAGTAGCTTGTATAATTATGTCCTCTCTCTTCATCCATCATCTTTTCTGTATTTTCAAGGCATAAAAATAAGAAGAGAAAGTCAGCTAAAGCATTTGACTTAGTTGACAATTCTTTGATAGCTCATGCATCTCCAAAATTCAGTGTTTTATTACTGCCAACATTATGTATTTAAATGAATGCAGCTTGATATCAAGAAAATGACCATATTGAAGGGAAAAAAAATAAACTGCAGCCTTCTTCATGAGTAACACTTGAAACTATTAAACACATTAAAATCCCATTTAACAAATAGCAGAACCTAATGAACATTGGGATTGCTCGGTGAATACTAATGTGGAATATTACTGGGAAGGATGTTTGAGTGTTGAAGTTTCTCATAGCTCAAAATGGTTACACAGATTAAGGAGAGGAACATCTGTTGTTCAAAAGACAAATGAAATTTGTCAGTTCACTGAAAATATTTTTGTTTTTGTATCTTTTTTAAAACCGTTTCTTAAAGTAGTCAATTGCTCATTCTTCTATTTTGAAATTTCCAGAAATCTTTCTTTAAGTGTTGCATGTCAATTTTATATCAGAAATTCTTGGGCTGTATCTAGATACAGTTAATCAATCTGCTGTTTAGTAAATTATAGTGATCTAGTATATGATAATCAACTAGTATATCAACCATGAAATCATCTAATTCTGAAATTAAAATGATCGGAATTATAAGCTTATCAAGTGACAGTCCATTAATTCCAGGCAGTTAGATTTCACAATACATTCAGGTGAGTTCTGGTCTCTGGCCTCAAGTTCTAACGATAACAGTTTCCATTCATTTTCTATGTCAAATCAAACAAGTAATTTGTCTTTTACTTATCTGATTTTATTTGTCTGAAATGTGGTTAGTAGGCTTTATTGTATCCTTGTCATGGAGTGTGTTAGTCATTGATTGTAATAGAACTGTTTTCCATTCATCTATTCATTTGTTATTTAAGTATTTAGTCAGTTATTTTGTATACATCTATTCGTCTATCTACCCATCCATCCATCCTTTCATCAATTCACCCATTCAACAAAAGTCTACGGAACTACTGAACATGTGTGGAGATGATCATGTTGCTTGTATAGATGGCAGGACAGGTTTCTGTTCTCAAGGAGTAGCCCATAAGCTTATACCAACATAAGTACTGTCTTTAGTTTAGTAACTCTTCCAAACCCTGTTGTGTTAAGGAGACTTATGAGGCCCAGAAACTCTGTTTCTAGATATATATCCAAAAGAATTGAAAATAGGTATTATGTGTTCACGAATATGAATAGCAACGTTATTTATGATAGCTCAAAGGTAGAAACAATCCAAATATTCATCAACTGATGAATGAATAAACAAAAAGTAGCATGTACATGCAGTGAATATTAGTCATAAAAAGAAATGAAATACTGATACATGCTACAGTGAAATTATCTAGAATAGGTAACTTCATAGCCACAAAAGCAGATTGTTAGCTTACAGGGGTTAGAGGAAGAGGGGAATAGAGAATGACTGCCTCATGGATTCTGGGTTTTCTTTTGGGCTGACAAAATGTCTTAGAATTAGATGTATGTAGTAGCTGCACAACATTGTAAATGTACTAAAAGGCAGAATTGTACAATTTATTTTTTAAATTTTAAATAGGTTTGAAAATGCCCATCCTACTCCAAACATCAAACTTCCTCTCTATGTATAATTTACAATGCTTAATTTTATGTGACGTGAATTGCACCTGAACTAATGACAAGAAAAAGAAATGCCTGTGACACTGCATTTTTCATTGACAGGGTTCCTTGGTGAAGGGGGAAAAAAACATTTAATGATTTTCAGATGACACAAGTAACCTAAACACTGTAAAACAGTGATATTTACCTAATCTAGGACCTTCTACCAGGTTGTCCAAAATGTGCATCTAGAGAAGGTAGCACTCAATTAATAGTGTTGGATGAGTTTATTTACAGGTAAAGGTAATTTGCATGTCTTTAGACGGTGCCACCTAGCACTCAGCCGCTAGGATGATTCCATCCAACTGCCTATATTTGGTGATTTCAGGGTTAATTTCCTTTTCTGCTTCCTGATCATGTATGAACTCAAACATATTCAAAAGTACTGTCAAGTGTCTAGGCTTAGCAAAGCAGGGGTAAAAGCAATGAAAATTTTAGAAATCTATTGCCGAAAAGCTTACAATTTGGGTAAAGATCATCATTTTTGAAGATACGTTTACACCTTGTAATGAGCCTTTTAGCTTTGCTCTCTGGCTTGATTCCCAAATTCCCAGCATTGATTCCCAAATCTAACAAGTTATTTGGTAAGTGTGAATCACTGATCAATAAAAATCTACCATCACTCCTGAGAAAGGAACTGAAAATGCAGGCCATAGCAAGAATCAGTTCCTTCTTTCTTATGGTTACAAGATGGCATATCATATGCTATGAAATGTCTATCAGTAATTTTTAAAACTGTAATTATTATGAGTCAATAGTAGTCATTTAATTATGTACTTTTAGAGTTTATTTAAAATGTATTTTCATACACCAAAATGATTTGGAGATACAAATAGTAAAAAGTGTATTTCTTGTAATATTCATGTAGTCATTTTTATTTGGTTTCAACAGTCAATGAAAATAGGTTAATAAAAGGTCTAGTATTCCATAATAACCTACTGTATGTTACATATTGTATAAGAACTTTATATTCATTTTCCTTTTAAATCAAGCTCAAGGTGTATGGACTATTATATTATCTCCATTGTACAGAAGAAAAAAATTGAGGTCTAGCACGAATAAGTTATTTTCTTCTAGGCCACAAGGCTGGTAAATATCAGATAAAGGACATAAATCCTGTTCTATTTGACTCGCAAAACTGTATTCTTAATAATTAAGCTTTTAAAATGTCCTTTTACACAAAAGTAGGAAAAGCAAGTAAGATATCGGTAACATTTATTTAAATCATGAATACATAATAAGAAAAGAAATGTGTGTGTGACAGCATTTTTTCCAATTTTCCATTTGGCCAAACCAGCTTTTCTCTAAAATAATGAGCTATGCCAAATTACTCCACCAACATCACCAGATTGTAAAAATGTACCAGTAAAATGAAGGCCATAGATACAGAGAACAATGGATTTAATTTAGGACAAAAACAAATCCCAGAAATCATTCTAAGTCAGTCAACTGAGCACTTTGAGAAAGTTTAGCTTATACTGATGACAAACATGCAGGTTTATCTCAAAGGAAAAGAAAACACAATTATTTCATCTTTTATTTCAATTTAAAAGCTGAGATGGAATGTTAATATTGTCTACTTCTGCTTTCCTTGTTTAAGCACTAAAAGAAATCAAGCAGTCATTGGAATGTTTTCCATTTTAAAAATCCCTTTAACTATATGATTTTAAAAATGTCTATCTATCTTCAAAAAATGAAAATCAAAACACATAGCCAAGAGACAAGGAAGAACATTCTCATATCTCTTCAGCATTTGGGGTTGGTGGTGATTGTCAGCACTTTAGACTGAGCCAACTTGACCTAATATGACAGATGACCAGAGCTTTTGGTTATAGTATTCATCAGCTTCCTTTCTCAGCATACATAATTGGCTCATATTTATGTCATTGTTGCTATATGATTCCTACAGCTGTATAATACCTAAGAACTTTACTTATTCACCGTCTCTTTTTCCCTCTGCCATAGGTTGAGCTCTGTTAACCTTGAATCCGCTGTCTCCTATCCTACTGATGGAAGCGTTGCAGCAGCTGTAGAAGTATGTCAGTGCCCACCAGGGTATACTGGCTCCTCTTGTGAAGTAAGCTTGCAATAATGCATCCTCAGTGCATTCAAACTTCCCTCAACACTGCTTTCAATAACCTATTCTAATAAGAGCTGTTTTTTTCTATCAATAATTACACAAATAATGGGTATCACTTAAAAAAGAAACTTGAATGCCTACCAAAAGCTGTGGCTTTCAATTAGAGTATTAACCACATAATTTCATCTTGTAACTGTTTCTCTCTGAGATATTTTGCCTATGACTGAAAATCTGATGTTTCTGTCTTTGTTACCTATTTGATCTATTGTATGCTGGATGGTAGCAGAATAATACTTCAAAATATTTTGTCTTCATTTTCATCATAATGGTTATCCAGAATTTAGCACTGTATTTTTTTTTTACTTTTCTCTCAATTTTTAATTCTATGTATCACACTCTTCCTCTACTTCATTTCTAAGAATACAACCAAATCACAATCATCTGAAGCATTACAATCTTCAGAATGTCAAGAACATAATATATAGAAAAAGTACCTTGATAGAGAAAATTGCCTACAGGTCTTTCATTTGTTTAGCACCTAATGTTTGAGATATTTATTGTTGTCTCCGTATCCTAGATTTATAATAAGATTAATGGTTCTTACTTAATACCACAGTGTGTCATCTTAAGGTAACACTTTTTATTTACTTCTATATATTTTCTTTTAGATTGTCTGAAAATTAGTTTTACTTGAAACCTGATCAAAAAATGTGAACATTATTTCCTTGACAGAGAGCATGGCTTGCAGATAAATAGGAGCTTAGTTTCTTTAAAATGGTACCTTTAAGGAATCATTTGAGTGTACTGAGATATTTCACTTCAGAACACTACCTCATTATGCCATTTATAGAAATACTCTAGGCATTGCTTTGTCGGTTCTCTCATACTTGAAAAATAATGCATACATCTAGAGATACACGGTCATGTTCATGACAGCTGTGTTTCCTTTAACTGAGCTCAGATTCACCTTTCTAGAAATAAAGCTAGATATAGCTTATAGAAGTACTTGCTTTTCCAAAATTCATGTAGATAAGATAAAAATAATTATGGATATCAATTAGCTATGTCAACCTAAATTTGGTTTTACATGTAAAACATACACTGTATTTGATGAAACAAGAGCCTTTTGCTCTTGATTCCAACCAGACTGCTCTATTTGAACTTTGAAGATCCTCTCTCAATTGGCATAATATATAACTTAATTCTACTCTTGTTTTAATGCTTGTTTCCACATACGTTATTCTCATCCTTTGCATTATCTTTTATACAAGTTCTAAAAGCCCATTGAATATAAAATTACTTGAATATTACAATTGCTTAATTGGCTCTGCTTTTAGTCTCTTCCTTCTCTCCGTCAAAAATATTTTTGATACATTCTAGATATGTCTGATAAATTCTGTAAATTTACCTGCATAAATTATCAGTAAGTACATACAACATAATCCCTGTCCTTATGGAGCTAGCAATCTGTTTAGGGAGACAATAAATACCTAGGAAAAATGGGATCTCAGCGCTATGTAATTAAGGGACCAGTATGTGCTACAGAACATACATACAATAATCATTCAGAGAGATGAGCTACTGCAGTGGAGAGAGATATAAAGTGTCCTGGGGTGGAGAAATCTTAAATTGGATACTAAATAATGGTAACAGATAGAAGCATTTGAGTGTGGGAAAAAAAAAAAAAAACAAAGAAGAGAGAGATAAAACCTTCCTGTATCTGTCACTCAAGAATTCTTTGATAAATAAAGTTACTTTGTAATCCATAAAAGAACTTAATTGAATCAAGAGACAATGAATTTTGGAACTTTGAATTTTCTCTCTGAATTCTTCATTTCTTCTACTCTCTAAAATTCGTTTTTCTTTATCAAAATTTTCTATCCCTAAATTCTCTATTATTCAGTCCTATCCTTTCATTATTTCATTTGCTTTTCAATTAAGTGTAGTTCATAAGGCCAGTCATTCTAACCTTGTTATCACTAATATCCTGGGATCCCTTAAAAGCTGAGTAAACACCAAAGACCATTAATGTCTTAATTCCAGCTTGCTGAGAAACTCTAGCCAAAAACAGATCAAATGACTCCATTGTAGATATTCTCTTTAACTTCATTTGAGGCCAAAGTGTTGATTCAGAATCTTTTTCTCGTTTCTACTTGACTTCTTATAAAGTGTTCTACAGTTAAATCTTTTAAAAATTTTCTTACTGCCATAGTACTGTCATCATTCATTTCACCTGACAGATGAGACAGGTGGGATACTAAAAAAAGAGTTTTGGGCAATCTCAGTTTCTTCTATGTAATGGAAATAATATTAACCACCTCATAGAATTGCTTGTTTGTTCATACTTTCATTTAGCTGACTAGTATTTGATGAGCATATATTTTGAGACAAACAAGACCCTACACATGGAAAATAGTACAATTAACAATGCAGTTATTGTACCTATCCTCAAGGATGTTGCATTGAGTGGTGGCATTAACAATATACCGGAAGGCAAATATAATAAATGTGACAAATTCTATGAAGGAAATAAACAGTGTGAAATAAATAGGGTTCTATGATAAAGTTACTGCAAGTGGTTGTGTGAAGGTTAGAAAGCCTATTTTGTAAAAGTTTGTCAGGAAAGGCTTCCTGAGGTGGTGACAGCTAAATGGAGTGTTGAAGAATGAGAGGGACAACAATGTAAAAAGAGCTGCTAAGGAAGCAGTGTAGATTGTAGAGTATGTAAGGACTGCAGAGAAGGAGCATGGCTGGAGCTTTGCAAGCAAGGGGAAAAGTGGGACAAGATGTGAATGGAAACGCCAGGCCATTAGGAGTTTTGCACATATGATAAGAATTGAGCATTTTTTTCTCATGGCATGGAACATCATTGCAAGCCTTTTAGCAGAGAAGTGGAGTAGTGTAATGATCTGATTTACATTTTGGAGTTTGGGGTGTTTCTTGTTTTTTGAGACAGGGTCTTGCTCTGTCACCCAGACTGGAGTGCAGTGATGCTGTCAAAGCTTACTGCAGCCTCAAACTCCTAAGCTTAAGTGATCCTCCTGCCTCAGCCTCCTGAGTAGCTGGGACTACAGGTGTATACCACTATGCCCAGCTATTATTGTTTTTTTGCTTGTTTGTTTTAATAGAGACAAGACCTCACTATGTTGCACAGGCTGGTCTCGAACTCCTGAGCTCAAGCAATCCTCCCACCTCAGCCTCCCAAAGTTACAGCATGAGCCAGTGCACCCAGCCTGAGTTACATTTTTTTGAAGAAGGCATTATGGCTACAGAAGGAAGAACATGTCTTAGGAGGGCATGAATGATAGGAAGGAGAAGGGTTAATATGTAGTTGCAGTGGAACACCACAACAATAGTGGGTGCTGTTAGGATCATGGCAGGGGATATAAAAAGACTTATCATATTCTATATATATTTTGATAGTAGAACCAGTAGGACTTACTGATTGAAGACTGTATGTCCGGGGAGAGATTAAAGAAATAAGGAGTTTAAGAATGAGTCATAGATGACCAGTTTGAACGATTGATCAGTTGCTTGTGTTGTCATTTACTGAGCTGAGGAAGATAGAGAGAGGAATAGTTGGTGGGGGTGGGGGGTATGGAATCCATAGTCCAGTTTAGAAATTTTAGGTTTGAAAAGACTGTGAAGTGTAAATGTCAATGTGTATTTATAATATTCAGGTCTTAAATTCAGCATGTCTGTCTGGTCTAGAGATATGTTTTTGGAAGGCATCATAAACTATGGAACTGAATAAAATTACCCAGGAGAAAGTGCAATTGATTAAAAAAAGAGAAAAATAACCCAACCCAAGCCCCAAGGAGCTCCTGACATTGAGAAGCAGGATCAGAGCAGAGGACACAGCACAGAAATATGGTAGAAATTTGAGAAGTGTGATGTCATAGAAGTTGAGAAAAGAAATTGTGGGAGGAAAAGGAGTCAGCTAGGCCCCAGGCTGATGAAAGGTCAGATCAAATGCAGTTGTCCATCAAATTGGGCTGCATGGAATTTGGTGACAAGGACCAGAGCAGTTTTAATTGAGAGGTGGTGACACAAAACAGATTAGAATGGAATGAAGTGTGAAAAAGAAGTGAGGAATATAATACTTGTTAAGAGTAGTGTTACTGAAAATAAAAACATAGATGACTAGAAAAGTTATATGAGGTTGAGGACAGTTTTGTCATTTGTGTTTTGTTTATTTTTGATGGAGACACTAGATCGTATTTTTTTTGTGCTGATAATAAAGACCCAGTAGAAAAGAAAGTTATTACTAATGCATCAGAGAAAGTGAATATTGAGAAGAAAACAGGTGCTGGAATCAGATGACAAGTGGAGCAATGTTCCTTTAGGAAGAAGGACCCCACATCCCCCACATCTCTTGTTTGGAATGGGAATATGGCAACAAGGTTTGGAGATATATGCTTAGATCTCTGGACTTGTTAGTGCAAAGATGGCTTTAATTTTTTCTGTGAGTAATAAGATAAAATTACTGGCTAAAAGAGAGGTGTTAGGAGTTGGGAAGATTGAAGAAAGAAGACGTGGTATGAGTAGTGCATTTGCAGAGTATTAAAACAAAAAACTTATTAAGGAAAACTTCATGGATATCTGTCTGAAAACAGATTAGTTCTCTCCCTTTTCTCAATATCCTTAATTTTTACCCCCTTATGAACATGTAGCTTCACTGGCTTTTAAAAATATGTATTTCAGAAAGAAATCACTTCTATAATAAATCTAGGGATACAAACAATTGAATGGGGAGGTATGGGAAGGGATTTAATTGGGAGAAATGGAAATGGAAAGGGATAGAAATTTGACAATTTTGGGTTGGTTGTGGGAGTTGAACAATGAGAACACATGGACACAGGGAGGGGAACATTACACACTGGGGTCTGTTGGGGGGTGGGGGCTAGGGGAGGGATAGCATTAGGAGAAATACCTAATGTAGATGATGGGTTGATGGGTGCAGCAAACCACCATGGCACTTGTATACGTATGTAACAAACCTGCACGTTCTGCACATGTATCCCAGAACTTAAAGTATAATAATAATTTAAAAAAAGAAATTTGACACTTTTTTGTTACTGCTCAAATTAAAGAGAAAGTTTATTTTATTTATTTTCAGATATGAAGTATCAGTACATAATGTTCTTATGTGTTTGTTATTGATGCTCAGATTTGAGAGTCCTCATATCCTGAGGCAGAAGGAACATTTCCACGGACACATAACACAACTCTAGATCCTTTATTACTTCAGTGATTGCTCTTTTGTTTCCTTTTTCAACTGGAAAAGATGGGCTTTTCATGATATATGATGTTGTACTCAACCATCCAGAAATATAGTAAATAACCCACAAGATGCAATTTCACTGGAGGGGGATCATAAGCTCTGAGAGGGCAGCAGTATTTGCCTCGTGCTTATTTTGCATCTCATCCACTTTGTAGTAATCCCCACACACGAAAAACTTAATTAAGGATGACGGGGAACTTAGAGCCGGCATTGACACAGGGAGTCTAAGACTCAAATACCCTGTTTTAATCAGAATTCAGTTTTTATATAATAAAGTGTTTCACATTTTAAACAAGGAATGAAAAATACAGGCAAAGTTATGGAAGAATGCCAGCCATCAAGTAAACTAACAAGAAAGTGTGTGGGAAATAAATCATAAACTTTTTGTATACATAGCAAAGCATAATAGGATTGAGGAAATTTAGCATGAAATACATGAATTATGTATGTGTAGAAATTAGCTGTGTACGTGGTCAAATATAAGTGTGGGTGCTGCCTTTCTTCCAAATCATGTCAAATATTTTCTGGAAATGATGAAGTTAAGGGCAATTAGTATGTGGGAAAGTGAACACATTCCAGAAAATCAAAATTGCTTGGGATGACATTGGGTACTCTCTTAGGCTAAGATTATATGATGAGTCCTTTTATATCAGCTGCCTTTTTCACAGTACTTTTTCTTCTATTTTCCTGTCTGTGCTTTTTACTTTGAGACTGTCACATTTCAATTCTTTATATCTCTGCTTTATTTTACCATTTCAGAAGCGACACCAAGCTAATGCTTCCTCTAATCTCATACCTGCCAATAACACTAAGGTCAGTGCAAAGCCCCAATGTCAGGAAGAATACCTCTGTCGCAACGTGTCAATAATGGCAATGTTTTGACAAGCACATTTGATGAGTTTCCTACCTGTTATTTTCCATTATCAGAAAACAAACAAAAACAACTTTTTGTTTTAATCTCCAAGACCGACTAAAGCCTTATCTTCCTTTCAGTCTTGTTGGCCTAGGCACAGGCGAGTTAACGGCACCATTTTTGGTGGCATCTGTGAGCCATGTCAGTGCTTTGGTCATGCGGAGTCCTGCGATGACGTCACTGGAGAATGCCTGGTAAGTGCTCTCTTCTTTGGGGATGCTGATTGACAAGTCTGAAATCATCTCAACAGATGCTACAGTTCAGTTACTACCCTGGGGACCTTAAACACTTGAGTCAGTAAGTGCTTTGACAAAGATCTTTGTATTGAACTGAATTGGAACTGAGAATGCTCTTTCATACGTGATCTTCCTAATGAATATGTTTATTCATATTAGTCCAAGAATTAAATTAGAATCACATATATTATTTTAAGGCATAACTTATGATTGGAGATATAACTACCATGAATATATATGGTTTACTTCCTTCTATAAATCTATAGAAAGTACAGTGTACTTTTAAAATAGAGAATGATTTTTATCCCCATAACATGAAAAGTATAAAATATAACCTTTACAGGAAACATAATTAAGTTTTCTTCATGTTGAAAGTGAAAACATACTGCATATTTTTATTTAAAATGTTCAGAATTTAACTAAACGCATAGCATCATTTGTAGATTAAAAATAAAAACAATATGTAATACATATTCACCAGAGCTGCTTCTCCTTTACAATTAAGTCTAAGCTTTAACCAGAAAATAGGTTTTACAAAGTGCAAAGCACTTTCCATCCTGCTAAGAAGTCTTAGGATTGGAGAATTACACTGAATAGACCATTTTGATTAACTCAAGGGCACATTAGTTTTATATTGTCTGACATGGCATGAAGCTTGAAACAACACTTCTCATTTCATTAGTCTTGCAGAAACACAATTTAAAATGGTTCCAATTTAGGAGGATATCACATTCTCATTTCCCTGAAGAATTTAAGGCGGACTCTGTTATCTGTAATTCTTAATATTCTATCTTTCTCTTGCTCATTTCCCCCCATTTCTCTTCTACTTAAAAGCTTCTGGGAAAAATCCAAAATGAAAATTCAGGACTCTCGTTTCAGTGTAATTTGGCATTTAGGTTTATTGATGCTCTTTCTCTTTTCTCTATATAAGATTTTGTTTAATTGCATTGCATTATAAAGCATGAGAGTCTTAATTTGTGGATCAGTAGATTTTTGAAATGACATTTTTAGGAATAGAAAGACTAAGTGATTTTCATTTTAATTATGCCATAAGTCTTTTAAAATGTACTTTGGGAAAAATATTGGGTTACCTTTAAACACTTTACGAACATGCAATAAGAAATAATATTCAGCCCAAAACTGACGTGGAATTGTTTCACGTACCCTAAGAAGACAAAAATAAGTATGTCATAATACCAAACTCATAATGTTCTCTATAGTCATATTTCATGTTGAATTCATTAGGATAAAATCAAATCAAATGTTCATGCTGAATTCATTAGGATGAAAGCAAATTGGTCCATTTGGTGATGTGATATTTCTAAAACTAGAAGCCTTTTTTAACGAACAAAACAGTGTCATTCAGCATAATTTTGAGAGAAAGAAGGGAGAGAACAGACTCTACTAATGAAACCTACTTTACTGATTTTGTTTCATGAACAGAGAGATAGGAGGTCTCTTTCAAATAACAGCGATCTTGAGGCAACAGTGGACACCTTGATGATAAAGACAGAATCTGGGCCGGGCGCGGTGGCTCAAGCCTGTAATCCCAGCACTTTGGGAGGCCGAGACGGGCGGATCACGAGGTCAGGAGATTGAGACCATACTGGCTAACACAGTGAAACCCCGTCTCTACTAAAAAAAAAAAAACACAAAAAAAACTAGCCGGGCGAGGTGGCGGGCGCCTGTAGTCCCAGCTACTCGGGAGGCTGAGGCAGGAGAATGGTTAAACCCGGGAGATGGAGCTTGCAGTGAGCTGAGATCCGGCCACTGCACTCCAGCCTGGGTGACAGAGCGAGACTCCGTCTCAAAAAAAAAAAAAAAAAGACAGAATCTGGTGTTTCCTGAATTTTCCATCATAGCTAGTAAATAGGTGATCATGTAGGATATACTGACTTTCAAGTGCCCTTTCTCCAAAATAGTACTGAAAACTAAGTGCTGATATTCCATTTTGAGTATGTGAGTTCTGATATACTATACAAAGAGAAGAATATTTTAATGTTGCTCATCAAAGGCATTCTTACTGTTCAGTTGACTCTGCATTTTAGCTTCTTATTTATTTTTCATGAGCATTAAATAGTATGGGTTTTGTTTTTTGTTTTTTTTTTTTTGAGACGGAGTCTCGCTCTGCCCCCAGTCTGGAGTGCAGTGGCGCAGTCTCGGCTCACTGCAAGCTCCGCCTCCCGGGTTCACGCCATTCTCCTGCCTCAGCCTCCCGAGTAGCTGGGACTACAGGCGCCCGCCACCTCGCCCGGCTAGTTTTTTTTTTGTGTTTTTTTTTTTTTAGTAGAGACGGGGTTTCACTGTGTTAGCCAGTATGGTCTCGATCTCCTGACCTCGTGATCCGCCCACCTCGGCCTCCCAAAGTGCTGGGATTACAGGCTTGAGCCACCGCGCCCGGCCAATAGTATGGTTTTTACCATGAAAAATAAATTTATGAACGAATGCTTAGCTTGCTTTAAAATTTGATTATAAATTATCTGAAATATATTTTTGACAACAGAACAAAATCTAAACTTGTGCAATAGTGTAGGTCTATATTAAAAAGACATTTTAACTCAAAGTACATTTGAAATAAGCCAGGAAGTATTCAATGTCACATGGGAAGATTGCATGCTTGCTTCTTCTCATGGTTCTTGTGATATGTAATGTGAGCAAAAATTTGTAAAGCGCTTTTGTAACAGGACGCCTGTAAAAATAACCAATTCATCAGAGTGAAGTTTCCATCTTTTTGTTTTCATTTCCATTATATAGGTTGTCTGATGCTATTTTCTGGTTTCCACTACAAAAATACTTGAGTTTTAAGATGATTTTTATTTAATGAAACGTGACATTAGAAAATGTAAAAACTACATATTATTTCTCTTTTAAATCAATAATTGGAAAAAAAAACCCCTCTTAATTATGCAAGATTTTCAGTTGAATGTTAGAAATACCATTTTCAACATGTTTAAGGCATAATTAATTTTTTGATTCCATTTTTTAAAACCCTTAAGTCTTTGAAGACATAATTTTAGTTGTATCAGTGAGATAACATGCAAATAATTTTATAAAAAAACAAAACAATTCTTTAGTAATAGCTTAGTTTAGCTAAACTTAAAAATTGAAGGGAAGTAAAACAAAAATTAAATCAGGGGAACAATCTTTCTCCATGTTTTGCCCATTAAATCCCAATATGCTGCATTATTAAGGCAACTATTCATAGTGAAGTTGACCTTAATGCTATCTTTTAAAACGTTTTGTTAAAAATAAATTTCAGAAAGAATTTTAAATAACTTAAAGAAAAGCCTGTTTTCAAATATCACCAGTTACTACAGAAATACATATTCACATTTTGTTGATGAAACTGGCATGTGATGTGTAAAATTTTTCAGTTTTCTAAATGTTTGATTATGAGTCAAGAAAGCTTCTCACAGATGTAATACAGCAGTGCGTTGTCCAAGCCATCAGAGTCCACTGAGGCCAAAATTAATGTCTAAGCTAAGAGGGCATAGCCCCAGAGGATTTGTATGACTAGCCACAGTCTCCATTAAATCAGCAATTTCAAGCTGAACAATTGATTTTTACCTAGAATCAGCTACAATTTCCATTAAACATATGTTGTTAGTGCTCTATGACTACACACACACACACACACACACACATACACACACACAAAATCATGTATTTTCTTAAGGAAAAAACTAAAGAAAAAATGAAGTAAGATTTGCATAATGAAAAACATTAAAATGAATTTCAGTCATCTTTTTGTAGGTATGCATATGCTGAAATTAGTGTGTAGTTTATAAGCTAGATATTAAATTAACTTTCAATGCTATTTCCCTACTATAAAATTGACCATTTAACATGGAAAAAATATTCTTGCTGGTGGGGAGCAGACTAATGACTTTGTAGACCTATTTTTGGCAGCATGTTGATCCTTGACACCAAAATAATAAACTCTGATGCGCATTTCTTTCTCAGAACTGTAAGGATCACACAGGCGGCCCATATTGTGATAAATGTCTTCCTGGTTTCTATGGCGATCCTACTAAAGGAACCTCTGAAGACTGTCAACCCTGTGCCTGTCCACTCAATATCCCATCCAATAAGTAAGTAACAAACTTACCCCATGAATAAATTCAGCATCCATTTCTGCAAGTACACTTTTCATAGCAAATATACCCTTTCTCTTATCCCATGTAAATAAATAATAAACACAGACATGAATTTTTTTCAGGAAAATAATATGAACTTTCCAAACCTAAGGTATTTAAAACTATGAGGATTTCTAAGAATTTGTAATTTTTTAGCTCTAGTTTTGGTGATTTAATATCTGAGAGTAGAACTCAAAAAGAATTTTGACACCAATTCCAAAGAACATAAACATTTATACAAACACATATAGGTGCATGCATGTACACACCTACACACAGACACATACCCATCTTCATGCCTTAATAAAAGGATACAAATACAGCTAATTTGGATTCTACCCATACACTATTTTTTTGTGAATCTTGGGCAAGTCATAAACCTCTCAAGATGTAAACTGAAGGGGCTGATTTAACTGACTTTTAAGCACCCATCCTATCTCTTCTTTTTTAAAAAATTCCAGTTGTTTACCTAGAACAACCACCTTACAGCAGATTTTCAAAAAACACACAGCAACAGGAAAGAGCACTTGACTTCCTCATTTCCTTACCTTTTAGGGGAATGCTATATCCAGCTGCTTGAATTCACATTTCCTCAGGGCAGCCATCTCTAGGTAAACAGCTAAGCACACCCCAACAAAAATATTCTGTTTTGTTCTTAAATTGGGATACTATGTTGAAAAAAAATCAACAATTGTTACTCAAAAGCAATTACAGATAACTATACTTTTAAATAAAAGGAGATTCTTTTCTGAAAAACTCTCTTAAAGGTGAGCTTAGTGCTTAATGAAGTTCATATCGTATTGTACACTTTCCAGCTATCTCTAGGCACTGTGATAACTGACAGAGCAAAAATTGTCAATGATCTTTAAGGGAGATCTGTCAGCTATAGTCTTTAATGTGAAGATGTGATCAAGTAGGTCATACTTCAAACTCTTACCCAGAATGTGCCTAATTAAAATGGTCTTTTGTTACATTCAATGAATACTATAAGCTAAAGACTTTCAGATAATTCTGACATTAAGTTTAAATGTTCTCCTTGGAACTGTTCTTCCTACTGTTCAATGCGCATGAAATCCTTATCCTCCCAATGACCCTCTTTACTCAGAATTTTTTACCTTACTCATTGTTTGGAAAAGAAAAGAAAGCACTACTATTTAATAAAAGCAGACTGCTATAGTCTAGGCCAAACACTATATTTGGTATTATTTCACCTTCAGCTATAACTCAGTAAGGTAGATATTATTATCCTCATTTTATAGATTAAGAAATGAAAACTATTAGTAGAAAAATGGCATTATGGTGCCAATTCTAGAACCAGAATCTGGTTTAAATGCTGGGTTCCATTCTTTCCAGCCGTGCAACTTTAGGCAAGTCACTGAAACTCTCCGTGCCTCACTTCTGTCATCATTAGTTATAATAACAGGACTCTCATAGGATTGATGTGGGAAAGACATAATTGAAATGTGTAAACCACCTAAACTGTGACTGGATATGATGAACCCAATCTAAGAGCTGACTGTTATTAACCTGCTCAGAGTCATAGAGCATTAAAGTATCAGAGTTGGAATTCTAGTTTTAAAATCCATGTGCTTTCCAAATCTCTACAGTCTACAATGAAGACTTTAAAAAAAATACATAGTGCATTTTAAGTGATAACACTAAAAGCAATAATTAATTCATTAGATAAGTCAATTTATCTAGCAAGGTTTTGAGAAAATAAGACGTTGGTTTAATGCAGGGGTCCTCAACCATCTATGGCCTGTTAGGAACCGGGCCGCCCAGCAGGAGGTGAGTGGTGGACGTTACCACCTGAGCTCTGCCTCCTATCAGATCAGGCAGGCATTAGATTCTCATAGAAGCTCGAACCCTATTGCGAACTGCACCTGTGAGGATCTAGGTTGCACACCCCTTTTGAGAGTCTGACTAATGCCTGATGATCTGACGTGGAACAGTTTTATCCCAAAACTCCTCCCCTGTGTCTGTGGACAAAATTGTCTCCAAAACAAGTACCTGGTGCCAAAAATGTTGGGGACCACTGGTTAGTGTATATTAGTGATCGGAACATTTCCAGGGCTTAAGGCATGAGCCTGAATGAGCACAAAGCTGAAGATTCTTTAACAACCAAGGATGTTAGAGAAGAAGAAGAAGGCAAGAGAGAAACCTATTGGAAAATAATGAATATAAGAGAACAAATGAAATATATTCCTTCATAATTAATGGCTACTCAAGTCTATGATAGTCACAACATCACACAAAAACCTGCACTCTGGTATGTAAGTGAAGAGTTAGATCACCCAGTGGAAGACCTACTCATTTGCCATGGCTGAATGGCATTCTCTTAACCATTCTCATTTACATGAAACTCATTGTTCATGACTAACATGCATTTGAGGAAGGATTTCATCTGGCCACTTGTATTGCATCTGCTTCTCAGCCAAGATATCAAGAGCATTAGCACCACTATCAATCCAGTAGAGCTGGCTGCTCATTGCACCATGTGAATTCCAGCTGAATACATATTAGAATTATATAATTGATTGAGTATGTAAACCCTATGGATTTACCCTCAAGTCTGACCAACATTTACTATAAATGCAGAGGAAACATTAGGGAGATAATTTTGCTTGGATAATTATAGGCATTCATGACCCATTGTTGTCTCTTTATTTGCTGTGCATTTACTTGGATAATGGGTTCTAATTGTTGTTTCTGAAAAAGAAAGAAAGTCTGCAAGCATTAAAACACAGTCTATCAGTGCCAAAGGGGTTGGGGTTCCAGTGTCCAATAATGTTATTTCCTAAAAGATGTGTATTCCAATTTGGTGTAATTATGTTGATCCTGATTTTTAAAAATGCAGATAACACAGTGATAGCAATACCAGTAACACCAACTGTTTAAGGATTCTTCCATTTTCAAAGTGCTTTCACTTAAAGTAATTAGCAATTATTAGTAAATATTATAATTAGCAAATTATCAAATATTAATATTATAAAATATTAAAACTAGCAAATTACTAAATAATAATTTTATTTTTAGTAATAGAATTGGGACTAGAGTAGCAATCTATTTTAAATTCCAGCTTTCAATGTGGTATTTTAACAAGCAGAAATGGAGGGCAGTGATAATTCACTTAGTTTATAAATCCTAGAAGTTTTGTGATAGGATTATAATGTCTTCTACATTTAAAACAATTTAAAACAATTTTACATTTAAAACAACTAGAAAATTATCATAGTTTAACTGCACAACTGTGATGAGAAAAATCCATTTTCATCTAACAACCTGAAATGTTTGAAAAAAGTCAGTAAAGAAGACACTTACTGACCTAGGGAAACTATCCTTTTTAAAAAGGTTTTGTAAAAAACGTTACTGTTATAATGTGAGCTAGAAACTCTGAGATATGAATTGAATATGTGCACCTAATCCTGAAGATGGGATTTTAATTTCCATGGGTTATTCAGAGAGAAAAAAAAAAAAAGAGCTAAAGGTTGCCGCAACCTTCATGGGAAGTCTAAAGCTTAGTGATAGTTTTACCTTGGTGATTTATCTATTTAATCCCTGATCATAAATCTTATAGATCACAAGCATTTTGGCTCCAAATTTCTTAGATAATATTGCTAAATAAATCAAATGTGTAAGAAGATAGAGATAGATTGGTGTAATTATTATGATGTATGAATACAGACAAGCATATAATATTTAAATTATACATATATATCAACTTCATCAACTATTTACGGTGGTCACTGTGCTTGGCCTTCTCATCTTGTTGATGTATCTATTCTAGCTATAGATTGTAACTAAGCAGTAAAATTTATCAGGAGAGAAGCAAATAAAAATGTAAGTATCCCAAATGTTTATATTCACTAATTTCTGGCATCACATAGCTTATAGGTTAAATAAAATATGAAAGAGACATGTGAATCTCTGCCTTTGAATACTTAGGATGTGTTTGAAAATATAATATTATTGAAGTTGTTATAGATTTTCAGTATTGGCACAAGGCTGGGCAGAGGTAGGCCCTCAATAAGTTCTGTCTACTAATATCATTGTAAATACTACTGCCTTGTGTGGGTCAGGAATGCTGAAATTTAAGTTTTTGAAAGAATGAAACTCAAATTTAAGTTGACCTTTAGATCATATTGAATGCATATTGTTAAAATTAATATAGAGAAATATATTCCAAGACAAGAGGTAAATTTAAGGAAACATCCAATTTAACCATATTCTCTAGAAAATTGGGAATGCTCTAGATGCTTTAGTACTCTTTCCTACGCATTGTTTTATGTCCACATGGGAGATTATGATGGGTCTTCCTGGTTCCATATAACAAAGGAAAAAACTAAAGTTCAGAGAAATTAAATGCCTTGGTAGTGATTATACAGCTTGCTTGTGGCAGAACCAATATTGGAACTCATATATTTTGACTCACCTCTCTATGCTTCTTCCAGTGGGGCTCCAGTAATAGAAACAATTACAGAAACATTGAAAATAACCACAAAAAAAAAAAAAATCAATAGAATTTAATGTCAGACAAACTGTAAATGTTCACTCTAAAAATCAGTAAATCTTCACTGTTTGGCAAGAGTTATGTTAACTATGCTACATAGTTACAGTTATATTAACAGGTATGTTAATATAAGGGGCTACAACAGGATGCGAAAACTGCAGATTTAATTCTTTAACTATTAACTAAATACCTTAAACATTAAATCAACATACCTTAATTTGTTTAAAAATTTGTAAAAAAAATTAAAAAAAGGCAAAGTTTTTGACAAATTAGTAAATTGTATCTATAATTTATTATGGCACTATGCTTTCATACTTTTTCAGTATAAAAGGGTTTATCAAATCAATCATATTATTCCATTTTGCAGAATGGGAAACAGATTTAGAGAAATATATCATTCAAAGACATACTTAGAAAATAAATCAAGTCTAATTAAAAAATCCAATTGTGGAGATTAAATCAGATTTCATAGTACTTAAAGGTAATTAAAGAAATAAGTGTTTGCGTAATGATTCTTCTGAGAATAAGTAGGAGAGATCATTGAACTGAAGAAGAAAAAACTTAGAGAGAAACTTCAGAAATGTATGAAGCTAACACCAAAATCATGAAGTAAACGATTTTTTTCTTTTTCTCCTCTTCCTCTCAGTCCTCTGCCCCTTCTCAGTTATGTGTGGATAGTCTCCTTACCCTCATCGGCAGCTTCTCCACTGACATTGTGTAGCCACTCAGAGTGGTTTCTTTTCCTACCCAAGATGATAATTAGTTGAAAGGAGTCCTGATCCCCTCTATATGCAAATACAGAACATACCCTGATTCTCTAACCCTCATGATGGAAGTTTTGATTTTATGCTCGTGATTAAAGGAGTGGTTGTTTTATATGACATCACAGTCTCAAGAAGCAATTCCTTATATTTTATTTCAAATGCATGACAGTTAAAGACACACAAAATATTCTCACACATTTACTTAATATGTGTTTAATTTTATTTTAGAGTATTGGATTAACTCTCTGGGGGAGCATTTTATGTTAGAACTGAATTTCAGGACTCACAGGAGAAGTTTCCCTAATGTCTGATAATCAGGAATTGTTGAGCTTCTATTGAGCAACTGGTTTGTTTTTGGCTTCTGGCTGCTCTGAATTGTTTACCTGTTGATTATTCACTTTTACATTAGCTGTGAAAAACCTCAAGGCCAAATGCTGAGCCACCATTATCAAATGGACATACCTTATAACATGCAGTTTGAATTCTAAATACACCCTTGAGTTTATCTTTATTTTAGTTTTTTTTAATCTTTAACCTTGCTTTATTCTTAATGCACATATTTTGACAGATAGAATTAAATTACTTTTAGAACAAGATTGATTGTTTCTGTATGTATGCATGTACATGCATAAACATACATGCATATGTTGACATACATAGTCACATGTATACACGTGTATGTACACATACACATATGCATACATGTATACATACTTATAAGTAGATCCTTATAAAAATAAAAGTGTATATTCAACCATTACAAGGGATTATTTTCATGTCCAGCTTCTTATTGGTTATCCCAATAACAGCTTCCCTTCCTCCCCTATTTGTGGAAAATGCCTGCTGCTCTTGGCTTTTCTGTGTTTCCTGTGGCGTGGTTTGGATAATCCAGGATGAAGAACATTCTCTGCTGGTGTGGAGCTAGCCAATTAGAGATAAATGACATAATCTTGGAATCACTTGAACTCAGTGATGATCTCAAAATTTCCTCTTTGTATCACGGAACAATTAGCTTCATATCTTGGCCAAAATCAGTGCTAAGTCACTGCATTTGCCAATGCAAATTCTGTAGACGTTTTTTACTGTGCATGTTTTATTTCTCATTCTAATTTTATTTTTGTTGTTGAATGCCATCTTCTGCCATAGCTGTAACTGCAATTACAGCAATAAGAGAGAGAATCTTCAGTTTATGTTGTTGAAAGAATATCAAAGCACAAATACAGATATATTTTATGAGAATGTTTTATTTGGATGCATTATATCAAGTATCTACATTACTAGAAACCTAAACTTACTTAATTCTTACCAGTAGGTTTCAATGACAGTTGGTTATAGGAAGAAGAGAATTTCACCTTAAGAATCTAAAGTCCTAGATCCCATACTAAATTCTCCTGGAAATTCTGTATATGACTTTGGTTAAGAAAAACTGTGCCTGCCCTAACTAGCTCATAGGATTTTGTGAAAATGTGGTAAAATTGTAAATGTATTCTGAACTGTAAGGAGCTAGTCAAATCTAACATATTTTTATTGCTTAATTTTTTTCTTGAAAAAGTGTTGATTTTTGTCAGTGGACACCTTTTACTTACGTTGCTTTTAACTGACATGTGAATGCATTTAAGAATTTGAAGTATATTTTATGAATAGGTTTAAAGTGTAGGGTGCAGTGGCTCATGCCTGTAATCCTAGCACTTCGGGGGGCCAAGGCAGGTGGATCACTTGAGGTCAGGAGTTCAAGACCAGCCTGGCCAATATGGTGAGACCCCATTTCTACTAAAAATACAAAAATTAGTCAGGTGTGGTAGCACCTGCATGTAATACCAGCTACTCAGGAGGCTGAGACAGGAGAATCGCTTGAACCCAGGTGGCAGAGGTTTCAGTGAGTCAAGATCACACCACTGCATTCCAGCCTGGGCAACGGAGCAAGACTCTGTCTCAAATAAAATAAAATATTTTTAAAATTTTCAGAAGCCTTGTCAACAACCATTGACACAAGTTATGACAAACTGATGTAGGATTATAAAAAGTAATTGGTATAGTTTTCTTTCAATCAGTGTAGTCCTATAGAGGGGGTATTTTAACCTGCGCGTCTTCAGTGCAATCCTGTCAAGAAAATCACCCGTAGTAAACTGTCTTTGGATCATGTGTAGCAAAGTACAGGATGCTTTATAAAAGGAGGTTCTTTACTCGCAGTGCACATGCTGGGTATGTCTTGTCTGCTGTTCATGACAGCTACCATAACTCCTTAATGTGGAATCTTTGATCCAGATAATATTTATAAATTCAAAGCATCGCAGACCAGGTTTTATGTCCTTGACCCAGCAGATTCACTTAGACTTTCCACTGAGCTGAAATGTTTAAAACGTAGACTTACCTGGTCCTAATATCTTGCTAGTATCCCAAAAATGAGAAGAACTATTAAATCTTTGCAGAACTACCCAGAGTTAAGCCAGAGAAATATCATTCAGAAATAGCATTCATGATCTGATCTGCACCGAAGTTAAGAAAGTATTTCAAAGTAATTCAAGTGTCAGGAGCAGGATGAAATCAGAACTTGCAATGTTTAATTTGTTGTTCTTTCTTTAATTCATTTAGCCATCAAGCAAGCCTCTGTGGAATTGCCCTGTCATATATAATAGAAAATAAATCTACTTAGGGAAAACATAATAAGAGAAAGATTAATTGAGGGCATTTCCCTTTGAAACGGTAGCGCAGCAGACCTTACAGAATTCAAAATGGTTGATGGCCCTTCAGAGAGCCAGTCGAGAACCGCATTACCATGTGTCAATCTTGGGGTAGGGGTTCATGTATGAGAGGTGCCTCTCACAAGGCAAAGAAACATGACTGGAGTGAAACATGTTGTTGAAGGCTAAAACTAGCACCTGAGTTCTCTGCTGGTTCTTCATCTGGTGTTCAGCTCTATTACTTCAGACCCAAATTAGAACTATGTGCAAAGAGAGAAGTGAACTTTGAAACATGCCAGAAGGTATGAGATGGCAAGGTTGCTTTTGTTTGTCGAGGTTTATGATAAGTTTAGGTAGAATATGCACACTTGATCTCTTCTGAAAGCTTTCCTGAGGATTCCATCAGTGTGAGGGCATACCTGCAAGGAAGCACATGCCACAGCCTGCACACAGGCATGCCCCACTATGGCAGTAGCTGAAGAAGGAAGAACTGCCACCACCACTGCCACATACTGAGATTTCCAAAATCTCTGACAAATTTCTTCAGGCTGCTTCAAAGTCAGAGGGATTTGGCTAGAGAAGAAAGTATGTGAGGCTGCATATGTACCAGGCCTGGAGGAATTTCTAAAAAGCAGCTCTACATTTCCACTTGTTACTGATGATCATGACCCAGAGCAGTCGAAAGTCAGTTAATAACATGTCGCAGGGATACTGCTCTCCACTGGGCTATATTCATGTCTGCAGAAACAGCAATGTCATTTCATCCTCCATTGGCCAGACCCTAATCTCCATCTCTGGGGCGAGAATGACCAGCCTGTACTCTTTTGTCAGAGTAGTAGTGGAGAGAGAAATGAGGAAATGCTGCTAATGACTTTGTGTATGTGCTTCTTCCTTGTCCCTGTTTTCCACAACAATATCAACGTAGCTTTAGCCCAACGTGCCATTTAGACCGGAGTCTTGGATTGATCTGTGATGGATGCCCTGTCGGGTATACAGGACCACGCTGTGAGAGGTAAGCGTGTACTGCACTGTCTTGCAAAATGATTTCTACCTTGGGAGTTATAAAACCACAGATATAATCATCCTTTGCATCATCCTTTGGAGAAAAATGGCCACACTTAATGAGGTGAAATAAAGTTTCTCAACACGCTTGTCAAACAAATGCATTATATTTTTGTAATTTATTTATTTTTCAGAAATTGCTTCATAAATCTTCATTCACTCAGAGAATATCTGATTAATGTTTTAATCTTAAAGGTTAAGTATTAACCTACAATCTTTGTAGAAAGTATTGCTCAAGTGGAAAGTCATGCACTTTAAGATTTATCTTGCTGTCTATGTCGGCACCATTTATTTTTCATAATTAACTTTTTGTCCTTAAAATGTAGCTTAAATGCATAGTTCATAGTTCACCAAGTGGTTCATAATTTACTTTAAATATACTTGAAAATAGAAACAAAATGTAATTTATTATCATGATTTGTATCCTCTTCTAATTACTCCTAAACCAGTATTTTAATTCCTGTTGATTTTACTGAGTTGCTTTGCAGTGGAAACAATAGTATTATTTTATGTGATTTGTGTGATTATATTTCCTCCTGAAATGTTTTTGAAGAAATAATTCTTCTATATATTCAGCCTCAGCATAAAAATGATACAAACTTCCCCCTTGACATCATTGCCAAACACAAAGACCTCCCTCTGGTTTCAGCACTGGAAATGTCCCTGCTGCTACCCTTCCTGGAAGGGAGGGGTGCAAAGGAAGTGACCTGCTTTCACTCATCATCACTGAGGATAACCCTGAAGAGGGCTGTTTTTGCCCGTCTTTTCCTGTCATCTTGGCAGCTATCACCCCCTGTTTCAACCAAGATGCATAAAATTAATGAAGCAGGAGCCTATCACCCAGAGAGAATTTAGCTAGCGACTAGCAATCTGTGGATATACTGCCAGTGACAGTTCCTAGCAGCAACAAGTACTATTTGTGAGTATGGAAGCATCTGTAAATTAGGAATGTAAGAAAAAAAAAAAAATGAAACAAGCAGCATTTATTTGCAATCAAGAAACTAGATATCTTTAATTGTGTGTGTGTCCGTGTGTGTGTTTAAAGAAAGGCATGTGCATATTACTTACTATAATAGGAGAACATATCATTGCCAAGACAGATTTACATCAAGTGCTTAAACCCCCCAGTTCACTACAGGCAGCCTTTTTTTAGCAACTGGAAAATGACAGCTGCTCTGTCATACAAGGCTATTAAATCCACTTATCTAGGTGAGAATAATCTCTGATATATTTATATTGCTTTGCTTTATGTACTATACTCCCTATACATGTTAGACAATAGTTTCTGAACCATCTATAATTTGAAACCCTGCATTTTGCTTAACAAGCATCTGTTTAGCAACTACCATGTGCTGGGTATAGGGCTAGACATTGGATATAAATATATGCATTTTCCCATCCTTGCCCTCAGCACCTCACATCTTTCTTTAATGCAAGTGAGGATGGTTGCATGTATTCTTCAGAGAATTCTATTTGAATAGCAAAAATCACCAAGGAACGAAATACCTGACAGAAAGCATGATTTCCTGTCTAAAATCTGTATTAATCTGATTCAGAAGATGGCAACATGCATATGCAGTGTAATGAATGGCATATCTTATCTCCAGCTCAAGTTTTTCCACAACTGATACCATATTTTTCTAGCCAGAATTTAGGTTAGGGTTTTCCAGGAATATTCAAAATTTATAATTTCATTGTATTTATGTGAGTCAAAAGAACCCCTTAGATAGATCTAAAATATGAGGGAAACATTTTTTGTTTGAGATGTGCCTGTTGAAGTAGAGGAGAGGGAAGATAAGGGTCAGGGTAAGGAGGAGACACTGGTTGCATTGAAAATCTTGTAATCAAAACCATTCTGTAAATGATTTGTGTGATCAGCTTATGCACATCATCTAAATAAGACCATAATTTAAAAACTAAAGCAACATTTCCCAAATTGTAGATGTTCCTGGAATGAAGAATTCTGTGATCACATAAGTTTGGGAAGCATCCATTTGCATGTTAAAAGTTCTGGCATGTCCTACAGTGTGTAATGAAGAAATCTGTTCAATTTGTTTAGCTCAGCATTTCCCAAACTTATGTGGCCATAAACTCTCTGCTTTAACTATATAGCAGGAATATATCTCAGACTACAGCTCAGGTGGGACAACAGTTATAACTTTATAGTCTTTATCACAATTTAATGTATATTTTGAGACACCTTTCTCTATATGTGGGACCTGTGAGGGCTTAGAAACATAATCTGAGCCCTTTTCAAGTTGTTTTCTTCTCCTCTCTCCAAGCTTGAATCAAAGTTCTATTAAGCTTACCTAGTACCAAAGGCCTTGTTATGCAAGGGTAGAAGGGATGGTATAATGTCTGTGAGTATGTGTTGAGCAAGGGGACATATGGTAGGGCCAGCTAGTGCTGAGCATTTCACCCGAGCATGTTTCTGCTCACCTTTCCCTTTTTTCCTGTCCTCCTAATTACCTTTCCTTTCAGGTCTAGAAAGCCTCCCAACTACTTTCATTCCATTCTTGGGGGCACAGGAATCATTCAGCTTTTTTCATTCCACACAAAGACCCACCAACATCTCTACCATCATCATTTTTCCAACTCCATCCCATTTTCTATTTGGAAGAGGATGAGCTACATTCATGGAACTGGTGGCTTTCAGAGCTTGGAGTCTGGAAGATTCCTATGTCTCTGCCTTCTGCCCTGTCAAATCCCTTCACTCAGACATGTAGCATAAGATGGCCTTGCTTCTTGAATTGAGGGGGTGAAGAAAACCAGTGAACAGGAGTGGCCAAACAAGATACAACAAAACATGGTCTGGTATTCTGTCACAAGTAGAACACTAGTTA
This sequence comes from Colobus angolensis palliatus, assembly GCF_000951035.1. NCBI lineage: Eukaryota > Metazoa > Chordata > Mammalia > Primates > Cercopithecidae > Colobus > Colobus angolensis. The sequence continues at coordinate 1,958,803 of NW_012116511.1, read as the reverse complement.
CAGCTTGGAAAACGTTAACTTATGGCCAAAACACCACTATTTTTGAGGTATCACTGCTTTGCTGGGGAATGTTTTAAACAAAGGAAAAAGAAGAGTCAGAGAGTGAGGGGAAAATGTATTCATCATGGCACCTTTGCTAAGATTCTAGACTATTATCATCTGGACAAGAGGAGAAAAAAATTAACAAAGAGACAGTATCTTGAAGGGCTAAAAGGGATTAAGTAAGCATTAGAGCATCAAGAGCAATTAAAAAGAATATTGAGCTAAAAGTGAGTTAAATGCTGAGGATACCTGCCTGATCGGACACTAAGATACTTTCAGAATAAGTCTGTAACCTCAGCAACATGTCATACATTATGGAGAAGGCATTTCAAAAAGCCTGTGGCAAGTTCACCTGGTGGGTTCTATAGGACAACATGAAACTTAATGGGATACATAGACCTCTTAAGCCCTCCCCACTCCCCAGCTGGTAAATTTTTAACAAGTCCTCCCTAGGTGAGGAGAGAGGGGTCAAAAGCCAGGACTAATTTCACAGTTGCCACTGAAAATATGGAAGGTATTTAAATCCAATTGCTTAATATTTTGAAAATTCACCTACAGTTTTATCCTCAAGATTCATATCAGGTATCGAAGAAATTCCTTTTTGTTTCTTAAACTTCAGTTCCAAAATCCCATTTAGTTTTTGTCTGCTTCAGAATGTCTGAATTGGAATCAAATCTAATCACCCCTCTGATCACTATGCTCTTGAGACCTTCTGCTCATTTCTGAGTCTCCTTGTGCCTTTGGGTCCTGAATGCAGAGCATGGGCTACAGAAATAATGGCGGGCGGAGGGGGGGATGCTGTTATACCTACTTGCTAGTGCCGTTAGCAAAACTGCGACTCCAACTGAAGTGTCAAGAGGCCACTCATATGTGGTTGTGCAGTTTGTACACTGCACAAAGGCCCTCAGGGAAGGGGAAGATTGAGGGCTTGAATCCAGTCTGCCCTGTTCTTTTCCATGAAGTCCCTGGGTGTCTAGCTGTGTCCACTGTCTCTTTACTTTTTCTGCATGTGTCTAGGGAGAACACTTTCTTCCAACTTGCAAAAGGCACCATTTGAGCAGGCAAACACCCTCAGTCTTTTGCTGACTGTGTCAAATGGGAGGAAGTAAGAATACAGCATTACAGCCACGCCTCTTTATACAGCAGCCACCCTCTTCTGTGCCTTTACCAATACTGTTCGCTCTGCCTGGAGGATTACAGCCCTTTCACTCCTCCGCCCGAGGCTAACTAATCCCTGTTCAGCTCCCAAATCAGCACTATCATCCTGAAAATGTCCTTGATTAGGCCTAATCTGAGTTGGTTGCCCTTTTCTGTGCTGCCATAATAGCATTTGCATATCTCCAGTTGTTCTACTGCTACGTTTTAAAATGTGTGTTCATTCTCCATGGACTGTAGTATAAGACCGTACCTTCTTTATATTAGCACCATGTAAAAGTGCTCAGCTGATTTTTTTTTTTTCTTTTGAATGGGGTGGGAGAAACAAGAGCTTTTCTCGTTTGCTTGGCTAGATTAAGCTAACATTATATTGCTTCATTGTTTTCAGTGTATAGATAATAGAAATGTAGACCATGATTTTAGCCAAAAGTTGCTGGAAAAATGATGGTGCAGAATGAGATAAAAGTCTCATCAGTGCGGTTGCTTTCTTCTCATTGTTGCTTCTCTGCACGTCCGCTCTTTTTCTACCTCTCCCTCTCTCTCTTCCTCTCTCCCTCCCTCCCTCTAACATTGTTCCTAAATTATCAATAGCAGCAAGAGTAACAAATAACTGCATATGTTATCTGGAGTCTTATTTACATTTAAATGGTCCTTTTTCAAAATATTGCAATTTGATTTGAAAAAGGTAACAGATATGGAAAGGAACAATGCCTTTGTTATGTCAAGATGTCCGTTTCCAGCAAGGCATTCAATAAACTATTTTTTAAAATGCACTCATTCTGCCTTGCATATGAAAATGAGAGGGCTTGACATTTCGCATTAGAATTATTTTTGGTGGAGTGAAAAACCAAAGGACTGTGATTTCAACTGATTTTAATTAGGTGAATCCAACTTGATCAGACTCTAACACATTATTTTTATTAATAAAATGTATATGATTAGCAGTATTATATTCTCTGACCCTCAAATTACTTTTTAATTCCTAGTGGAACATCTTCAGAAATCTCTAATACTGTTCCCTGTATAGAAACCCACACCCATACACTAGTAATGTGCTGAAGTGTTGCAGAAAATAGTCCCACTTTCAGGAACATGGCATATGATTTTTCTATCATGCATATTCACAAATTTTCCTTACATGTCCTGCAAGAAAAAAAATAAAAGACACATACTTCTTTAGTTATTCTATTTAATTATAGTTATCTTCTTCCTGAAATGAGTTTTTTTTTTTATTATGGAGAATTTCAGTCTTATTAATTGCTATCTAAGTTAAGAAAAATTCCCAGATCTCGTTATATAAAGCCATCTCTCCGAAGGGCAATAAGTCATCTTGAGGAAAGTGAGCTGAAAATAATAGGTTTTCGTTTGCTGTGATAATGATCATTGTATATCCTTATTCCAGTGGCGCAAAGTCACTCTCTTACTGGTAAACAAAATGAGATGTGAATATACGTGGATGTGATCATAAGCTCTTAATATTAAATAAGGCAAGAAGAATCAGGTTAAAATTCAAAAGAATCTTCTTATCTTTATCAAATGTCTCTCCTGAAGGGATTTTGGGGGAATTTTATGCACTCAAATTTTATTATATATTTTATAATACAGAATTAATGAACAATTATATTTGTGGTTGGCAGTATTCTTCTAAGCAATATTTATATAACTCATAAATGTATAAAATCTTTTGTGAATATAAGTAATTTCATTTACAAAATTATGATAAAAGATCAAATCTGTGAATTATAGTACCTAAATATCTGTACATTTTCTAGAAAACTAAGAATAGTCAGTGTATCTGCACCAAATTAATGACTCTGCCCCAGAATTGTGATTTGTTAAAGTACTCTCAACATAATGTACTGGATTTAAACCATTTTATTTCAAATGGGAGAGAGCCTTTCTCTAAATAATGACTGCATATCTGTGAGTAGATGAGCATAAAAGTAGTGTACTACTGAGAAAATTATGTTCTCCCACATTGTTTTTGATCCCCTTCAATTTTGACACTTGCTGCAAAAGACATAAGATGGCAAAGATAACAGAGCTAGCCTGACCGTAAGATTCAGATGCCCTGCTTTGTTTCTCCTTTGGCAAGTGTGGCTTAGTATAAAGAGTGAGCAAATGTCATTGAAAGAGAAGACAGAGCAGAATATAAATAGGCGCTGCCTATAAGGACATTTCCGCATGCCTGTAGCAGTAAGTTGCATTTTAAAACATAACATTTAGGTCAGAGAAAATTTGCTGCAATAATTTTTAAAAAATCTTCTCTGCCATGCCCTATAAACAAACTTTTGTTTTTCTAATAATATGTATATAGATTTTGGTAAGAAAGAAACACATAAAGAGAGAGAGAGAAAGAAAGAAAGAGAAAGAAGAAGGGAAGAGAGAAAGAAAGAAAGAACCTGGATTTGCTAATAGAGTTGGCAGGCACAGTTCAGTATCACCTTATGGCATATTCCCATAATATGCAGGCATGCTTTCTCAAACTTCCCTTTAGTAAAGCCTTCAATGAAAATCCACCTCTGAATTCATATGCAAATGAATGCAAATAGATTATTAATTCAGATATACCCACAGCCCCCACCCAATTAATAAGAATCTTCTGAGTCACAGTTTCTAGTTAATAAATTCTGAACTCTTATTACTGAATTTTCTTGTGAGCCTGTTTCCTCATAACAAGTTCTGGCTGCAACAACAACAAAAAATATGAACCTTACATATTTGTAGAGAAAATAACCAACTGGAGTAGGGACACATGATGTGTTGTACTACAAAGGCTTTCCAACATGGACCTGGATTCCTCCAGAGTGCCAGCAGCAGATTCTTATTATGCTTTGGTCTCGTCTTCAGTGCCAGTGACAAGATTATATTTTTTTTTTCGGGCTGAAATCTAATTACTAGTGGGCTGGCAGGATTTCATCTTGTATCTACACTGCAGTTGTAGAAAAACATTTTTTTAATCACTTTGCGTTTGAGAAAAGGAACACTTAAAAGGAAAAGCCATCATCCTGGGAGAAAGGGAGAATGAAAAATATGTAAACATTGCCCCAACTGAGGTTCCCCCCAAAGGCTCACTGATGAAATTTCTTGCCTTAGGTGTGCAGAAGGCTATTTTGGACAACCCTCTGTACCTGGAGGATCATGTCAGCCATGCCAATGCAATGACAACCTTGACTTCTCCATCCCTGGCAGCTGTGACAGCTTGTCTGGCTCCTGTCTGATATGTAAACCAGGTACAACAGGCCGGTACTGTGAGCTCTGTGCTGATGGATATTTTGGAGACGCAGTTGATGCAAGGAACTGTCAGCGTAAGTCCTGAACTATTGATGCCCCTGACAGAATTGATGTATTGTACTTCAAAGTAGCTGATGGGTTCTTGACTGTGGATTAAAGAGTAGGAAATTATGTGGAATACATGGTTGATAGATGCGCAGAATATACAGAGTCTGCATATTCCAGAACATTTCCTTGTACTAACTAATAGAGGAAATCCTTTGAAAATTGCTGTGTTATTGAAGCATCACTGTTTTCCAAATGATAAACATGTTTCTATTTACATGCGGAAGGAAGTTTTTTTAATGAACTTATGTCCACGGCAGGAAAGAAGAATTTGCACATTAGGTAGACCCCATGTATCCTTTTTTTGTTTATCTCAATTCTAATCACTTGCTTGAAATAAATTTTTCTGCCCATGATATTTCAGTAGTAGCCACCGGAAGATGTTTATCAGTTATGCTTTCATGTTAACTTTACAGTGTCGTATTTTGTAATAGGTGTAAAATTCTGCCAATATTTTCACACATTGGCATTTGTCATTGTTGAATGATTAACCTCATTTTAGTTTCATAATAGTAATTTAAGGACTATTTCTAGAATGCTCTTTCAGTGTTTTCCTTCCACAAAATTAGCTACTTTAGGGCTTCATCCATACTAGTATAATACATTTCACCCCTCTTTACCTGTTTAGCTGTATTAATACCATATAGAATTTCCAAATCCTTAATGTCAGTGTGATTATAATATAAAGGGGGATCTTGTTGCAGAAGGTCAAATGGAATGTGAATCCAATGTTAGCACTTGGCCATCATCAGCTTCATCTGCTATCAAAATGTTTAAGCACAGTAGGTTATGAGACTAGCCCATCCATTCATTTCTGTCAAGTTTATGTGAGAGGCCCTTCCAATTATTCAAGTGGGTCCCAAGACATGCAGAATTATAGAAACCACTGTAAATGTAGCCTATCATCAACTCTACTGTAAGCACCAAAGACCCAGTAGGGTCCCCTATTTCATTAACAAATGTGTCTCTCTCATCACAGGTTTAGAAGATGAGTTCTAACTTTGTTATTTAATAATGATAATTTGTTGAATCAAAACCAGATCACTGTCTGTACCAACTGGCACCTATTAATGTAACCTGTACATTGATCTTTTTTTAAAGTGAAATTTCCAACAGGCTCAAAGTGCCATTAAACACTGAATTCTTGACAAATGTGTAAAATCATAGGGAGCCTAAGAAATTCTTCCTTTCCAACAGATCATCTAGGATCTACATTTTCTAGCTGTGTGCTCCTGAGCAAGACATTTGACCTCCTTGAGACACAGTTTCCTAGTCTACAAAAAGGGTCATGAATTTTCTGTGGGGACTAAAGGGTTTGGCACATAGAGGGTATCCAGTGAGTTCCTGAGTCCTAGAGATGCTCACACATGGTAACTGTTTTTGGTAGCAGTGCTCATAGTAGCTGTGCATATCAATTGTTCACCAGTGAATTCTAGGGCTAAGTTAGTCATTTACTGACATTTTATCCTGTCTTCCAATAACCCCCACCCCCATAAAGTTAGGGATATTATTCCACTTATTTTATTATGGTAAACTAGGGATCTGTGGCATGAAGTCTTAAGAACATAAAAAAAGAATGTGAGAATAAAAACATTTTGACCATTACCAATTTTCTTTCTTTTCTTTTTTTTTTTTTTTTTTTTTTGAGACAGAGTCTCGCTCTGCCGCCCAGGCTGGAGTGCAGTGGCCGGATCTCCGCTCACTGCAAGCTCCGCCTCCCGGGTTCACGCCATTCTCCTGCCTCAGCCTCCCGAGTAGCTGGGACTACAGGCGCCCGCCACCTCGCCCGGCTAGTTTTTTTGTATTTTTAGTAGAGACGAGGTTTCACCGTGTTAGCCAGGATGGTCTCGATCTCCTGACTTCGTGATCCGCCCGTCTCGGCCTCCCAAAGTGCTGGGATTACAGGCTTGAGCCACCGCGCCCGGCCGACCATTACCAATTTTCATACTACTTGCCATGAGTATAGATGTGATTATAATTTTTGATGCTCTTTGCCATATAATCACAATTAAAATTATAAGAAGCACATTTGTTATTTATTTTTATAATTTTTCATGGATACAATTATCACTTCTATGCATAGGTGGTAAAACCTCAAGGAAAGTTCATGAAAATACATTATTTTAGTTACCTATAGATTTGTTTAAGAAAAGTATACCACTACAAAGAAATATGTTTTGCATTTTAAATTTGTGTATATTGTTGGTGTCATACTTTTCCATTGAAATGACACTTTAGCAAAACTTTATATTGCTTTGTTTTTTTAAGATAACGTTAATTAATTACCATCATATTTATGGTAAATTTAATTTTGCAGTTTACACTCTAAGAAGTGACTTCTAAAGTCTAAATAATTTGATGTTTTTAAAATGTATGTATGATATGCATAAGAAACTTTCATAAAATAATGAAAGTCTATACAAATTTGATAAATCAGATGAAAATGGATATTTAAAGGAAAAATTTTCAGCCTTTCCTTATATTTCAGCTATAGACTATCCATAGGCTCTTTCCGTTTCTCAACGACCGTTACTCTAGTATCCACTTGGCAGACACTAAAGACACACTTTACCGGAAGATAAATTAAATAGTTTTTAGAAAAGCAGTTGTTTTGTTTGTTTATTTCTTTGTTTTTAAAAGGAGAACCTAGAGCCAGAAGAATAAAATATTAGCATAGGCTGATAGAGTACCTGTTTATAACATAATTTTGTGTTCAAATCAAAGTATTCAGAAATTTAACAAAATCATCTATGAGTAGCCTAAATTCCCATGTCATCTCCTCCTTGTATTTTTATTCTGGTATAAATGCAATTATATGTGCCATTAAAAATATGGGGTAAACAATGAATTACTATTCTATTTGTGAAAAGGCCACTTGAGCTTTAGACTGATTTATTCTACATTTTAGAATAACCTCAGACAGCTTTATAACAAAGCGAAAAAGAAAAAAAGATTACTTAAACTATATATATTTTCTATGTTTGGAGAGAGCCTACAAACTGTAAAATAAAAGTGATTCTTAAATGCTATAATGCTATAGTCTTAATATACTTGAAATGTTGTTGTTGTTGTCTTATAAACTTTCGAATCTTAAAAAAGGCATAAATATTTCACCTCAAACCATTTTTTAAACTTAACACAAAAACTGGCACATAGTAAATCATTAAATCAAAAAAAGTAACTAAATTTGCCTAAATTAATAGTAACATTAAAATTATGCCAGGGGTGCTATTAATTTTGATAATTCCTCAAAATTATTTTAGTTCTAAAGTCAGTATGCATTACTTACAATGGTGTGATAGTATTTTAAGTGTTACCCTGATGTATCTGTAAAGAACTAAAACAGCATTGCACCTTGAGTCTAGAACTCCAAGTTCCCATCACGTTCTGGACTCACCTATATGACAGAACAGGCATATGGACTTGTATAAGCTATGGCTTCTTTGGATTTCAGTGTCTTCATGCTCAAAGCTGGAATAATGATGATGACATTAATATTTTAATGGCATATGATAGGCCAGACAAGTTGCTAAAGCCTTTACATGAATTATGTCTATAGCTTGTAGAGTTGTCATAGGGATTAAATGCCTAACAGGGCACTTAACATTCTGTTACTGAACTTAAGTGTCCATGTTACCATGTAGGGTATATTATTATTTAACAAGCCTATTAAGACTATTAGAAAGTTTTCCTGACCACAGATTTCTCTTCTCTTTTCAGCCTGTCACTGTAATGCCAATGGCTCTTTCTCTGAGATTTGCCACAGTCAAACTGGACAGTGTGAGTGCAGAGCCAACGTGCAGGGCCAGAGGTGTGACAAATGCAAGGTAAAGAGTAGAGGCTGACCCATAAATTACTTTCTCCTTGCAAATGTTCACTGACTTTTCATGACATGTTTTGTATACCTTCGTATATGAAAAGGAAGGTTTGGGATTATCTAATTTTACAAGTGAAATGACTGTGATCAGTGAAAAGTTTTTTTCAGACTAGAACAAAATTCATTGTACATTACCATTTGACCTTAAGCTAACATTTTGTTTGGCAGTGAATGTGTATTATATTCGCTTTAATTCAGACATTTCTGAAACAGATAGCATGCAAATGTAATCTTAATCTGTGGAGATACTCTTCCTTTTGCCTTTACATTTTTGGCAGAATAAAATTTTATTCCCGGGGCCGGGTGCGGTGGCTCACGCCTGTAATCCCAGCACTTCGGGAGGCCAAGGCAGGTGGATCACAAGGTCAGGAGTTCAAGAACAGCCTGGCCAAGATGGTGAAACCCCGTCTCTGCTAAAAACTACAGAAATTAGCCAGGTGTAGTAGCAGGCACCTGTAATCCCAGCTACTCGGGAGTCTGAGGCAGAAGAATCGCTTGAACCCGGGTGGCAGAGGTTGCAGTGAGCCGAGATGGTGCCACTGCACTCCAGCCTGCGCAACCGAGTGAGACTCTGTCTCAAAACACAAAACAAAACAGAAATGTTACTCCCTTTGCTTTTTAGCAAACACCTTCTTCTAGTTCCATCATTTAAAAGCTACTTCCTGTGAGAACTGTACCTAACAGAAGTTTTCAGTAGAGAAGCTAATCAAGGTATTTTTTAAGATGCATTATTTTTCTAAAACAAAATATTCAAATTAAAATAGAGCATGTTGTTCTCAGTCCCTGAACATACCGATTGCCCTGCTTTCAGTATGGCAAGCAATTTCAGATTCCTCCATGAGAGCGGACAGATTTGCTCTAGCTCTTTCACAGAAATACATTGTATTTGTGATAAAGATGGTTAAGCAGAAGCAAGCATTTCTCCTATGTCAAACTGGCCTTACTGTAGGAAGTTTGAAAGTATCATCTGCTTCTATCTCTTGAATAATATCATTGCTCTGTTTTGTTTTTATTTTATTTTATGGTTGGCTTTTAAAGCCCAGTATGTGGTGGGATCCAGAGAAGCGATTCTGTGTGCTATGTGGCTGTGATCCCGTTGGCTCTGTGTCACCGCAATGTGATATTACAGGAAGATGTGTCTGTAAGTCAGACTTCGTAGGGAAACAGTGCAACCTCGGCAGGCAGGTGCACCAACAGGAGGAGCAGCCGCGGAGAGCGCAACGGGTGCTGGGTTCTCCTCAGAGGTGGGCTATCGGCAGCTCCAGCGGGTGCCCTCGGGGAGCCTATCGGGCCCCAGCTCCGGTAATCCCAGAGGCACTGCATGGCTCATGCCTCCGCATGTTGTGTTCTGTGTGCTGCGGCTGAGTTCCCTGGTGGCATTTTACCAAGTAACAATTGCTAAGTGTGCAAATTGCAAATGCAAAAATTAGACATTTCCTAATTGAACCCTTGCCCTTTTAAAAATAACCATCCATATGCTTTAAAAAGCATATTCAAGTTCATAGGGTCATAAAACTTTCAATTAACCAAACTTTAACCATGAATATGTAGAAATCAAATAAAAATCTACTTGCGAGAACCTATAATCTTAGAAATGGAAGGGACTTCAGGCATCCTTTGGATAAAGCTAACTTTTATGAATGAACAAATGAAGGGAAACCTAGCAGAGAAAGTGATTTGCCCAAGAAAACTCAGCCCGTTTATCTGGCATTTTATCGTCAGTAAGAATTTTGTTAATTTCCACATCAATTGTGCTTATGTGTACGACAAACACAAGAAACACATTTTCACACACTATAAATGGACAAATACCCAAAATGGGGAAAGTGTTTTCTAATTACAGAAGTGTGGTTCTCCTATCACAAGACAAAACAAAACAAATGCTGGGGAAGAAGGAAGAGAGTGAGGGAGGGAAGAAGAGGTCCCAGGCTGAGCTGCAGAAGAGCAGGAGACAAAACTTGCCAGTATAGGGTCAGGACCCGTAGGGAGTTGAGGATAGGGCATAGAAGGAGAGAGGGAAATAAAGGGTAAAGAAGAAGAAGTGAAAAACAATTCATGGTTTTATTTCTTGGCTCATTATCACACATTTTTTAAAAAACAACTTTTGATGTCAGACTGCCTTAGATCAAATCCCGGCCTCATTACTTCCTAGCTATAAATTCGTTGAATCTTTCTGTAATTCAGCTTCTTCATCTGTAGTAAGATCCACTTCAGAGAGTTTATGTCTGCTTACATACTCCAAGAAGCAAATGCCAAAAGATTTCCTGGGGGGAAAGGCCAACGAAGCATGAAGTGGGAGAGAGCATAGCCTTCTGCTGCAACGGGGTTCTGACTCCCAGGAAAACACAGAAAGAAAGACTGGGTAGGAAAAGCCTCGTTTGGTGAATTTCATCAAACCCTAAATTCTTGGCCAAGCCAGTGGGATGTACCCAAGCAAATTTTACCCACTAAAGGAATCCTGAATTGGTCAGGAAGGCTCTAGTATCTTACTGTTATCAGCCTGAGAGGAAGATAATCTTGTGGAAGCTGATCTTAGTTCATTCCGAGTGCTATAAGAGCATAGCATAGACTAAGTGGCATGTAAACAATGGAAATTCATTTCTCACAATTCTGGAGGCTTGGAAGTACAAGATCCAGGCGCTGGCAGATTTCCTATCTAGTGCGGGCCCTCTTTCTCTAGACAGTCATTTACCCACTGGAACCTCACATGGTGGAGGAACCTCTCTGGGGCCTCTTTTGTAAGTGCAGTGATCCCATTCATGAGAGCTCCATCCTCATCACCTAATCACCTCCCAAAGGCTGCACCTCCTGTCTATACCACCACCTTGAGGGTTAAGATTTCTACATATGAATTTTGGGGGGATATAAACATTCAGTCCATTACAGAGCGCCTCTGGTGGATCCAAAAGACAAGAAACTGGAGGCTTTCATTCAGTGAAATTCTGTACTGCAGGTTGTCTGGCAGGTAGATCGGATGAGGCGCCTCCAAGGTGTCTCAGGGCAGCAGTGAGAACAGTGCATCAGGCAGGAGCATGGAGAGTTTCTAGTAAATGTTAGACCTGATTACTATTATTATTACTAATGTTGTTAAATGAAAACATCTTTAAAATCATTTTTTTCAAAAACAAATGCATACATTTAAAATAAAAGAAAAAGATAATAACTGATTAAAATGTCTCCAAAATATAAATTTAGCAGAAAATCAACGTTCATTCAAGCCCTACATGTCTTACAGTACTATTGTATGAAGCAGGGTTTTATCCTGAGACTATTTCTTCCTCTGCAGCAGTATGTGTGAGAGCTAAGAACTCGAATTCCAGAGCCAACCTGGCTGATCTGGAATCTTGACTCCACAGTTGGTTAGCTCATGACCTTAGGCAACTTACTTAACCTGTCTGTGCCTCAGTTTCACCACTCAATAAAAAAGTGGTGAGAATGACAACTGTCTGCCAGGGTTGTCCTGAGGAGTAAATGAGTACGTATTTGTAAAGAGTTTAGATTTGTAAAGGGTTTAGAATCGTACTTTGCAAAAAGGAAGCACAGTATGTGAATGCTAGTTCTTATTACCCCGAGAGAGGCACATTTATGGGAACCCATCCAATTTCCCACTGGGTCTGGACAGACACTCTCTCCTGTATTTGTTTTACCTCATTAATTTCAATTACTGACTATGAAAGTCTGGTCCTTAAGTTTGTTTACTAGTGGAGTTTTCTTTAGCCTTTGAAATAAATTTTTGAACAAATTTGTAAACATTTTATTACTGAAATTTGGTAGTATTTATTTTGCTACAACTTAGCCTTTAAAGTTACATTATGTAAATATTTGAAAAGTGAGGTGGAGCCATTTCTTCTTGTATATTTCCTTACATGATCAACTTTGGAATTTTTAAAATGGTAGATATAATTTGGAATTTCATTTGATATTTGATTGATTTAAAGGGGTGTACACACACCCCTTTAATGAGTAAATCAATATGAGTGTGTTGCATATATAGATATAGATGTAGATTATATAAGTCTATGTATATATGTCTGTATATATATGTGTGTGTACATATATCAGCATATATATATGAGTGAAGATAATTTCTGAAATAAAGATGAATACAATTCTATGACTCAGATATTTTTCAATACTGTTTTAATATATTATGTTTAGTCTTTTTGTCTATATATTTCTGTTTCTGTTTGTGTGTCTGGGTAGTGTGTGTGTCATTATGGGTATGTAATTGAAATTTACATAGTATTTATATAATTTCGTATTTTTGTTTAATTTTTATTTCATGCTATATCCTAAGCATATTTATATTATTAAAACTGCTTCAAAATAGGATTTTAATTCTTGCATATTATTTCATAATGTGGATGTCATCATTTAATGTATTCAACAATTTTTCTAACACTGAACATTTAAGTGCCTGCATAGTTACTCACCATGATAAATAATATTGTAACAGGCATGCTTTTGCTTTAATAATTGTTTCAATTTCTGGTTATTTCTCTAAGCCAGGTATCTACAATTTTATGTGAATTTCTTTTTACCAATAATAATACTATATGGTTAGTTTTTATTATATAGGTGAATTTAATTTCAAAGTCATGTCATCTGTTGGAACTGTTACATGCTTTTTTCTTTAATCGTTTACCACAATCTGAATTAGAACTAGAAATAAAAATAAAACCAAAAGTGCATGTAAAGATGAGAATGATTGTCAAACTCAGTCAACCCATTTTACATTTTAAAAATGAAACTATTCTTAGCTACAGTCATTTTAAAAGTCTAATTTTCAGTTTGATAACATTTTTAAAACTACTAACAATAATATCTAAAATATATAATGAGGCTTATTCACTTCTCTTTGGGTGGCTCATGTTCAGTGGCAAGATTTGTTTTTTTACCAAGAAGCAATGATTAAGTCTAATTTTCCACAATAAGAATTATTCTTACAAAGAAGTAATTACCGAGACTAATTTTCCAGATTAAAATATCATAATAATGTGACATGCTTTATATTTTTAAAAAATACCCCTGAAATACTTTAAGCAGGATAGATGCTTTTCATTTTTCTGATACAAGTGATTTTTTAATCCATCAACATTTTCTAACATTGTCATTTTAGGCCTGATAACATGCATTTCAAGAAAGTCAGCCAAAGCTGGTAATGCAAACTTGACCGTAAAAGATGATTTGTTATAGATAGATAAAAGATATGCATGTGAATAACTCATCAGAGAATGAAAGTTTCCTTTACTTACCTGCTCTGGTTCTTTAATACGTGTTCTCACTAAGCAATTTCAGTTATCAAATGTTTGTTGAACCAATTATTTGGTCAGCGTAAGCATAACCTGAAAATTATATTTATAATGTGAACATTATAGCAATGATTAAAAGTATGTATGGATATGTGACAAAATTCTATCAAATACTAGGGCGAAAAGGATTATTTTAACATTAGGCTGCTGGTCGATAATGCTGAAAGTACTTTTACCAAGTAGGAGTCCATAGATCTGAAACTAATCAATTCAGATTACTAAGAAAGAAACAAGTAAAATTTTAAATTAAGACTAGAAATACCACCTATAGGTCCTTTCCATATTGCTATTGGAACCTTGAGAAGTATTGGGACAGGCTGGTAAACATACAACAGACAGTAAAGGAAGTGCCTAATTCTGCAGTTAATTTTGATAAAATATCAGAATAATTGAACTTTTCTCTTTGGATATCCTAGAAAATGTCCATTTGATTGAATGAAAACCCAGTTGCCATAACATCAGTGAGGAATCCTGATAACTCCCAAGTTCCTCTTTTCCCACCAGATCTTTGGTATTGTGATTCTTGCTTCACTTTGAGTTAACTGATTTAAATTTAATTTTTCTCTCCTCTTCCATTGCCAGCCTGGGACCTTTGGTCTGCCATCAGCAAGGGGCTGTGTTCCCTGCAACTGCAATTCTTTTGGGTCTAAGTCATTCGACTGTGAAGAGAGTGGACAATGTTGGTGCCAACCCGGAGTCACAGGGAAGAAATGTGACCGCTGTGCCCATGGCTATTTCAACTTCCAAGAAGGAGGCTGCACAGGTTTGTAAATACCACTTAAGTCCTACACATTCACTGATAGTTTTAGGGTCTGACTTCTGTAATGGTTTGTTCTTTTAAAGGAAGCGCAGATTGATACAACATTTAACATAATGAGTAATGTCTACTTATTTTTACATTACTTAAAAAAAGAAATACATGGCAGTTTGAAACACCGCCTTAATAACTGCGTGCAAGTACTCAATAAAAATCCGCAGAAGCTCATTTGGTTGTGTTCCTCCCTGTCTGTGACATTCCTTCAGCCAGTCACTCAAAGACTGCTGCAGCTTGAAAGGTAGATGTTCGATTTTTCTGGTACCAATCTTATCTTAGTTTAAGCTCAAACTCCACTCCAAAGCATTTCAACTTTCCCTTTTTCCTATTGCAAAATTGGTATCAGGATCAAGAAGTCAAGGTGTTTTTTTTTTTTTTCTGGTACCCCCAAAATATATTTTCATCTACTTTTGGCTACCTTGAAAACTGTGACGTTCTAAGAGAGAAATAGGTTGGCTCTAGATATTTAGTTCATCAAAAAATGCAGGCAAAGGTTTCTAACCATGATTCCCTCAAGCAGTATTCTTATACATCCAGCCACAGCCTTCACCCAAATCATGAGCTAAGAAAATATCACTTGACATGCTGCAGATGAAAGTAAAGATTGAATATTAGCCTTGATTTATGTGCCACTAATTTCGAATTGACCCTTATTCCAACAATCACTAGTTTGAATATTACCTTTGCTTACTAATGTCATTGATTCAACCTGGATAATGCTCACACACTCTCAGCACCATAGTAAGATTTCAAAACATTATTATTCACTGTTGTGGCAAATTTATGTAGGAAGCAGTAGGAATAATATTTAAAACTATTTAAAGAACCAATATCTTTCAGATACTCTCTAGCACTTTAGATATGTGGATTTTACCATAAATTAAGCCATGATAAGTTATTCTAATTGTTATAATTGTAGATCCTGTAAGAATCTGTGTATCTCTAAGCCAATATCTGTATATACTTAAAAATTATAAAGCTGTATTTTAAAATATACTCTGTTCTTTAAATCCAAAGCTCACTGACATTTTTACTTAATATGAATTAATGAGGTAGTATTATATATTTACATACCTATAGTAACAAATTATAAACGAGACCAAGAATGTTATTTTAAATTATAGAAAGGTGACAGCATTTAAGAAATACAGACCAACTAACATTCTGACCCAAAGAAACACCACAGAAAAAAAAAAGGACAAAACAGGCAGGTTAGTAATAGGACTGAGGACATGACTTGCACAAAACAGCCTGGATTTGTCTAATGGCTCCCTCAGTAACTAGTTCTGGGACCTTGAGTGATTTTGTTTCATTTCCACCTGCAAAATTCATCTATTAAATTAAGATGATAATAGTATCTACCACACATGGTTTTTGTTACAATTAGTTGAGTTAGTGGCTATAAAATATTTAGAGTAATGCCTAGCATGTAAGTGCTATGGAAGCATTTATCATTATTATTATTATCTTTATTAGTTTTATTCATTGTGGTATACATTGTGCTTTGGCACAGGAAAACTAGCTAATTACTCAGGTCTTCTTTCTATTTAGTGTTATGATTCCACTGAAGAACTACTTAAGATAATTTCTGTTTGCAAGTAATGATTTGGACTGTCCCATGACATTTTTTAGCATATAAATTTAAACGTAATGGTAACTATTTTTCTTCTTAATGAAGGACACATCTAAAATAAATCATTTGACTTAAAATTAGCAACAGCAGTAATAACCAAAACAGCAACAACTAACATTTATTTAGTGTTTACTCTGTGTATTTTTCTAAGCATCTTTCACAGCTGGTATATAATGCTGTGAGCAATGATTATTGTAATCTCATAAAAAGTGAATTTAGTCAAATATTCTAAATATATTCAGTGAAAATGATTTAGTCATCATATAACCAATTAAAAGTTTACTCATAACATTAGTCTTCCATTTGAATTCAAGTATTTGGATTTCTTCCCTCACTTACATTTCTTTGACATGAAACGCTGCACTAAAAATATTCTTAGTAGCTGGGTCAACTATCGCTATGTGGCATGCGTTCCTTGTCTTGGATGACTTTGAAGATATTATTTTTACAATCTTTGAAAAAGTACAAAAGGTAGATAACTTTGTACCCTTTGAATATTGCATGATAGCAACAAAAATGAAAAATCTATAGAAAAAAGTTAGGTGGTAAATAAAAATCCAAAGTATCTTTATATATAAACAGTGTCCATAATTCAACCATTTTAAAGTATTTGCAAAATTGGAATATCCTGATGTGTGTTTTTCTAACTATATACATGATGTACCAAATTTAAGAAGTTTATTAAGTTTTTTGGTTTTTACTGTAGATCGGGCTCATCAACAAGGAAAAACTACTCCGTACAGCAAAAACAAATCAGAAATGAACTTAAAACAAATATGCAAACAAAATAGTAAACTTTATAATACCTGGATATAAAGTATTACAGTTAACATGGAATCTGATAACACCAGTTCTTTCCTTTCTTAAACTTCATAAGAAAGCTAAAAATACTTTAACTTTTGAAATTATTACATGAAATACATCTTATATTTATTGAACAGCTCCCTTCTGAAATACATTGTATTATAATATAAAAGGTGAATGAGGTAAGTTTTTATTTCCAAATATCCTTAAGTATAGAACTGAAAAGAAAGTAAGACAAACCAACACAATATAAAACTCAACACTTTGTATCAAATTTTTACTATTTTTTCCCCTTCTTTCTTTTCCCTCTTACACCTGTGAAGCTTGTGAATGTTCTCATCTGGGTAATAATTGTGACCCAAAGACTGGACGATGCATTTGCCCTCCCAATACCATTGGAGAGAAATGTTCTAAATGTGCACCCAATACCTGGGGCCACAGCATTACCACTGGTTGTAAGGTGAGTGAACCGCTTTTTTGCTCTGATAAATTTTTGGAGAGATCTTTGTTTTGTAGAGCTCTATTATTGGACATTTCAAAATTCAATATTATATCACAAAATAATGTAGAACTATTACTATAATGTGATTGCAAATATTAATCAGTATCTTACAGTTTACTTGTAGGAAAGATGATGAAGTAAACACACACTGATGCAGCTGAACCCTTGAAATCTATAAGAGGGGTACAAAAGAACAAAAAATTCTATAATAATACCAGAAAAGGGCTATAACCTCATACCTAGGCACAAGGACATACATCTGCAAAGTATGAGGAAATGAGGAACTAATTAATTTTCCAAAAATCTATAGAAATTACCCTGGATTATGACTAGGTTTTAGGTTTCAGGAAATAGTCGAGATCATTCTGAAGAGTCATTTTAACAACATTTAGCTTGGAAAAAAATCATTTTTTTCCATTAGTAGACCTTAGAAAGTGACATGGCCAGAGTCATGTTCAGAGAAATCTATCTACATTAGCAGGGATGGGTAACAATTTATAAGGCTGTTGAAGAAATATTAATGAGAGATGCCAGAAGCCTGGACCCAGTCAATGAGCATCAGTGAAGATATATAGAAAGCGAGTTACGTTTTAGAACTCAGACTGATACATCCTGGCGAACTCATTGATTTGGGGAATAAGAAAGAGAAGGTGTAAGGGTGACTCCCAGGTTTTGCTTTGCAATGGAGTAGATGATAATAAGTACCATTTGTGGTTATAGGAATTATAGGAGGAGGAGCAAGTTCAGGAAGGAAAGATAATCACTTTGGATTTTTATCAGCTTTTTGTGAAGTACTAATAAAACAAAATTCACTCATTTAAAGAAATGAATTTTAACCCATGATTACAGAGGTGTAATCATCCCTTGTGCCCCATTGCCGTGAACTCCCCATCACCTCCCATGCACCTACTGTTTTGCCTTCTAGCATTGTAATTTTGCAATTTCTACAACTTCTTAAAAATAGAATCATAGTCTGTTTTTTGAGGGGAGGGTTGTTTGTTTCTTTGTTTGGCTTCCTTCACTGCTGTTATGTTTTTATGATTCATCCATATTGTTGCATATATCAGCAGTTTATTCTAAAAATTGCTTGATAATATTCCATTTGTATAATGTAGAGTGACTTGCTTATCTGTTTATCATTTGATGGGTGTTTGGGTCATTTCCAGTTTGGGGTTACAATTTTTCTATGAACAATAGCATACAAGTCAAAAGCATATTTAGAGACAAGTGTTTTCTCTTTTTTTCATAAGAACACTCCACATCTTTACCAACTCTTGGAATGTTAACCCTATTTTAATTTTAAGAATTCTGAGGCATGTGTATTTCTATTGTTTGCATTTATTTAATGCATAATAATGTTGGGAATCTTTTTTTATTTATTTGTCATTTATACATCTTCTTTTATGAAGTGTTTACAAAGTTTATGCCCATTTCTATTTTGAGTTATTTGTTTCCTTAGTAATGCATTGCAAGAATTCTTTATAGATTCTGGATACATGTTCTTTAACATATGCTAAAGCTTACTTTTCATATAGATTGCTTTTTACCTGGTTTCATCATCTAATTTTTATGAACACTAGCTTATTATCTTTTTCTTTTATAGTCCATACTTTTTTATGTTCTACCCAAGAAAGACAAGGTCCAAGGATTTCTCTCCCAGGTTTTCTTCAAGAAGCTTTATAGTTTTAGCTCTTAAATGTAGATTTGTATTTCATTTTGAATATTAATTTTTCTATATATCAGGTAATGGTCAAAGTTCACTTTTTATGGATATCCAAGTTTTCAAACATTATTTGTTGTAAAGACTATCTTTTTCCCATTGAATTACTTTGGCTCCTTTGTCAAAATCTATCAACTATGCATTTCTGGACTCTTTTCTGCTTCACTGATCTATTCTTATGTTAATACTAGTTAATATATTAATTGTTGTAGCTTTCCAGCAAGTCATAAAATCAGGTATTGTAAACTCTTCAACCTCATTCATCATTTCCAATACCTTTTGAGTATTTTAGCTCCTTTACATTTCCACATAACTTTTAAATTTAGCATGTCAGTTCTTTACCAAAAAGCCTGCTAGGATTTGGCTGAAATTATATTGAATTAATAGGTCAATTTGGGAAGAACTGACATCTTACAAGTATTAGATGTCCCAATGTATGAACATGGCATAACTCTGCATTTATTTAGGTCGTTATAATTTTTTTCTCAGAAATGTTTTCTAGTTTTTGATATGCAAGCCTTGCATATGTATTGTTAAATTTATCAGTGTTTCATATTTTTGATCAAAAGCAAATGCTACTGTATTCCATTTCAGTTTTAAATTATTTGTTACTAGAATAGAAAGATACAATAATTTTTATACATTAACCTTCTATACTGTAATCTTGCTAAACTTATTAGTTCTACTTACTTTTCGGTCCATTTAGTGGGATTTTCTTGTAGGTAATCATGTCATCTGCAAGGGGAAATTTACTTCCTTTCTAATCTGTGTAACTTCTGTGGCATTTTCTTGTCCTATTGCAGTAAACTATTGACTAGAAGTGGTGGAAGAAAATATCCTTGCCTTATTTCTTATGTTAAGTGGAAAGCATTGTCTCTCACAATTGAAAATGATGTTGGCTGTATTTTACCTATAGGTGCTCCTTATTGGTTTGAGGATGCCTCCTCATGTTTTTAGTTTGCTGAGAGCTTTTATCAAGAATATGTGTTCAATTTTGGTAAATGGACTTTCTGCATCTATTGAGATGACCATATGATATTTCTTTTTCAGCTGTTAATATGACAGATTATACTGATTGATTTTCAAAATGTCAATCCAGTCTTGCAGTCTTTAGATTAATCCTGCTTGGCCATTGGGATTATCCTTTTAAAATTATGTTGAATCCTGTTTGCTAGCATTTTGTTAATGATTTTGGATCTATGTTTATAAGGAATATTGGTATGAACTTATTTTTTCTTGTGGCGTTGTTGGGATGAGATACTGCAAGCCTCATGAAATGGACTCAGAAGTATTCCCTCCTCATAATTTCTAAAAGAGTTTGCACAATCAATGAAGTAGAAAACAGAAATACTTTAGAGGAACCCAAAAGCTGGTTCTTTGAAAAGATCAGTAAAGTTGATAATATTCTAGAAAGGTTTATCAAGAAAAAAGAGAGAAGAAACAAGCAATCAAAATCATAAATAAAGGGGGACATCACTATAGATCCTATAGACATTAAAATAATTATACGGTAGAAACAGGAACAACTTTTGCCTAATAAATGTAACAACTTGTATGAAAAGAGCATTCCTTCTCTTTGCTTACTTTGAGTTTAATTTTTCTCTTGTGTTCCAAGTTTCTTAAGGTTAAACCTTAGATCCTTGATTTGTAATCTTTTTTCTCTGCTAATATAGGCATTTTATATTACAATTTTTTTCCAGGAACTACTTTGTTTGTACTCCACATATTTGGATATGTTGTGCTTTAATTTTCACTCGGTTTAATATAATCTTTCATTTATTTTGGAGATAATTTTTAGTTTCTGAATACTTGGGGAATTGTCAAGGTATCTTTACTGTTGCTAGTATCTAGTTTAATTCTAAATTGGTCTGAGAACATAATTTGCATTATTTCAGACCTTTTGAAAACTATTGAGATTTAGTTTTATGGCCCAGAATAGTGTTCAGTTTGTTTATTATAACATGTGCACTTGAAAATAATGTGTATTATGGAGTTGTTGGATGAAAACTTCTATACAGGTCAATTATCCTTAATGGTTTTTATATCTACATGTTCTCTCAGTTACTGAGAGTGTTGGACTATAACTTTGTCTGTTTCTTCTTTCACTTCTCTCAGGTTTTATTCACATGTATTTTTGAGCAGTGATATTAGGTGCATGATCATTTAGGATTGCTATGTCTTTTTGAAAAGTTGATACCTTTTGGCATTGTGAAATGTCCCTCTTTATTCCCGGTAACATTCCTTGTTTAGAAGTACACTTTTCTGATATTTATTTAGCTATTCCAATTTTTTAAATGATGTTTGTGTGGTATATATTTTTCACACCATCACCTATTTCATCTCTCTTTTTAGTATTTTAATGTGTACTTTTTTTTTTTCTTTTTTTTTTTTTTGAGACAGGGTCTCACTCCCTTGCCCAGGCTGGAGTGCAGTAGTGTGATCTCAGCTCACTGCAACCTCCACCTTCTGGGTTCAAGAAATCCTCTCACATCAGCCTCCAGAGTAGCTGGGACTACAGGCGCACACCCCCATGTGTGGCTAATTTTTAAATTTTTGTGTAGAAATGAGGTCTCACTATATTGCCCATGCTGGTCTCAAATTCCTGTGCTCAAATGATCCTTCTGCAAAATTCTGGGATTACAAGTGTATACCACCACGCCCAGCTTATGTGTGTGTGAGAGAGAGAGTGTGTGTGTGTGTAAATAACATATATTTAGATCTTTATTTTTCAACCAATCTTAATAATTTAGCCTTTTAATTTGAGAGTTAAGTCATTTCCATTTAATGTAAATATTGGTATGATTGGATTAAGCCTACACTTTGCTGTTTGCTTTGGCTTGTCTTATCTGCTCTTGCCTTCTTTTTTTCTTATTGCCCTGCCTTCTTTTGCATTAATTTGCATAACATCTTCTCTTGAATTTTGGGATTATTAAAGATACCTATTCATTTTGTTTCTTTGGTTTTGTCTAGGAATATACATCTTTAACTTTCCCGAATGTACATTAAAATAATATTATACCACTTTACGTTTAGCATAAGAACCTTACAACAGTAAACCTCCAATCCCCTTTCCTATCTTTTGTACTATGTTGTCATATATTTTTACTTCTATATATTATACATCTGACAATGTAAGCTTATTATTTTGATTTCAATAGTCAATTATCTTTTTTAAACAAGAAAAATTTCTCCTATAGCTATTTTCCATGTACATATCAATTCTAATGCTTTTAATTCCTTTGTGTACATTAAAATTTTCATTTCATGTCATTTTTCCTCTTCCATTAACTACTTCCCTAATCTTTATCATTTTATTCCTGTTATAGCAAGTCTGCTGACAATGATTTTATCCTTTTTTTTTTTTTTTTTGGTTGTTCCAGTAAGTTTTTATTTTACTTATTTTTTCTTTTTTTTTCTAAACAAGTTTTTGCAGAGTATGTAATCCTAAATACTGGTTTTCAGCAATTTAATTATGCTTTTTGTTTTTTTGTGTGTGTTTAATAATTATTTTTTCATGGGATTAATTAGATCTGTTGACCCTGTAGGATTACAGTTTTCATCAAATTTGGAAATGAAAGTTGTCAGCCATTATATCTTTAAATATTTTTCTGTTCTTCATTCCAACTGTCTTTTTCTGGAAATCATTTTTTGTATGTTGGACCAATTGATATTTTCCATCTCACTGAGGTTCTTTTTATTATTATTATTTTTGTATCTGTATTTTTTATTTCTGATAGTTTCTATTGTTAAGTGTTGAAAGTCACTGATTTTTTAATGCAGCCTAACCTGTTTTTAATCCAATTGAGTCTATTTTTTATTTTAAACATTGTATTTTTTTCTTTTAAATTTCCTTTTGGACATTGTATGTCTTTTATTTCTTTACTATATTCACAATTTTTCGTTTGTTCTTGAAAATAAAATGTTTATAAACATTAGCATTTTTTAAATGGTTGTCTGCTAACTCCATCTTTTTTTATTGCAAGACTATTTCTATTGACTGATTTTTCTCCTGTTTATGAGTTATATTTTCTTGATTCTTTACATACCTGATAATTTTTGTTTGGATGCCAGGTATTATATACTTTTCGTTGTTGTGTATTGGATTTTATTGTATTTCTTTAAAGAATGTTGAACTTTATCCTGGAAAATAGCTTAGATAGTCACGGGTCACTTGGATTCTTTTGAAGCTCGCTTTTAAGTTTTGTTAGGGAAGGTGCAGCAGAACAGTCTGAAAGCCAGGGGTCAGTTAGCCCCTCTACTAAGCCGTGAAACTTCTGAGAATACTACCTAGTTGGTTACTACGTCTCTTTACTCTGGTTGTTGAAAATATGGCTTATTCCAAGCTTTCTCTGGGCTCTAAGAAATTTTCAGCCTAGGGTTTTCCAATGCCATTTTCCTTCATCCCATGCATGTACCTGTCAGCATTCAGCCAGTGACTCAAGGGAACCCTTCTGCACATCTCTGAAATTATCTTTCTATCTAACTTCTTTCTTTTTGAACACATATTCTATTTGGCATCATAAGTTTTAGCAGCCTCAGCTTCCTCAGATTCAACTCTTTGTCTCTCAACTCAGCTATAATACGGGCTTTGGGTTTACCCTCTCTGTGTTGCAGCCTAGAAATTGCCTCTGTACTCTGCTTCATGTTTTTTTCCTTCTCTCAGAAATCACAGTCCTGTGCTTCCTGTAATTCAATATCTAAAAACAATTGTTTCTTGGTCTGTATTTTTGTTTTATTTGGTTGTGTAGTTTAATAGCTTAACAAAGAAGAATAAATACTATAAAAACTAAGAAGAGACTGTTCAGAAGAAGAATATTCTTCAGTGCCTAACGCAACACAAAGGTCACGTAGGATTAGTGCTGAAGTGTTTTCATTAAATTGAAGACCAATAATAAGGGCATTTTTTTTTTTTAATGTTAGTGAGTGTCATTCCAATTGATTCCATTGGGTTGTGAAATATTGGAACATGATGACCCAGTGTGATTCTGCTTGACCTAATAGCAGTACCCTATAGAGATATAAACTCTTTTTACCACTGAGTTAGCACAGATAAAATAATAGACTCTAACCATCTTCACATGTATGATAAAACATTTGAGCCTGGTTGAGAATATGCTGCCCTAGAGGAAAACAAGTGTACTGATGATTCTTCAAGGAAGTTCCGATGTCTGACTTCCATTAGACATGTGATTAGAGAAAATAAAAACTGGACAGGACATTCATTTTTCTATTGCCAATAGCATTATTACGTTTAAAATTCAAGAGAGCTACATTTTTAGAAACAAAACAAAAGCTCCTCAGAATTTCAAAGTGTTCTGATGAGTATGAACGCTACTTTAAGTGTCTATGACACACTTTTGCATTTTCAGCTTCAAATGCAAGCATCCACTCTATCACTTGGACTCAGGAATAAGCCCTAGGGAAACTTACAAGAGTTCCATTTTATCCACAAAATGCTGTGATATAGCCAAACTCTAATTCAACTCCTGAAATGGAAGTTGATACCTCATGTTCAATATCGAAATCAGGATAAAATACATTCCCAGTTTCTGTTAAAATGTAGTTATATGTTTGGTACTATCATTTTTACTGATCATTAGATAAATATTCTGTTAACTAAAGTTGATTGAATTTTTTGATTACTTTAAAATCACTGTTAAAAGTCTAAACTTCTGAATCAAGAAACACTTCGCCGTTATAAAGAATTACAAAAACAAACAAACAAACAACAACAGCAAAAAAGCCTCATAGAGCCTGTGTCAGACCATCCTTGCATTGCTGTAAAGAAATACCCGAGACTGGTTAATTTATAAGAAAACAGGTTCAATTGGCTCACAGTTCCGGAGGGTGTACAGGAAGCATAGTGGCATCTGTTTCTGGTGAAGGCCTCAGGAAGCTTCCAATATTGTGGAAGGCCAAGCGGGGACAGGCTTCCACATGGCAGGTTCGGGAGAAAGGCAGGATGCCATGCACTTAAACAACCAGATCTTGCCAGTTGGCACTCTCTGCTGCAAGGACAGCACCAAGTCCTGAGTGCTCAACCCCCAACATCCAAACACCTCCCACCAGGCTCCACCTTCAACACTGGGGATTATATTTTAACATGAGAATTAGTGGGGACATATCCAACTGTATCAGAGCCCTCTCAAGTAATTTATTTATGAGCATGTGTTTTACTGTTTTTAAAACGGGAATGACTATTTTAAATGAACAGTGATTTGAGATTTATAGCTTCCCTTTCTTTGTGTCACGGATAATTTCTCTGTGCTAAGGTATGAGCATGCACATCATTTCAGCTGTTATTGAAGTAGAATACGAAGCCTGCCTTCTTTCACTAGCAGGGGAATAGTGAGTAAATTCTCTATTGCTAAACAAATATTACATCTAATTATGGTTTAAGTTTGATGTTGGCCATAGTGCTATCTAAACACGTGGTTAACGGTCTGGTTTATTCTCCACTATAACTTCCTGAATAAACTTTCTGATTTGGAAAGGTCCCAATGTACTGGACAATTTGGCCTGTACTGTCAACAATTTGTACTGTCAACAATTTTGTAAAAATTCGTGCTTTGGTTTTATACAATTATTTGGATAATTGCATATTTTAGTTAAAGATAAAGATGTCTCACAGGATAATTTAAATTTATTATATGATTATAGTTTTGATAACATATCATAGTTTTCTATTAATACCTGATTATGGCCCATTTTGTTTAAGTGAGTCAATACATACTCAAAGCAGTTGGCAAAGAAAAACTACGTAAGTGAATATGTAAGTCATTCTAATTTTGAGATTTTATTCTACATCTGATGTTCTTTAAGTTACTTGGGGGTGAGGTTAGTGGGTTATTCTATGCCTTAGAAGCTGTGTCCGTGTTTGTAATATACAAATAATCACATTTTAGGTCTTTGGGTTTAAAATACCTTCTAGTAGCAGCCCCTATTGCAGCCTTTCTACTGATTAGCAATAATGAGATAGAAAAATACTTACCTATAAAGACAAAAAATAAAGCTAATCATGATAATTATTTTAACATCAGAATCTGGGAAGATTTTTAACCAAATATTTGGGCAGGAAAGACAATAGAGGAGGGACTGGTGATTATACATCACATCTTAGAAACGATAATCTCATAAGTAAGCTACTGTTAGCAGGAACAAAAACATAATACCCCTGGTAGCAGTGGATATAAGAATTAAACTGAGGAGGGAAAGTGTGAAATACACAGTGAGATGCAGCCAGATTTGGATCTAGGAATTTGGCAAGGTGCTATGCATATGACTTTACCACTGAGCTGTAGATCTGAGAAGGATAATAGAACAGCACCAAAAAGAGTTAAGTCACAGACAAAGTGCATACACTATGTGGTGGCAAACTCGGACACAGAGAGAGGTGATGCCCTTTGTAATGACAAGTCATGCTCTGCTTGGGAGACAGAAACCACACTGGTTTCTTAAATGGAATTGTTAACTGATAAAAGGTGGTTGGTTACTAAAAAAGGATAAAAGAAAGCTATAAGGGGTCCCGAGTACGGGTACAGAAGAGCAGCTACTCCCTCTAGGCTGAGGGAAGGAAGACAGTGAGAGTTAAGGGCTAAGAGAGGACATACTCCTTCTCCCCACCTGCAGCAAAGCTGAGATTCAAAGGTCTTTGAAGAAGGTGTTGCTGTCATAGGAATGTACAGCCTATGGGTGGTCAAACAAAACCAGAAACAAACATGTCGGAGTTCATAGGCAAATGTGTGTCTATAGAAGCTGCCCACCGCTCTTGGAGGATGGGAGCATGCTGGGCTACTGAGAAGCAGACTTCAAAGTCAGAGTGTGTGTGCAGACCAAAGTTAGTCAGAAGAGTGCCTATGGAGAGACAGTGTGCCCTCCCAGCTGGTATTCTTTCTGGGCCACTGGGTTCCCGTGCTAAATAATACAAAATAATGATGAAGATTCTAATGAAGAACCAGAACTCAGCTTGGAAGTGTGGTGGGCCACCATTATGGACTTATTAGGTCCTTCCAGAGGCCTCGATTGACCAAGCCTATCATTCTGCCACCTGATACGGAGAAATGTCTACAGGGTCTACCTACTGTATCACAAAGCACGGTGAATTTGGAGCTCAGAAACAGTAGATGTATAATTGGCACAACTGGTCCCAGAAAATGACTTATTCCAAGATCCTAAATGACATTTTAGAAATTCATTTGGCATTTTTATTAACTTGCAAGAAGATATGAGCTCTGTAAATCAAGAGCAGAAACCTTTAAAAGGAGAATATAAGACAAAAAGACAAATGGATAAGCAGAAATAAAAGATGAGAGAAATGAAATAAAATTATTCAAAAGAAGTTAAGATTGCAATAGAGTAATGAAAATAAGCATTTGTGATATGTGTATATAATAAAACTTTTCCTGTAAAACAGGAGCTGTAAAAGTAGGGTACCAATTTGAGAGGTAAATACAGCAAGAAACGTAAAACAAAGGAAAATGATTTCAGAAGACATTAGGATATTATAGATTTGGCAGAGAGACCAGAGTAATGTACTTCAAGAATTATAGGTGATCCTGAAAAAGAAAATTGATTACTTAGAACAGATGTAAAAATCAAAAACAAATCTAAAGAAGAAACAGTACTGAATCAAAACTCAATTATGTTCCCAAACGGGAAGAACTCATTATATTCCAGTAAATTGATGGGGGAAAAAAAAAAAAAAAACCAAGATTTAAAAAATTCTAGCAAAAATGTGAATTATGTAAATAAAGAGAAAATCGCGTTTATATCTTGGGCAAAGAAAAACATTACTAACAAAGACTTCAAATCAGAATTGTATTCAAGAATAAATGCCAAAAAACAATAGGCTAGATGTTACTTCTCTTTAAGCACTCCTTGGATTCCCCAAGTCTAGTTTGGTGCCCTTTATATGTTCACATAGCATTTTGGACTTCTCCTTTCATATACTGCTTATTCTATCATGTTAAACTGACATATTTACTTGTCTCCCTCTAGTAGACCATAAGGTATGTCTCCAAAAAATGTTTAAATGCTACAATTATAAGATGATAAGGTAAAATAACTTTGTCTAAAATTTAATCTTCAAGACAAAGAGCAATTGGAAAAAACCCATACCCAACCCCTCTCTACCTCAAAAAGAGAGAAAACACATTTTCTTTCTAATTCACGTAGCACTATGGTTTCTGGACGATCATCTGTTTCCATAAACGCAGGAAGCAGTTTTAATGTTTATGTTCACTGATGTTTCCCAAGTGACTAAACTAGAATAGTACAAAGCATATAACAGATACATGATTAATACGTGTTTAATGGAAGCATAGAAACATTAGAATTAAAATTTTAAGATATTTGCCATAAAGTTGTGTTAATGGTTGCTGTTTTTATCTCCTCCATAGGCTTGTAACTGCAGCACAGTGGGATCCTTGGATTTCCAATGCAATGTAAATACAGGCCAATGCAACTGTCATCCAAAATTCTCTGGTGCAAAATGTACAGAGTGCAGTCGAGGTCACTGGAACTACCCTCGCTGCAATCTCTGTGACTGCTTCCTCCCTGGGACGGATGCCGCAACCTGTGATTCAGAGACTAAAAAATGCTCCTGTAGTGATCAAACTGGGCAGTGCACTTGTAAGGTATGTGCTGCTGACGTGCAGCTAGGGAAAACCTCCCTCAATTCTGTTTCCATTGCTCAGTTTTCACTTCATTCAGTGTTTGTTATACCTGCTTCATTAAGCTAAACAAACAGATGGACAAAATCTCATTGCCAGACACGGAGTTTTCATTGATAGGTGTTTGTTGGCATACCAATAAAACCTGCTTTTCTAGAACTTATTTTCAACCCAAACCCACCTTTTTTTGGAGTTGGTAGAGATGATATATTTTCAATGGTAAAGTGATTTTTTAAAAAGTATATTAGCTTTGCTTCAATAAGGACAACCTGGGAAGAGTGACAGGGAAGACAGTTCTTTTAAGCATCATCAGAGAAAATCACAGCTAAATAATAAGCCTTATAAAAACCATTTCTCCAAAAATTAATCTGCAATCGCTGTATACTGGAAAATACATTTACTGCTGTGGAAGTTTAGTAAAATTTCAACACATATAAACGCTGTCATTACAAACAGTGACTTTGTGCAAATTTCAGCCCTCATTAATATGGTTAAATGATGTAGAAAAAGAGCCAATTAAAAAGGATAAAAAGGATTTTTCCCCTCAGATAGTTCTGAAAAATCAATTCCAGGATAAATACAGTTTAAACTGTGTCAGAGGTATCTTTTCAAGATAAAATCTATGCAAAGAAGGACAGAGGAAACAGGAGGATAAAATCTAGGGAGTGGTTGTTAAAAGGGCCTTGAGAATTGAGGAGAACGGCAGTTTCTACCATCAAGGGCTTCAGCCAACACCGAGTACAATGCTGCATTATTATATCTTGCAATTATGATCATATATTATATTTAATACATGTTATGTATGTATATATTATATTATAATAATTACATAAATTGATATTTTAACAAGCTGCCTATTTCTTACAGCTTTTAATAGCACCACTGTTTAGGACTCAATGTTTTTATGTTGCTTTTGAAATTTTCATGAGTCTTTCATATTGCTCGGAGCAGAATCGTAGAAAATGTACCACTTACATTTAAGAAACAATGTACGATACCTTTAGTCTTACATCTATTTAAAAACAAAGCATTTTTAAAAGACCCATGAACTCCCAACAATGAGATTAACTACATGTGCCATTTGAGATGTGAGTCTAATATTCAGTGTTCTTTTGTTTTATTTTAAATTTTTTAAAAGGAGTGTGCTCCTGTTACGCATTCTTAAGGTGATTTATCCCCTAACTTTGCTGTTACAAACTTTGAGGGTCTCTTGTCTTTCCTCAGGTGAATGTGGAAGGCATCCACTGTGACAGATGCCAGCCTGGCAAATTTGGACTCGATGCCAAGAATCCACTTGGCTGCAGCAGCTGCTATTGCTTCGGCACTACTACTCAGTGCTCTGAAGCAAAAGGACTGATCCGGACGTGGGTGAGTAGGGAACTGCTGAGCCATGTAATGGTATAATGTTAGTTCCTGCTGGTGTCTTTTAGTCAGGCACTAAGGGGTAGTAGGAAATGGCAAAACATTTAAGTAACCTTTTCCTTTGTGAACATTTAGGAACAGCAAAGGGGTCACGTGCCATTATACAGTTGGAGTAAAAGCCTTTCTTATTTGTCCTTAAAAGTAGTTGACTTATTATTGATAAGGAAATAGATGCCAAGTGAAAAAGAGGAACCTTGTCCAGGAAGCATTATGTTTTGGGATGGGAAGAGTGAGGGCACCAGAGCATGAACGTTGATGTGAGCTAACGCAGCAATGAGAACCAGAACTTGTCACACATTCGTTCCAACCAACCTCAGGCAATCATGATTTTTGGAGTGGAAGCATGTTCGTTTTTGATTTTCCTTTAACTCTTCTACATTTAGATTCCATTTGTGTTAGTGTGAAAGGCTCCAGTGTTCACAGGCATTGTGGTTTTCACTATGTGAATTAGTCAAAAAGATTTATGTCCTGCCATGCTTGCCCACTATGTGTGAGTTCTGTTGCTTGTGAGAACATCATCAGAATGGGTATAGGGACTGCAGATAGACATGCAGTTCATAACTTAGTTTTAAGTAAATGTCCAAAGGTGTAAATTCAGCCTTCTGCTGTATTTTGACCCCTTGCAGGTAACTCTGAAGGCTGAGCAGACCATTCTACCCCTGGTAGATGAGGCTCTGCAGCACACGACCACCAAGGGCATTGCTTTTCAACATCCAGAGATTGTTGCCCACATGGACCTGATGAGAGAAGATCTCCACTGGGAACCTTTTTATTGGAAACTTCCAGAACAATTTGAAGGAAAGAAGGTAAGCACAAGAACTTTAATGTCAAGTGAGAACAAGATAAAATCTTGTTTTTAGAATCACAACATTTGGAGATTTATCCAATTCCTCATTCTTCTTTTTATTTTGTCAGTTGATGGCCTATGGGGGCAAACTCAAGTATGCAATCTATTTTGAGGCTCGGGAGGAAACAGGTTTCTCTACATATAATCCTCAAGTGATCATTCGAGGTGGGACACCTACTCATGCTAGAATTATCGTCAGGCATATGGCTGCTCCTTTGATTGGCCAATTGACAAGGCATGAAATTGAAATGACAGAGGTAAAGTTATTCATTGTTTGGTGCAAAGATGCCAATGGTTTCGCATTCGGTTTTGTCAGAGTGATTTCTCTTCTTCTTAACAGAAAGAATGGAAATATTATGGGGACGATCCTCGAGTCCATAGAACTGTGACCCGAGAAGACTTCTTGGATATACTGTATGATATTCATTACATTCTTATCAAGGCTACTTATGGAAATTTCATGCGACAAAGCAGGTAAACTGTAATAGAAAATATTCAAGCTCTTATTTTAGAGTCTGTAGGGAAGGTTACTGACCTACAGATATCAGATAAGAAAGATTGGGAAGTGGTTGGTTTTGCACTATAATGATAGAAGACAAACCACAGTGGCTTCCCTGTGACCTGGAAGAAGTTACTGTCATTCATCAGAAAAGAAAAATAGCATGAGAAGGAAGTTAAAGGGAAAAAAATATTTGGAATTCACTGCAGACATAGTAAGTTTAAGATGCCAGTGATAAATTCAGGAGATCATGTACTGTAGGGCAGGTAAAATTAGCTGCTGTGCTATTAACGGACTATAAGAGTGCTGAGAAAGCGACCTTCTTCACCCATCAGGAGAAGTAGGCAGGGCCAAGTTGATCCAGTCTCCTCCAACCGTGGGCATTATCTGTTCACCCCAGTGTGCCACACAATGTTGTCATTTTCCCTATGCATCATGATGAGAAATGATTCTGAATCACTTTGAAAAAATCACACAGAACAGCAAGAATGAATGCAATGTTGTCGAACCTACATGATGGGAATACTTCAAGGGCGTTGTCCATGTTTTCTTATGACCCAAATTGGCCAGTGGAAGTGAGGCTTGTTGGGTCTGACACTTAGGAACACACTGGGGACATTCATGATACCAGTGTCGGTGGAGTCCTGGGACAGAAATCATCTCAAACTTTTAAAGAAAGAATGTGATACATGAACCCAATATTATGAGTGTGAACTATTATTTTCCATGAATATAATTGTAAAAAGAAGGAATAACATAGTGTCAAAAGTAAAGAGATGATTGTTTAATTTGAAAGAGTGTGTTTACAGACCATGGGAAAGGATTAGTAATGAGGAAAATATTAAAATGTGAAATAAAGAGAGAATAACTAATAGAGGAACCAGGAGACTTCCACGTCATGAGCCCTCATGGTCATATTGCTTGAGTGGAAGGTTCACCTTATCCAATGGGATAAAATGAGAAATCGCACAGATGTAGGTAAGTTTCACACCATGGAGGCAGAAAGTTGAACTGAGTTCGTATATGAGATCTCATTTTCTCTTTCACATCAGTTTCTGTTACAGTCTATAAGAATACAGAATCAATATATGTTTGTAAATAGTCTTATGTAATAAATTCCTAGACCTGCGTAGGAAAGCAAAACAGAAAAATTATGAAGTTTCTCAGTGGCCAACTAATTAATATAAAAATACTATTTTTCAAATGTTTATACTGTAATAAGCACACAAGACAGCAGAAAATCTTTTATTTCATGCAGAAGATCCATAATGCTTTTCTGATTCATGTAGAGACTTTTAGTAAAAGAGTAAACCAAGGACTAAAACTCACTTTTATATCTGTATTCTTATGGCTTCCTTTTGATATTTCTCACTATAACAGGAGATTTTTTATATGAAATAATAAAAAAGCATATACTTAAAAAATGCTGTCAGCTATACTGTTAATTATTTTAGA
This sequence comes from Colobus angolensis palliatus, assembly GCF_000951035.1. Lineage (NCBI taxonomy): Eukaryota > Metazoa > Chordata > Mammalia > Primates > Cercopithecidae > Colobus > Colobus angolensis. The sequence goes on along the minus strand of NW_012116511.1, from coordinate 1,925,711 downwards.
ATATCAAATGTAAATTAGGTGGCAGAAGCCATAGCAAATTTGCATGTCTTAGAAAATAGCAGGTAATTTCGTGAGTTTACAAATAGATTATTTCGCGAATGGTTCTGTACTGCAGTAAGAGTTTGGTAGTAAACAGAACATCTTGTTAGCGGAACTGATAGAAACAATATTGTCATTCATCTTTAATTATACTTTCTTTGCTCCTCTCCCACCAATTTCACCTTCCTACACTGTGACCCTTTGTCTTTTCTTCCCCACCTCCGTGTCTTTTTCTTTTGTCACACTGTTTTACATACCTCACTAAATGAGATCCTTTGGTTTAAGTGAACATTTTTTTGAAACTTTAGAATACATTTTTCCTGATCTCAGTAAAAACTAGGGTCATAGTCTCACAATACTAAGAATGAATAAAGCGTGTCATCAGCATTTGATTGTGTAAGGCAGTGGAATTGTGGCAAAGGTTTTTAAAAGGTTTGAATAGTCCCCCTAAAGTCATTAAAATAACCCTGTATCTTTATTTATTCAATTATAAATGTAAATCTCAAAAGCAGAGAGTTTAAGAGTTTATATGTGATTTGAGATTTGAACTTTGTACATTGTATCAGTGCTGGCATTATCTTTTTTCTTTGCTTTTGTTTCCTTTTATAAAGTTTAATTTAAGGAAATAGCAACTTTTGCATTTCAGTATTCATTTAAATGGAAACTGGAGTTTGGCCAAATCCCTGATCCAATCAAAGCCATTGCCCTCTAATCCCCTGAAAAAAAATGGTGTATTACAAAAATATTTGTTGTTGCTGCCATTCAAGCTTCACTTGATTTGTAAACACTTGCTGGTCTGTTATGTGCATTCGTGTGCAAGAGAAAGGAGAAGGAAGCCAGTAGCTCCTCCGGCTATAAAATTCCATGGAGATGCCAATGCAAAGTTACCTTCTTACTCCCACAGAGAGCCCAGAGAACATAAGGGAGGTCTTTCTTGCAGGAGGGGAGTAGTTTGTTAACAGCTTACCACTACTGTGTGTACTTATAGGGAGCAGAGAGTGAAACTTGAATTTTAATTGAATGTGTGTTTCCTCAAGACCAATCTTCAGAGTGCAGATTACAATGCTAGCAAAGCGAGAACATGCATTCATAATTCAGTTTCAATAAAACCTACTATGCTTGTTATAAAGTTTTGATTCAAACTCCTTAAACTACTGGAGGTAACTTTTATTTGAAGCAAAACTATTCATTGTCACATTTTAATTTGAAGCAAAACTATTCATTGCCACATTTTAAAGTTTGTTTGCCAAACATGTTTGTGTTGCCAGTTAGTCCATCATAAAACAGTCCCAGTTTATGGACTACATATATTTTTTAATGAAAAGGGTATTAATATGTTATTTTCAATTGTGATTTTCTTTTCAATTATAATGACTATTCACCATCAGAAAAGGTGAGTTAAGTTACTTGAAGGAATTATTTAATAAAGTTAAGAAAATATTATTTTGAAACATTATTTATCTTCAGAAAGATATCAATATTATTAGATTATGCGTGATCATTATTTTCTAGGTGGTTTTCTAAAGTTCTTGAAAGGTCATTCAGAGCATTGGGAAGAAGAAATTCACGATAGTAGTAAATTAAAAGCCATTTCACCAGTGCCTATGCGAAATAACCAAATGGGGAATGACCTTGGGTTGTCTGTTTGCAAGAATATAAATGTCTAATTAATTGGCCATGTCTACTTGAAACCACTCATATTTTAAAAAGTAGGGGAAAAGTTATCAACAGGATATAAGACATCCAATATACTGAACTTCTTATGATTTATGTGACTCTTTTGCTAATATGTACTCCTAACATTTGAGGAAGCAAAAATGCAATATTAGGATGTGGTACCTGAGTCCCAGAAATTTAAACAGCTTCAAAACAATGTTAATTATCTTGATTTAATCATCCTACAAGTTATCTATGTATCAAAATATCACATTGTTCCAATAAATGCAGTTGACCCTTGAACAACATGGTGGTTAGGAGCATCAACCCCACCTCATGCAGTCAGAAACCCACATATAACTTTTGATACCTTCAAAACTTAACTACTAATAGCCTCCTGTTGAACAGAAGCCATACTGATAGCATAATAGAGTAACATATATTTGTGTAGGTATTATATACTCTATTCTTATAATAAAGTGAGTTAGAGAAAATAAAATGTTATTATGAAAATAATAAGGGCTGGGCTCAGTGGCTCATGCCTGTAATCCTACCACTTTGGGAGGCCAAAGCAGGCAGATCACTTGAGGTCAACAGTTCGAGACCAGCCTGGCCAACATGATAAAACCCGTTTCTACTAAAAATACAATAATTAGCTGGGCATGGTGTTGCACACCTGTATTCCCAGCTA
>NW_012116511.1:1861065-1918340 GCF_000951035.1 Colobus angolensis palliatus | reverse complement strand
CTGAAAGTTGATTTAATTTCTATAATTATGAAATGCTGGGATTACAGGCATGAGCCACCATGCCCAGCCTTTTTTTACATTTTAAAAGTAATTTTAAAACTGCTTTTTCATGAACTTTCTGGGATATTCTCTTGTCTGCCTTCAGGATTGTCAAATTTCTTAGGATCTTCACCTTCTGAAAGTTGATTTAATTTCTATAATTATGAAATGTGAATAGAAACAGTATGATTTAAGGGAGGTGGAATGAATGGATGAGAAACTGCCCTGGGTTTGAATCTCAACTTCGCCATATAGTAAGCCTGAGGCCCTGCACAGGGTACTACACGTCTTCAGGCTTTAGCAGGTAGACACCAAGTCCCTGAGTAACCACCACTACACTTTCACCTCTCCCACAGACCCTGCAGTCTGAAGCCTGGCATGGGAGGGACCTCCAGGACTGCTCCAGCCCTGCAGCTGGGATTCTTTCTCATTAGTCAGGCTGGCTGTGCTCACAGCATACCAGTTAGATATTATTAATATCTCCCTCACCTACAGCCTAAGAGTCTTATGAAGACTAAATGAGCTGTGAATGTTAAGGATCCATCACAGCACCTGGTGTGTAGATGATGTAAGTTTTGATGGTTAGTATTATTATTAATGTAATCACTAGTTATGTCCCCATGTACTGATTCGGTTATAAACAATTTTATACATCGTATTTTGTAAAGAGGATTTGAGAAGTTTTATTAAGTATGGTACATGAAACAGATGATAACACTAGGTCAAAACTGAAGTGCAACTTAAAAATAATGAGTATGCATTTCTTGAGAGGGACATGACATCATGAAAAGAAAAAGGAATTTAGTTTCAGTGAATCCTACCTAGTTGCTCTACTTGGACAGGGTTCTTGCTCTATTTCTTGCTAAATCTTGACTTTTTACCTATACATCGTAAGGATTGATTTAAATGGAAACGTATGTGTGAAAGTCCCGTTACAAACTGACATGCCATTCAGCTTAGTTACCATCACATGGATTCCTCATTGTTCAAGGAAAAATTTTATAGGATAACTGCAGCTACTTTGTGACACAAGCTTTAAATAATTTTCTAGCCTTTCTTGTGACTGCTCTGAAGGGCAATATTTATTTACCTGTGTCCATTTTGAGCTAATAAATAATCAAGTAATCCATCTCCTTATTAAATCATATCTCCTACATCTATTTATACACACACCAGTAAACTTAAACTGGTAAGCACTGCTGATACAGTAAGCACTGCTCTTTCCAATATACGTATGTACACATAGTGTATGGGTGAAAACTGAGACCATGTGGCACATATAAAATGAGTGACCTTTCCAGTGAACATTGAAGATTTTAAAATGGAGGACAGAAAGAATGTGAGATTTTTCTAGAGAAGAGATGGAATTTCCTTTATCCTAGGTAGTGTTTGGTTTTACTTTTAACTGTGTGCACTTGTGATCAATGCTCTTAATTACTATAGACCTTCGTTATTACATAGGTATCCAATCTATAAAATGACAGATTGAGTTGAAGTTCTAAAATTCTCTGATTCTGCAATATTATTTTGCTATAGAAAATATTCAGTAAGTAGTCAAGGCTGACCTTTAGCTATCCTGAAGAGAAGGTTATTACAGCTATATTTTTCTGCATTTATTTAAAATAATACTGTTCACTTGTGAACAAAAATGTTAGTAGAATAGCAAATTATTTTCATGCAACCAACCTTCCACTCTGGATTTAAAATGCTAAAAACTTTTCTTCACATGATTGATAGACTTTTTTAATAATTCATTCAAATACATGCTTTCCCATTAATTTGAGTCATTTTCCATCATTATATGAAAATGTAAATGAGCACAAATAAAGCAAATGCTAAATGAAAATCAGGAAAAACTAAGAATATGTACAAATTGTCATCTGCATTAGTGGCTTCACCGTCCCATGACTTTCACTTAAACATCTATTTACAGACAGTAATTGCAGTAATATCTTAGTAGAGAGATTAGAAATAAAGGCCTGTCTCTCATAATAAGGTACCTGAAGTGTTTTCCACAACCCATGGCCTCTAATCCATTATACATCTTATTTATAATCCATCTTGATTCCTAAGTGTCATTACCCAGGCATAAAATCTTATCATCAAAGCAAGAGCTAAGGACAGTTTTGAAATAATACATCCCATTCCAGTAACATATGCTTTGGGTCGTGAACACACAAAGCAATTCCTCTACAATATTTTTACAAAATGTATAGTATTCTAGAGATGTCTGCATCTACAGGCTATTTTATCTCATGTTTTAATCCACAATATGGTTGCAAGTAAACAAAATTAAGTATCAATTACTGCTAAAATATAGCCAGTTGTAAAGACACTTAGCCTTTGCCTGTTACCTGTACTGTGATGACACTGCAGCCGTGGTCATTAAAAATGTTAGTTCTAGAAATGCCTAATTATTCTAATTTACTATTCCCGAAGGGGCCAGATTACCTTCAGGAGTCAAACAAAGGACACCATTTCCTCACCAAATGTCTTGGTGTTGGAGCCCTTGAGTTTGTTATACTTTAATTTAACCTGCCTTTGAGTTACATTAAATGCAGGTTATTGCCCAAACTGACCTAAACTGAGCTTTATGCAGTTAAAAGGTTATATGCAGGTACCATTCTGACATGACTTTCTTCCTTAAAAATGGAAACTATTCAGCATTGCATGTGCAGCTCTCTGCAGTAATATGGAAATCAGAAATTTGTCAGTGATCTCAAGGTCATGTTTTCATAGTTTCAGCTTCTCTCCTCTCTTCCCATATTTTAATAGGGCTTTAGGCTCACAGTTGAATGGCCTGTGTCTCTCGGGTCGCCACTCAGAAGCTGTCCCTTGTGGCTACTAAAACTGATTTTTTTTAATCTCCAAATAATTTATACCTATCATCAACTCATAAACCCAGAAGGCAAAATGTAAAAATAGTCTTAGCTACTTACACATGCACATATCTATCCTTTATCACTTTTGTTGCACACCAGAGACCCAAAGTCTCTGTTTTCACATACAGACAAGTGTTGAGGAAAATGGCATGGGTAAGTTATATTATAATTTTGTTTACAAATATAACCTAAAACATTCTTGGTGTCTTTATTTGTAGTTTATTTCCAGCAATTACATTGAAAAAACTATTTGAAATAGAGAAACCTATTGATTTAGGTATGTCAATTATTAAACATACTTTATCTCAAGTTATCCTCAGATTAACCCTGTGAAAAACAGAACCTACCATTGATTGAGTGCTTACTATCTCCTGTACCTTTCCCAATACAGTTACACCAACATCATCGACTATAATTTGTGATCTCCATTTTACAGGTGAGAGAATTGAAGCCCATGATCACACACCTACACAGCAATTCAAACCTCAGTGAGTCTGTTTCCAAAACCTAGGTAAACTTGTACTCAGCTATTATATTATACAGTCATGTGCTGCTTAACGACAGGGATACGTTCTGAGAAATGTGTCGTTAGATGATTTCTTCATTGTGCAAACATCATGGAGTGTACATACACAAACCTAAATAGTACAGCCTGCTACACACCTAGGCTGCATGGGATAGCCTATTGCTCCTAGACTACAAACCTGCACAGCATGTTATTGGTACTGAATACAGTAGGCAATTGTAACATAATGGTAAGTATTTGCGTATCTAAACATATTTAAACATAGCAAAGGTACAGTAAAAATGTAGTTCTATAATCTTATGGGACCACTGTCATATACATGGTCCTATCATTGACCAAAATGTCATTATGCAGCAGCACATGGCTGTACAATATTCCTACATTCTAGGTGAGGAAACCGAGGCACACAGTATTCAAAACCTTACTACATACAAAGTGATGGAACAGGAATTAAACCTAGGTCTGCCCGATTGCAAAATCCATGCAAAGATACAAGATAGAATGTTTTTATGAGCTCCAGCACAAGTATCTATTTTTATTACTAAACTCTGAAGAAAGAAAGGAGCTCAGTGTGCAGCCCTGAGCCTAGGGTATGATGGTTCTCTACTGTCTGCTTCATTCTCTCCTCTCTACCCTCCCACATTTTTGTGTAATCTCGATCTGATGTTTTGATGAAAGAATATATTATGGAAACAAATTAAAGATAGAGGAGAGTAGAAGAAAATTGAGCCATGAATAATTTCAACACTGAGGAAGAGAACTTTGGAAAAGTTTAAATTAGAGTAGAAATGGGGAAGAGGAGCTCAGGAAGGTATTTATTTACTTTTCTTTAATTTGCCATTGTGTTCCAGAAAGGAATTTAGATGGGACTCAAAAGGTAATTTTTTTGGTTCCAATTTAAACATAATCATTCTCATGAACTTTGTTGCAGTTCACCAAGAGGAAAAACATTCAATATTGAAAAACACCCTAAAATTTTTTTAATTGAAAGAATGATACAAAATTATCAAGGAAAAGAGAGACTTTCTGTGGTTTTTTTTTTAATGTTTTAAGTTTCTAATTTTTGTATTGTCAAATCTTCTCTCTCTCTCTCGCTACCTCATAGAAATTGAATCCATCAGGACACAAAATAAATCAAAACTAATCTAAAATGTTAAAATTGAAAGACACTTTAGAAGTCATCTGAGTTAACCTGCTCATTTGTGGGATGAGGAAACTGTGTCTCAAAGTAACTTGCCCGTATCTCTCAGACAAAACTAACATAAAATCAAAGCTTCCCTATTCATTCCTTTTACAGTACCAAGGAGTGGTATGCACTTTGTTTGTTTGTTTGTTTTGTTTTGTTTTGTCTTGTTTTTTGTTAAGACAGAGTCTCGCTTTGTCACTCAGGCTGGAGTGCAGTGGCCGCATCTTAGCTCGCTGCAACCTCCACCTCCCAGGTTCAAGTGATTCTCGTGCCTCAGCCTCCAGAGTAGTTGGGACCACAGACACACATCACCATGCCTGGCTAATTTTTGTATTTTTAGTCAAGACATGGTTTCACCATGTTGACCAGGCTGGTCTGGAACTCCTGACCTCAAATGATCCACCCACCTCAGCCTCCCAAAATGTCGGGATTACAGGTGTGAGCCACCATGTCTGGCCTTGTCCATATGCCCTTTTAAATGCACACATGCACAGTAGAGAATAAGGAGCTTGCCAGTGATGCTGCACCCTAATAGCTTATTAGACTCTCCTAAGAGTTTTAAAACAAACCTGGGCCTCAACTCTCCCCCAAAGGAATTGACTCCACCTCCCCTAGGGGTGGACCAGACCACAGACTCCCACTGTGGGTGCTTTTCTATTGTGTCAGGCTGCCTGCCAGGGAAAGCCACAGTAATAAGAAAAATGTGTTGTGCATTAGAGTAGACTTCACCTTAGGGCTCACCTTCACGTTTGGGCCTACAATGCTAAACTTTGTACAATTCCTCAGTGAGGAGTATTGTTTCTTATCTTTCTTTTTCTTCCAAGATTTACTTTAAACTTTTGTTTGAGTTTAAAGTGAAGCTAGAAACTTCCTCTCAATTTGTGTGATTTTTTGCACAAATTTTTATGGACAGTAATTACAGTAATAACTTAGTAAAGACATTACAGAGATAAAGGCCTATCTCTCATAATAACACACACGCATGCACCTAGCAAGTATGTCAATAATACAAATCTGTGTGTGTGTGTGTGTGTGTGTGTGTGTGTGTGTGTGTATTCAAGGATGAAATCCATGCACAGAAAATCCAATTCTCTTCAGTGATCAGCTTCTTAAAGAATTGGAATAAGCCACACTATGAGCCACTTTTATTTTTTTTTTCTTTGAGATGGAGTCTCGCTCTGTCGCCCAGGCTAGAGTGCAGTGTCGCGACCTCGGCTCACTGCCAGCTCTGCCTCCTGGGTTCACACCATTCTCCTGCCTCAACTTAAGGAGTAACTGGAACTACAGGCCCCCGCCACCATGCCCAGCTACTTTTTTGTATTTTTAGTAGAGACGGGGGTTCACCGTGTCAGGATGGTCTCGATCTCCTGACCTTGTGATCTGCCTGCCTCAGCCTCCCAAAATGCTGCGATTATAGGCGTGAGCCACCACGCCTGGCCACTATGAACCACTTTTAAATGGATCTTGGTTTATTTCTTCAGTTATGCTTAAATTAATTCCTCAACCATCATTTCCAGTACTTATTCAATAATAATGGCAAAAACGAACCTTGCTTTTTAAATAATATGTACAAACTTTGTTAAATTATATGATTATGTCCACCACAAGAAAAATAAGACTCAAAATATCTTGAATACTATTCTCAGTTTTGTCTGCCAGCTTGCTCAAAGTTGGGACATTATTAAATCTCATTAGAATTTCTTTTAGGATGTGATAAAAGCAGAGTCTCTTGATTAAGTGCTTAATTGAGGTACTTTTACGTTATCTAAATCTAAATAAACAAGAAGGGTGCTGGCTATTAAACTAGATCTTTTTATCAGGAGCCTTTTTGTATATTTGTCTCTGGACTGTCTAGGCCAGAACCAAAGGGATGTGGAGGCATTAGAAAATTCTTAGTCTGATATTTTTTCTTGCTTAGTCAGCAATCACTCTTCTTTCATCAATGGGCATAAGATTTTTAAGTAAAAAAAAATCCTACTTAACCAAGGTGGTAAAATAGTCCCCTTGTAATTCTCCATGGGATGTGAAAAACTGACTTCCACCTTTTATTCATAAATCAAGCAATGTCTGCAGCTATGCGTGAGGAGAGGGCTGAGCCTGAAACACAAGACAGTTCTCATCCTCATTCCAGAGCTGTAGACTGCCTTCCAGAAAGCCAAAGATGTTTGTTGATACATTTTCATAATAAACCCAAATGAAGATGGAAGTCTTGATTTTGCATATGTCAGCTTCACTAGAAGTTTTCTGTTTGCTTTCAGATTTTTATTGCAAGATGAAAAAAATTATATCAGGGAAAGATAAATTTTATTGGTGGTCTAATAGTCCCAAGACATGCAGAGCTTTTATTATTTTGAATTTCTTACTTTTATAGTCTTTAAATTATATCAGTATAAATAATGCATTCATAACACTTTTCATTTCATTTTTTGCTGTGTTTCATTGGACATTTTCTAGTTATCCATCAAGCACAGTAAAAGCATATTTTAGGTGTTAAAGACATTGGAATTGTCTTTATTCCATATGACAATGTTATTTAAAAACAAACCTCTTTTGCAAGAAAAAGACTCTTTGGAGCTCTTTCAGGCTGAGTTGTATCTACAAATAAAAGCTTTCCTTGGTTAAAGTCTGATTACACATGGATGCCACCTGAACACCTTGGAGACCAGGAAGAAATACACATTAGGTATCAAAATTGGCACTTGAGTTTGTAAGTGATGTTGCCCCTGCCGCAGGTAGGGGAAGGCCAGTCTGTCTTTGCAGCCACTGAAGAGCTCAAGCGTTGCTAATGCAAGATTTCTAACTTGGCTGTCCTAATTGGCTTCCTTTTCTTTCAGGCATGCTTGCCAGGATTTTATCGACTGCGTTCTCAACCAGGTGGCCGCACCCCTGGACCAACCTTGGGCACCTGTGTTCCATGTCAATGTAATGGACACAGCAGCCTGTGTGACCCTGAAACATCGATATGCCAGGTAGTCCTCTGAGCCTTTCTTGAACAAGGCCCATGTGCTCATTTCTCTTTACACATGCCCAGCATTTGCACTCAGAGGCCGGCTAAACTGCAAGGGAACACAACCGTGTGTGTGAAACAAAATGTGCAGGGGAAAAAGATATTCACAGATTCTACATTTTTAAAAGCAAGGAAAAAATAACTGGGAGAACCACTGTGCGTGTCAAAAAGTAGAATTTTAGCAGCATCTTAGAAGGGCACCAGAAGACATACCTATTTAAAAATTACATGTGCCTTTTTTTTCTGATTATTTTCTTATAGATAAACTTTATATAAAATTTGGAAATTACAGAAAAGAATTAAGAAGAAAAAATTCACCCCAAATGCAACATAAGATAAAATTTTAATATTTTAAGTGTTTCCCACCAATTTTTACATGTGTTTGTGAATAAGATTTATATAACACCATTGATGCAGTTTTATGTCTTGTCCCTTAAATTTTTACCTATCATGAGGTTGTATTATGTTGTTAGATATTATTTAAAATCTTTGCAATCTTTGTTTGGATGTCCCATAATTTACCCATTTCCCTTATAATTAAGGTCGCTCTTTTTTTTTTTATGTTTCTGCTAGCACCCTGCACTCTCTACCACTACCGTCTACATTAGAACAATCAGAACAATCATGTGTTCCACACTTTTTATTGTAGTCACTGTAAGAAATTCAGGTTGCCCCTGTCATCACTTGTCCCCCAAACTGTAATCTGCCCCCAGCTCATCTTTGTTAAGCCCATCTCCTACCTCTGCTCATCTTCTGAAACCATTCTACTGAGCCTTGTGGCACTCATGGTCAAAATAGGCAAAATCCCCTGCAGAATCCTCCTCTTCCCTCAATGTTCTCTCCACCATGCTGACTGAAACCCAGCTCTCACTTTGCAGGCTGCTGTCCTGGCAGCCCTCTTAAGGAGTAGCCATCACCTTTTTTTTTTTTTCTTTTTTTTTTTCCTGAGACGCTGACTCACTCTGTCGCCCAGGCTGGAGGGCAGTGGTGATCTTGGCTCACTGCAACCTCCGCCTCCTGGGTTCAAGTGATTCTCATGCCTCAGCCTCCTGAGTAGCTGGGACTACAGGCTCACACCACCATACCTGGCTAATTTTTTGTATTTTTAGTAGAGATGGGGTTTCACCATGTTGTCTAGGCTGGTCTTGAACTCCTAACCTCAGGTAATCCATCCACCTTGGCCTCCCAAAGTGCTGGGATTACAGGCATGACCACCACGCCCAGCTGCAGTAGCCATCACTTTCTTTCACTCTCTTCATTCCCCTGAGTCTGAAAGTGGGGCAGGTTTTCCTGCTCCTTGCTGCCAGTTTTATATTATCCATCCTCCTCTATATCAGGGTCCACAGCCCCTGGGCCACAGACAAATATTGGTCCGTGGCCTTTTAGAAACCAGGCTACACAGCAGGAGGCAAGCAGCAGACAAAGGAACAAGCTTCGTTAGCATTTACAGCTGCTCCCCATTCCCGGCATTACTGTACTGCCTGAGTTCCACCTCCTGTCAGATCAGAGACAGCATTAGATTCTCAATAGGAGCACACACCCTATTGTGAACTGCGCCTGCGAGGGATCTAGGTTGTGTGCTCCTTCTGAGAAACTAATGCCTGATGATCGACGATCTGTCACTGTCTCCCATCACCCCAAGATAGAACTGTCTAGTTGCAGGAAAACAAGCTTAGGGCTCCCACTGATTCTATGTTATAGTGAGTCGTATAATTATTTCATTATATATTACAATGTAATAATAAGAGAAATAAAGTGCACAGTAAATGTAATGTGCTTGCATCATCACAAAACCATCCTCCGATCCTAGTCCATGGAAAAATTGCCTTCCACGAAACCAGTCCATGGTGCCAAAAACATTGGAGACGCTGCTCTACAGCACCCAGCTTTGACTCTCATGCTTCCCTCTACGTGCACCCCTCTCCATCTGCTTGTCAAAGTCACCGACTAACCTTTAAATACCCCATGTCCTTCCTTGCTGATTTTCCCTGTCTAATTGTCATTTTCCCTAGCACTACTCCTGTCATCATTCTTAGTGATTTTAATGTCCATGATCTTAACTCTTCCCTACTCTTAACTTTCAGTTTCTTGTACCTCTCAGGTCTCCATTTGAAGCGTCCTTTTTTTTTTTTTTTTAAATCACTGCGTCGTTTCTCTCTAGTTCACTTCTTCTAAATACTTCAGCTTCAATGTGTGTAATCTCACAATTGACGCACACACTTTTTTCTTGTTCCTTATCTCATGCTTCCACTGTAGTAACCAGCTTAATAGTCATGATTCTTCATTGGCATTACTGCTTTGCAATGCTCATTTCCCTGGCTACTCCTTTACTTATTTTTCACTCAAGTGAACTCCAGCACTGTGAGAATCCTACTATCTCCTCCATACCTGCACCTTCTTTTTCTTTTCTTTTTTCTTTTTTTTTTTTTTTTTTTTTTGAGACGGAATCTTGCTCAGTTGCCCAGGCTGGAGTGCAGTGGTGCGATCTCAGCTCACTGCAAGCTCTGCCTCCCGGGTTCAAGCCATTCTCCTGCCTCAGTCTCCCGAGTAGCTGGGACTACAGGCACCCACCACCATGCCTGGCTACTTTTTTTGTATTTTAAGTAGAGACGGGGTTTCACCATGTTAGCCAGGATGGTCTCGATTTCCTGACCTCATGATCCGTGATCCATCTGCTTTGGCCTCCCAAAGTGCTGGGATTACAGGCGTAAGCCATCACGCCCGGCCACCTGCACCTCCTAAACTAAACGTGGCTATAGAAAAAGACAATTGTGTCATCTAATCTCACCTTAAATTCATGATCACTCTCTTCAAATGGACCCTTTGTGCTGCTCTGCAATCATGCCACTTTTCTCTCATCCTTTTTCTTTTCCACGTTCCTAGTTGATTATTTCATACCTTCCCCTCCATCCTCAAGCCTAAACCTCTCCTCTCACCCCTCCAATCCTTACCCTCAGTTGATGGGGTTGCCTCTTACTGCATTGAGAATGTAGAAGCTATCAGAAGAGAGGTAAAAGCTCCCACTACTGCATGCACCCATTTTTCTGCATGTGTGCCCAGTTATGATGACTCTTTTCTATTACTGTGGATGAACTATTCTTGTTTCCAGAAAAGATCACATATTCCCCCTATGTTCTCAATTCTACCCCTCTCCTGCTTGACGACATCACTCTAGCTAATCTCTTCTCCTTCTTATCTTGTCACTTTTTTTTTCCACCTTAAAAGCAAAAACACTCTCCTGACTCATTTCCCTTCTAAGTAACCACTTCATTCTTCTCCTTCCATACAATGGAGAGCTGTCTATCTCCTGTCTATAATTTCTCTTCAACCATTCTCCTTTGAATTACTAAAAACAGGCTATCACCTGCTCTTCTGTATTGGAACCAATGGCTAATGTACAGCCACCCGTGTTCACCTTACTAGATCTAACAGCTGTGTTTGCCACTGTGAATCACCCCATTCTTCTTGAAACCCTTTGCTCAGTTTGCTTCCCAGGCCGTGGTATTCTGGAGATGTTCAAATTCAAACACTGCTCCTTCTCAGTTTTCTTCATTACTCTGAAATCCGCATAGTGGTATTGCTGGGACTCAATCCTTGGAGCAATTTGTTTCTCTAGCTACATTCATTCAGATGTTGATCTTACCCAGGCACGTGGCTTTCTATGTTGAGATATTTTGATATTGACATCCCACAGTATTTACTATTAAGTTTATGATTTAATTTTAGATCCAATCATTACTGTGGTGTGAGGAGGTGATTTTTCTGCAGATATGTATTACCACTGTAAAGAAACATTTACTGATTAATATTTCCTTTTCCCCTTGATACATTGTTGTATCCGAACATACACAAATTTATTTTGTTGATATTAAGATGTTTCAGATAATCCATTTTGTTTTACTTACCTTTTAGTTCTTACTACAATGTTCTGCTTACCTTCATTTTATGTTAAGTTAACATTATTTGGTAAAGCAAGGTCTTTTATTTCTCTTCTCTTCTAATTAACTAGATGCTCTTACATATTCTTCCAGCTGACATTTTTATGCACTATTTCAATCTCTTACCCAAACATGTTACTGGAATTTTGATTGGAATTAAATTAGCCTATTTGTAAAGAATTGCTATATTTACACTAGTCACTCTTCTCTATTCAGACATTTTGTGTCTTACAGTAAACTGTTTTAAAGTTGTCTATATCGAGCACACATGTCTCATATTAAAATTCTTTCTATGTATCTTACATTTTCATTTTAACAGTAAACATTACCTATTTTGTTTCAACATAGTAAATGTACTAACTGGTCATTACTGGTAAACCTTAACTATTAGAAATAGGTGTTTTTACATGTATTTGATATTCAATAACTTTTGTTTTAGTTCTAGAGGTTTATCAATTGATTCAGTTATCGTTATGTTTACAATACTTTTTTTTTTTTTTTTTTTTTTTGAGAGGGAGTCTTGCCCTGTCACCCAGGCTAAAGTGCAGTGGTGATATCATGCCTCACTGCAACCTCCACCTCCCAGGTTCAAGCGATTTTCCTGCCTCAGCCTCCTGAGTAGCTGAGATTACAGGCACCTGCCACCACAACTGGCTAATTTTTACATTTTAGTAGAGATGGGTTTTCATCATTTTAGCCAGGCTGATCTCGAACTCCTGACCTCAAGTGGTCTGCCTGCCTCAGCCTCCCAAAGTTCTTGGATTATAGGTGTGAACCACTACACCTGGCCTATAATACTATTATTTGCAAATATTATAATTGTGTTTTTACTTGTCAAAAGCTATATCTATTATAATAATAATTTCATGTTTTTTAATTGTCTCCCAAAATAATCAGCTTTCTATTTTATTCTTGATTTTAATATGATTGCCTTAAGACTTTCACCATTAAGTATGATGCTGATGTTTAGTATAAGAAAAACATTTATTGTCGTGTTAAGAAAACTTATTTCTATTCCTAGCTTATTAAATATATCCTATTTCAATCAGAATAAGATATTTAAATTAGTCATATGCTTAATTGTGGAGAGTGGGGTAGGAATGCAGATGCATTTAAGAGGTGATCCACCTTAAACAGAACCATAAAATGATATTACTGACAAAATAAATAGCTAATATTAGCCATCCATGAATTCCAGAAATAATTACTATCTTGCTTTAGTATACTATTTTTTCATCATCTGCTTGCCTGAAAAATTCAATAGGTAATTTGGGGGACGGTTAATCTATACACATTCTTAAGCAAGAATTAAATGCATTTTTGTTATGCAATCTTCACTGGCATTTTTAACACAGTTATGTTTGCTTTATATGATTAATTTAGAAGCATTTATATAGAATGCAGTTTAATTTGATTTTTATGAGGATTAAAATTATCATCTTTATACTGTCCTCTTTTGACCAATTGACTATTATGACTACTTTTGTTCCCTAAGAATTCTAAAAGCATGTCTATTTTCTGAGTAATCCCTAGATGAAGTAAAAAATAAATACTTCCATTAAACAAGCACAGCTGGTATAAACCGTTATGCTCTGAATTTTTATATTTTCTTTCATGGAACTCACAACTTTTGAATTTAGGCAACTCTGTTCATCTTTGAAATGGCCTCATGAGGCAAATAAGAAATAGCTGTTATTACTCCCACATTGTAACTGAGGAAACCGAAGCATACTGATTTCTCTTTTATGTGTAATATGGATCTCAGTTTCATATCATATCCATTATACAGTGCAATGCCTTCCACTTTGGTATAGTGGCAAGCATGAACTCTGCAGTCAAAGTGCCTTGATTCAAATCCTGGCTTCACCCCTTACTGGCAGTGTGAGCCTACTCAATTTATTTAACCTTAATGAGGTCTTAGTTTCTTCATTTATATTATGAAAATAATAATAGTGCCTACTCACAGAGTTTTTGTAAGGATTTGATGAAATACTCAATAAAAGGCTTAGAACATTACTTAGTGTATGGTATGCTTCATAAAAGCAATTATGATAATGATGATCATAAAGATGATTATTACCATACGTGTTATCTACCATTTATAGTTGAAGAACCAATCAGTTGATAATTGATCAAAAAATGTAAAAATAATTTATGTCTAGCACTATGCTAGATTTTCTTACTGTCTTAGTCCATTTAGGATGCTGTAACAAAATATCATAAACTAGGTAGCTTATAAATAACAGAAACTTATTTACCACAGTTCTGAAGGCTGGGAAGTCCAAGATCAAATCTCCAGCAAAGTCAGTGTCTGGGGAAGGTTTATTTCCTTATCAGAGATGACCCCTTCTTTCTTTGTCTTCACATGTTGGAAGGCACTGGATAGCTCTCTGGGGTCTCTTTTGTAAAGGCCCTAATCCCGCGCATAAGGCTCCAGCCTCATGATGTAATCACCTCCCAAAGGCCCCTTCTCCTGTTGCTATCACATTGGGAGACAAGATTTCAACATATGAATTTTTGGAGAACACAATTGTTCAGGCCATAGCAAGCCTTAACCTCCAACATGATGATATTTGGAGATGGGCACTCACTTATCTTGTTTTTCTTTTTCTTCACACCTTACCCTGAAAATATAAAGTGTATAGGAAAGAAAACTATAGAAAGCTTTATAGACTAAATATTTCCAAGAAACCCAGATCACTTTGTAACTATGCTCTTCATCATACCTAATGATACTTGCAAGATAATTGTTGCTTCATCCTAGGCATTAATAAATCTTATACATAGACATGTTATGAATAGCTCAGTGACTATTGCTCCTTAAGAAAAAAAAATTTTTTGAAGAATAAAACCTATGTGATACTGAATCCAAGGGGAGAGAGGGAGATAAGTGAACTAACAGTAACTAGTACACACACATAGGTAAGTAGAAAGAGAGAGAGAGACCGAAGGAAGATATTTTCATTTAATCATTGCTACACCCTGTAGTCAGAATTATTTCTCCTATTTTTTTTTCACATGGGAATATTGAAGCCTTAGCTAGCTCAAACAACTTTTTAAAGATAAAATAATTTGTGGAAATATTATTTTCACTCTATCACAATTCTTATTTTAAAAAAATAATAAAATAAATCTCTAGAACTGATTATTGCTGTTGCCTGAAACATTTAATCAATTAACACTATCTTCAGTAAACTAGATTTGTAACTAGAATTCACTAATTTTTTGTTTTGTAAACCTTATTTAATCTACCTAACAACCTTGCCAAAATAGAGATTGTTAGCCTTATACTAAGTTCTGAAAATTAATGCTAAGAAAATGTAAGCAACCCATAAAGTCTTGACCAAAAATTATTAGAAGCAGGTTTCAAATCCACCACAAACTGCTTTCTCCAGATGCTGAGAGAGTGTAAACACACTCTGCTGATTAAATGAGTTTGATTTTGAAAGTTCAAGTGAGTTATATCTTAGAGTCGTGACAGAATCTGCAAAAGTGACTAGGGGTCATATATGGAAAACACTTGACAAATTGTGAGACCATAAAATGTGTCACAGGATACTAAGCAATAAAACGTCTTTCCAGGTTTTATAAAGGAAAATAAAATGTAGGAAACAGATTGATTGTGATCGCCAATGAAATTTAAGTATTGCTTACTTAACAAATATATGTCAACTGTGGAAAAAATAAACAGTGCTCATTAGGAATCAGAATAGGTTCACTTTGTTGGGGGCAGTGGCTCATGCCTGTAATCCCAGCACTTTTGGAGGCCAAGAGAAGAGGATCCAGGAGTTCGAGACCAGCATGGTCAGCACAGGCCCCGTGTCTACAAAAAATTAAAAATTGAAAAAAAGAATAGCTTCACTCAAAATAACACATATCAAACTAAGTGCTAGGTTTACTGTATATATAATATCTGAAAACCTAGTTTTCTAAATCCCAGTAAAATATCAAGTTTATCAGACAATGTGATACATCATATCTCAAATTCAGCAAAAATAATAACCGCTATTATGTGTCCCAAACTGTGTATGTACCAGGACCAAAACAGGTCACTGTACAGAGATTTTCTCATTTATTGTTACAATAAACTTATGAGATAGACAAGATTATTTCTTCTTTTACAGTTGATGAACTAATGCTGGAGAAATTAAATAACTTGCTTACATTATAAAGCAGTAGAGGCCTTATCCATGATTCAAATGCTGGTTTTGTTTAAATAGGCATTTGATGAGCTATTTCGTAGTATCCTTGCACACAAGATTGAAAATATGAGCCAGATGTTAGCCAGCTAATAGTTTGATGGGCATATATGTTGCTAAAAATGTGTGACCCAGAGTACGTTCTAGTGATATCTCCAATGATGAGGCATAAGCTTTGTATTTGACCTTGTTTTGTTCAAAATATCTGTAAATGCTTTGGATGAGATCTATCAAATATTCAGATAACAAAGCTGAAAGTATTATCTAATATGTTGGATGGTGGGAAAAGATCCTGACAGATGAAACTATGAATTACAATTAACAAGATGAGATTAATAGAAAAGATTTGAACTCAGGTAAGCTCACTTGTTTGTTCATTCCTGTGGCATCTGTTAATTATGTTTCCAATATACAGGTCCATGGCCTATGATAGGTACTAGGAATATGAAGACTGCATGGGTCTTGCCCTCTAGAGCTTATTTTCTAGTTTAGGGGAAAGAACAGAGGAAATGACACGTATTAGCAATTCACGTGAAGTAAGAGTCCTTACTTGATTGCAGATTCACTAGGTGCCAACACAGGGCATTGCTACTTGTGTAAGATCCAAATCAAGGAAGGAAGTACATTTAATATATATGCAAATCACGGCTAGAGACTTATATTTGAAGGAAACCCTGAGTAAGATTGCTAAATGTTTAGCTTGAAACAAAGATTTAGGAGTTAATAATATTCTTAGATATTTGAGGACCTTCCCTAGGAAAAGGGAATTAGACTTAATTTTCATCACTTCAGAAGGCAGAACTTGGATCACTGAAAATTAGAATGCAAGAAATTTTTATTCACTGTAAGGAAAAACTTCACAGGTTACGCGAGATGAAAAAAAGCTGTCTTACAAGAATTCATGCATTTAATGATATCTCAGGGAAAGTATAGAAGGCATTCCTGTATGTTAAGAAGGTTAGGTTAAGTAATTTCTCACCTTAGGCCCGAGATACTATAATATTAATGTTATATTCATTTGATTTTGTAGAAGGAATATATACCAACAATTTTCCAGTATGCAAAAAAAACTTAACAAATCTAATATATTCTGATGTATTATTGAAGAGATACTAGCACATACCACTCTTGAGAATATAATTAAGCTTATCATTAGGCATCCAAAATATAGAAATTTTTCCTAAAGACTTATTTTTATATAAGAAAAAATATTATGTACACTATTTCAAAGCAGACAGGAAAGTCACATGAAAAGGGTATGTCAAAAAAGTTTCAAAAAGAGGCTCCTGATTTATGTGTTGTGTGTTTGTGGACATTTGATTCAATTAACCAAGTTTAGTATGTCAGCAACCCTGTGAAAGATTGACAAGATTGTCCAGAGAAGATTACAATATTTGCTTTTCCTGTTGAAGAAATTATGTAGACTTACAGGTATAAGAGAAACAAAATCATATTTTTGAATCTCTGTCTTTTTAGTAATGATTATTGGCTTTAAGGATTTTAATTGAGTTACTAATGTTATATTTAGGTTACATAAAATAATTCATTATGCAATTATTTTACTGCAAAAGTAAAATGCTGAAAATTATTGTTGAAGGTCCTATGTATTTTTGGCACATTCATCTCTATAACTATAAAATATGTTCTTAAAACACTCCCCAGTTAACACTTATTCATCAGCATGACCCCTTGCTGAATGACTTGAAGTTAGAATTCATAGATAATTATTTTATCTTGGAGCCATTATCTCTCATAATGCTACTGTTAAATACGGAATGGCTCTTTTATTGCTAAAAACTGGTGGTTCCTTTGGACGGTTGAGTAAAAGAGGATTATGGCACTTAAATCAGTGGCAAAATATGACAAATCATTTTGCTCTGCTAACCACTTTTCTGCAATGACACTTGAAATTTGGGCTTTTTCATCTGAAAAAGCATGACCAGTTTCATCTATACTTCCTGAAATATGCATTCATTCATTCAGCCATTCAAAGATAGTCATTGAATGCCTCCCATGTTTGATGCACTAAAAGGAGCATTTAGGCCAGTTTTAGGGCATCAGGGAATGTTTCTCAGAGAAACTGACATTTAAAATGAGAGCTGAAATGAATAGGTGCTAGCCCGATATGCACTCTAGAGCTAAGGATTTGCAAATGAAAAGTCTCAGCAGTGATACAGAGTATCGCATAATTTGAGAATTTCAGATGGCCCCATGTGGCTATGGCATTATATGCAAAGAAAGCGGTGGTTACAGCTACATATAGAGGGGTAAGCGCTGTGGTGGTGAAGGCATAGCGGGGCGGGGTGGCAGATAATGAAGCTCTTCCTTGCCATGCTAATGGCTTGTTATTCATCCTGACTGCATTTGGGAACTAGTGTAGCTTTTCAAGCAAGAGAAGGGCATGGTCTGATATGTTCATAGGATGATCACTCTGATTGCAGTGTGGAGAAATCACCAGATAAGAAAATATGGAGACAGGATCTTTAGCTAAGAGGCTATTTCAATAATCCAAGTAAAATATGACAGTGGCCAGATGAAAATAGTAGCAACAAGAAAGTCAAGAAACAGAGAGTAATAGACTCGTGTAACTGATGATCTGATGGACACCTCGGATAAGAGAGGCCTCTAGGTTGCTGACCTTGGCAATTGAGTGGATGACAGTGACCTCAGATGAAATGAGAAATACAGGAGTATTCCCAGGTTTAGCAAGAGATGAACTTAATTGTGGTCATTTCAAATTTAAGGCGCTTCTGTGTTATACAATATTTACTCAAGAAACAATTAGAAGTGGAAGTCTGGAACCCATCAGAGATATCCAGGCTGAATACATAAAATACAGAGTTTTGGGCACACCGTTAACTGAAGTCATAGTAATGGATGAAATCACCAAGGTAAATATGGAGGAGAAAAAAGAGATGAGGATCAAAGTTAGAATTAAGGGCATCAATTATATTACACAGAAAGGGAAGGAAGAGTCCATAAAAGAGAATTAGAGTAGCCATAGAAGTGGGAGAAACATCAACTGGCTTACTCTTAAAGAAACCATGGGGGCTGGGCGCCATGGCTCACGCCTGTAATCCCAACACTTTGGGAGGCCGAGGGGGACAGATCACGAGGTCAAGAGATTGAGATGATCCTGGCCAACATGGTGAAACCCCATCTTTATTAAAAATACAAAAATTAGCTGGGCGTGGTGACGCACACCTGTAATCCCAGCTACTTGGGAGGCTGAGGCAGGAGAATCGCTTGAACCCGGGAGGCAGAGGCTGCAATGAGCCAAGATCATACCACTGCACTCTAGCCTGGCAACAGAGTGAGACTCCGTCTCAAAAAAGAAAAAGAAAAAGAAACCATGGGAAGAGAAAATTTCAAAGAAAGAGTATCCAGAAATATCAGTGGCTACAGAAAACGTACATATCATGAGGCCTGATGATTCTAAGTTTTGCTTTAGCAACAAAGATCTTATGGGTCATCCTGGTATTATGTTTAATGGTGAAACCGGAAGCCTGTTTAAAGGGTGAATGGGAGATGAAGAAGTAGAGACCAGGAATGTAAACAATGTCTTTTAAAAAGATTATCAAAAATAGGATAGACATTGCTGAGCAATTTGAGACCTCACAGATTTTTTTTTTTTTTTAAGACAGGAAAGACTTGACCAATTTCAAATATTAATGGGAATGAGCCTGCAAAGGAGGGAATGAAGATGCTGGAGAAAATGGGTAGGCAGGAGGCAAGGAAAACAATTTAGGAGTAGAGTAGCTTCAGACAAAGGATGGAAACGAATGTCAAACGGATGGAAAATAATGTGGCAAGACATTGAATTGTTTGCCAGGAAACCAAAGGAGCATCCAAATTAGATTGGATTATTATAATAGATAATAGATAATTATTTTATCTTGGAGACGTTATCTCTCATAATGCTATTGTTAAATACAGAATGGCTCTTTTATTGCTAAAAAATGGTGGTTCCTTTGCATGGTTGAATAAAAGAGGATTATGGCACTTAAATCAATGGCAAAATATGACAAATCATTTTGCTCTGCTAACCGCTTTTCTGCAATGACACTTGAAATTAGAGCTTTCTTATCTCTTAAAATAGGGAGCCATCATTGACTGAGGGTGAGGTATAGAAGTAGAGGATTTGAGATTTGCTGGGCACTTTGTGAGGCTGAGACAGGTGGATCACCTGAGGTCAGGAGTTCGAGAACAGCCTGGCCAACATGGTGAAACCCCATCCCTACTGAAAATACAAAAATTAGCCGGGCATGGTGGCATGTGCCTTTAGTCCCAGCTACTCGGGAGGGTGAGGCAGGAGAATCCCTTTACTCAGGAGGCAGAGGTTGCAGTGAGCCAAGATCATGCCATTGGATTCCAGCCTGGGTGACAGAGCTCTGTCTCAAAAGAAAAACAAACAAACAAAAAAAATGACAAGATTTGCACCTTGTCATATTGGAAAAACCAGATTCATTTCACATTGTTATAAAATCTGTAAATGTCACAATATACTTTCAAATATAACACGAAAAATGTAAAAACTAAATGATCTAAAATTCACTGTGGCAATGTCATAGTTTCACTGCAAGAAATAGCATAAACTCTCAGAAAGAGTTAGCAGAAGTTCTAAGCAAAAATTAATTCCATGGCAATATCTGTGGTGGAAATGACGTCAGCTATTGTTTGTTGTGAATTACCACACATTCCATACCAACAATTGTCTGGCCATTAGACGACACATGAAACATTCTTCAAGAAGAATAAATACATTCTTCTTGATTGATTAAATGAAGCAGAGCCCAGTCTATGGGATATCATCCAAGTTCAGTATAGAGCCTGCAGGCAGCTTTGTGGCTCCAGCTGAGATTATCAGGAAGCCAGTTCACTAACATGTCCATCTAGTTTGTTACTGACTTATTTGTTTCTCAACTTTTCTTTCGATATTGTTTATAAGATGTAAGTCACTATTCTGACCAGTCCAAATCCTGTCTTATAAAATCCAGCTAAAACACAATTCCAAATTCCCTTCTTCCTTTTTCTCAACTCTCAGATGCAAGGATCACATTCCCACAAAACAACATTCAATGTTGCATTCTTGCTGCCATGTTTATTTTTTGGCAGGTGGTTTTTTTTAATTATTATTTTCCCAAAGCTTACATAAATTTCTAGAAGGTAGGATGTTCTTTCATTGACTGTTTCAGTTCATTCCATGTAGCTCTTCCTAAGTTCTTATTGCATAATTGATTATTGCATTAAATATAATTCTGCTTCATGAAAATTTTAATTTGAAGCTATTTACACACTATTCTGAAGCTATTCTCATTTCCTTGTGGAAAGGTGTTAAAGGATATCACTCCAATGTCTCTTATTATGCAAGCATAAAAAAGAAGATATTGATCTGAGATTGCTGGTTTTAGATTGACTCCTCTGTATTTATGAAGAACCACCTACATCTATGCTTTCCACTTTGAGGTGGTTTCAGAAAGCCCACTAGTGGGCATGTACCAAGGCCACAGTATTTGTAGCACCTTTTTCTAACATCTCAGAGAGCTAAAATCTGGGATATGAAGAAACATAAATGCCTAGAAGAAATAATAAATTTTAGAGACTCTTGAAGTCTATTCCCCAATTTAGAGTAGGAGAAACATTTACATAGCGATTGATTCAGGGAAAAGAGAATAGAAACTCTTATTGTCAGTGTAGCTACAATAGCTAGGTATTAGTTTCTCAAATAAAAGAGCTTCTTTAAAAATATTTATATCAAAGACTGAGTTCTCTGTCAGTGATAAAAGTGTGTGTGTGTATATGTGTGTGTGTGTGTGTGTGTGTGTAAGAAAGTATATGTGTTCATAGACACACATTCATAGCTAGGGACTGTATGATAAATTACATCCTAACTCTCACTAAATGAAAAACAAACTTCTTTCCTTTACAGAATTGTCAACATCACACTGCCGGTGACTTCTGTGAACGATGTGCTCTTGGATACTATGGAATTGTCAAGGGATTGCCAAATGACTGTCAGCAATGTGCCTGCCCTCTGATTTCTTCCAGTAACAAGTAAGATTGAGAAATATAACCACATTTCCCAATCAGAAATGCCATCTGTCTAGCACATGGGCTGTCTATGATTTGGCTATTTTTTCCATGTAGATAAAAATCTCAATTTAAGATAGAGATATTTTTAATAATATAAAAACATGACAAAAGTGAGTATATAATACTCTATGGTTCATTTTTCCTTTGAAACTCTGCCCCAAGTAAATAATACTTATTACTTAAAATGTAAGTACCAATATTAATGTAAGATATGTTTATAAAACAAATTTTATATATATATATATATACACACACACATACACAAATATGCATTGTTTCATAAATATACCTGTCTAATGTTTACTTATACCTCTGCCCATAATATCAGCTATGAAGGATTGTTCGGGTGCATATTATATAATTTTTGTGGCTGTTTCCATTTATTTTATGTGTTTGATTCAAGATTTGGAAATAATTATCAAGAAAACAGTTGAAAAATTGTACAATTCAAGCAGGTGACTTATTGTTATGCTCCAAAAAAAAAGGTAACTCCCGAAATCACAACCTCCTTTTTCTTAAGATGGTCTGAGCTTGGTACCATGGAAACACAGCCCTAACAAGAAACAAAAGCTGGAATATCTTCTTTCAGTGCTGTCTGAAGATTCTGCACTGGTTTATATATTGATGAAAACCGTAGGTGTTTTCATTTACCTTTTTGCCCAGACTACCTGCACTTTCTGTTAAGTGATTTATAGACTTCAGTAAGGCAGGGCAGTTTTACTCTAAGAATTTGCTTTTGAAAATAATGTATGGCAGTTTGTTCAGAATTAGAATTCTGGACACTCTATCTTGAGTGTTAAAGAGCCACAGAGCAATTCAGACAACGTGATCTTTGCACCTGTGCCTACTCACTTTCTTCTTCATCTTCGGCTTTGTATGATTCTGAAAACATTTCCTGTAAATCATCTCCTTTTCCTCTGAAAGCTCCTCTTTTTTGTTGGCTGGAATCACAAGCCTTTTACAGGGTGTCAAATGTAAATTTTTAGGTAAGCTGGATATTGAAGAGGATAATATGCATGGTCTTATTGTTCATCCAGGGACCAAGTAGTAGGTGTATGAAAAATAATATTATTTTTGTCTTTCTTTCCTAATTTCTCCTTCATGCCCAGATTTAAACAACATAATGCTATGTATTTAATTGTTTTAAAAAGTAAGCCATTTGGATTAGAAAAATGTAATAACTAATTGATAATTCCCTGGTGATTACACTATAATAAAAGCTACAGGAAATATACAAGAGAAGCATGCCATTTTTTGGAGGAACTCACTGTAAAACCTGTGTTAAGGGTATCAACTTAAATGTAAAGAGAATTCAAAGGCACAAAACACCACACTTAATACCGGAAGCTTCAGGAACATATGAAAAGAAATAGTAGCATGTATAATGGATCTTAAATAATTAATTTAAAGATTTTCACTGGTGGGAATAGTAGGAAATTAAATGGGCAAATGCTTAGAAAATACAAGGGATGTGCAAAACCTAATAAGTAACAGAATTTGGAACATGGAGTTCAGACACAATTTCATAATCGCAGATGAAAATGAATGGGAGAATAAAGTCCATATTGTAGAAAACCCTAAATACCAGTCTAAGAAATAGTTATTTAATTTTCTATGTAATAAGGAAACACTACAAGTTTTTATTTTGGAAAAAAAGGTTAATATGATTATAGCCACATTTTAGGAAAACTATTATAATAGATTTGAGTATAATGAATTGAAACAGGCAAATGAGAAAAGCATAGAGACCAATTAAAAGGCTAGTATACTCGCATGGGCAAAAGATAATTAGAACCAGAAGTAGGTAATAGTAACAAGAATGGAGACAAAGGAATGAATGTGAGAAAATTGTTTAATACAGCTCTACAGATTTGAAAACTAATTAGATGTGAGGGGTGAGGGTCCGGGCAGGAGTTGAAGACTGAGGTTTTTAGGCAGATTGCCCCCGAAAATGGTGGTGCCATTAACTGAAATAGAGAAACCAGGAGAGAGCTGTTAGAGAAGAAAGATAATTTATGTTTCAAATAGGTTCAGATTGATAGAACATATCTGTCTGAATGGAAATATGCAAATAGCTGCAGGAAATGGAAATCTGAAAATTGCAGGAGCAGATGAAGGAAAAGATATGTTAATAAGTGAATTAAAGTTGGATAAGATTTCCCAGGCTAATGTTATCCAAAGCTAGTATATAGAAAGAAGGAAAGACAGGACTTCATGTTGGGAAAGAAGAAAAAGGAGAGCCAGGGCAGGAGCAGTCAGAAGAGAGGGAACCCGGGCGGCACTGCCATTGACACCAAGGGAGAGAAGAGCAATGAACAGCATCAGTTGCTGCTTTCACAAGGGAGACCCAGTGAATATGGTGGCAACTGACTATTGTAATTGAGCAAATAAATGGGCTTGCTGCCTGAAGCACATAGAAGCCAATAACGTTGGCACTGACTTTGGGGAAAAGAAAAGCTTTATTGCAAAATTAGTCAGCAAGGAGACAAGAGTCAGGTTCAAATCTGTCTCCCTAATTTGGGATATGAGGAAAGTTTCAAGGGATCAGAAGGCAAGGCAAAGGATTTAGAAATGCTGGCTTGGCAAAGTCTGATTGGAGGGCTTCAAATTTGATCACTTACAATAAAGTATATTGAGGCAGATTTTAGCCCTAGATCTTCTGAGCCAATGAACCCCTCATTTCTGAAGGAGTGCCAATGTTCAGGTTTTGATTTTGTCCCTTTCTTGTTGGTTCAAGGGGAGGAATAGTTGGTTCCTGGTGTTGTTAGAGGCCACAGTTTTTCTATTGAACATGCCTAGGCTACACGACTTGCAGTTTTTGGCTCTGTTATACCTAAAAGGTAACCTGACGTTTTGGTATCAACAGGGTAGGCCCAGGTTGGTCCTGTGGTTACACTGTAAGAGTCATTGATGAATTTTGACCATCAGTAATGAAAGCAGAATTTTAATTTACAGTTTTAAGAAATTTCAAGAACAAAATGGTAGAATACTACCCTGATTGGTTAGCAGGATCAGTAAGAGTGTGTTTTCATTTTTGTTTCATTGTTGTTTTATGTGATTTGTATAATTTGAGTAAATTTTTATACAAAAGACACTGAATCAAAATATCAAATTAAAATGGCAAGTTCAGTGATTTCCAAACTTTATTGATTGCAACCACTGTAAGAAACACTTTTTCATATCATAAGCCAGAAACCCACAAAAACTTGTGTGTGTAGATATCTAAATAGATGTATTATATACCATGCTGTTTATTTAATTTTGTTATTTTACATTTTTTGAAAAAAATTTTAACCAAAACCTACTAAATGGAGTTCATGAGTCACTAATATCACCATCTAAAGCTTGGGACATATTAGGCTAATTAACAAAGTGAAGACCTATAAATGGTGAGAAGAGAATAATTAAAATGTGAAGCAAAGAAACCAGCCAGGGCAAAGAAAAGAGGCACTTCTCCTCAAGACATAAAAACAGATTCTGAGGAATAGATGGAGGAGGCTGAGATATCTCAATTTATGACTTCAATCTGTGCAGTCAGTGAGAAATATGGAGGCATGATGAGTGATTACTGACTCATTTCCACGGCATTAGTTCAAGTCCTCATTATCTCTTACCAAAACAAATATGGTAGAAATTTAACTCTTATAACAGAGTGGCAGTGCTCACACACCCTTAGAAGTTTCCAGTGCCTTCCCAAGGAAAGATCAGACCCTTTGAGCATTGGAAACCCTTTGTAATCTGATTACCTTTCCAGGCTCCCTGCCCTCAACACCATTCTATATAATGCCAAGTTTGGCATTTCTTGCACTTACCTAGACATCATTAGCAGTCTGCTCTTGCTATTCCCTGAGACAATCCCTGTAAAATCTAATTTATTTTTCAAGACATTTTTCAAACCCTACCTCTGCCACAAAACCTATCCATAGCACAGCGTGTATTTTGTACATTTTATATACAACTAACACATTTTACTATACAGAATTATTTCAATCATTCTTTCAGAAGATGAACATTTACTAAGCATGTACTCCATCCCAACACTATGAATAGATAAAAGATATGTTTCCTGTCCTATATGTGTACATATCTGTCTCTCACACGAAATTGTAAATTCCTTGAAAGTAAACATAATATTCTATTTATTTCTTTATTCAATAAAAAGTTAATGAGGGCCCAACCCAATGCTAGGCATGACTCTTCATACTGGGAATATATAAGTGAACAAAACAGCCCATGTTTCCTAGCCTTCTAGAGCTTATATTTTTTATAAGAGAGTAAGATAAAGAAGTAGATATATAATGTAATGTCAGGTAATGACAAGTACTACCAGGAGAAGTAAAGGAGCCTCAATGAACTTAGAGTGACTAAGGTATGATTTTAGATAAGGTGGTCAATGATCTTCACAAAGAGATGAGACTTGTGCAGAAATGTGAATGGTGTGAGTCATGTGAATACCTGCAGGAAGAACAGTCCCCTCAGAGAAAAAAGTCACTGCACTGGCCCAGACACAGGCCCATGCTTGGCCCATGCTTGGCAGACAACAGGAGGCTAGGGTGGTTGGAACAGAGTGAATGAGAAGAGGGTGCTAGGAGATGAAGTCAACAAAGCTCTAATGAATATCTAAATGTCCTGAAAGCTAAAAATCTTCCAGTGGCAAGAGGTGTCTTGGTACAGGATAATCCAGTGGTGTTATTGATGGAAGCACCAGCAGCATTTGCAGATAGGAGATAAGTGGAGTGTGACAGAGGAGACACGGTTGACACCATGCTTTTTGGCAAAGCAAATGGAAACATGGAGTGGCCGTTGACTGGGATGGGGAAAATTGGGAAAGATCTGGTGTATTTTTGGATGGGGAGAAACTTACTTTAAATCTGTGAAGGTAGGCACAATATTTAGATCCCTTAGGACTAAGTGAGATCATTTAGAAGAGAGAGGAGAAGGGAGCAGAAATCAGAAAACTGAATTGTGAAGCACGTTAAGAGATCAAGGACATGCCACAGATCCAACAAAGGAAACTGAAAAGGAACAACCAATGAACTGGGATAAAAACCAGAAGGAAATGGTTTCCAGAAACCCATTTATCTCTGCAGTGTCCATAGGAGATGACACAGAGAGCAGACTCTGTAAAGGTTTAAAATTCAGATGATGGGAGTTTGGAATTAGCAGCCATAGGGAAACGTAAAAGATGGTCACCATGAGAAAAGCCCAAGGATTTCTGAGTAGCCCTGCAGACGAAATGAGAATTGAGAGCAGATTAGGGAGTTGTGAACAGAAAGAATAAACTCAAGCTTCAAGTGAGATGGAATCCCTACTCCCTCCAGAAGACCTTTTATGAGATATAAGGAAACAGTGCAATCCACCATAATATCATAATTTGAAAAAAAAAATCAACTATTCAAGAATTACTACATTCCTATATAGTAAACACTTTATTAATTATTTATTTGTTGACATTTAATTATTTTACTATAAAGAAATGTAATTTAATCATACTGGCTCTTTAGAGTTTCACTGGAAATGTCTAAAATCTGTATAAGAGAGAGTGTGTGTGTGTGTGTGCACGTGTGCGTGAGTATGCATACACAGGTGCACTCAGTATCAGGCTTTAAATGAATGAGCTAAAAACTTGGCAGAGGGTGTCAATTATAAGTTTATTTTTTGTGAAGGCAAAAATAAATTTGTTGGATAATGAGTCTGTGAGTAGTAGATCAATTTGTTCACAAATTTTACAAAAGTTAGAGCCTATTACTCGTTCATGTACTATTGATGTAATGCATTAGAAGACATTAACATTAGGTCCTAATGGCACCTGACCAAAAGGAGCTATGGGCCTGGCCTGTTATTGCGTGTTCAGCATCAACTGATTTAGTGAAGCAGCGAAAAGAAAAATGGTGTGTGCAGCATTATTGTTCTGCCACAGATACATGTTTTTAATTTCCAAGTTTCCAATGCATCACTCAGTTTTATCTAATGGGAATGCAGCTGAGAGAAGTTTGTAACAACCCAAAACTACACGCTAATATAGTTTAGTTTTCAAGTCTTGTGGAGTCTTTTTTTTTTTTTATAGAGTAAGATCATCAGAAATCCTGGAGCAAGACAGACCGGCTGTGGTCTACCAGCATTGTAGTAAAAACATTGGGGAAGTTCTATAAGACCTAATTATTAGAAAATACCATAAAATAGTCATTTTCATAGAAAAAGCTTTCCCTTTTTTCCTCACACTAAATCACATTACTTTGTGTTCAAAGTAAAATGTAGTTTGAAATCTGGATGTAAATTAGAAAAGATATTCTTTTATTCCAAGTGAAACATTTATTCACACTTCATGTCTTGAAGCACCAGTGGCCATTTGAGCTGAGTTTTCAAGAAAAAAATATTATATAGATTTTATGCTTTTTTTTTAACCTAAAAGATAATAAGTAATAGCTATTCTACTATCGGACAATGTGCATAAATTCTAGTCAGATTTTTCTTTTGATTAGTGAACAATAGGACAATTTTGCTGGACGTTTAGTATATTCATGGCTGTCACATCATTGTTAAATTCCAGAATATTAACATGCCTTGTGTGATGCATTTTTAATCCATCATTTAAACCAAACAGTATGTATTTGTTTACTCTTATTAATGGTTTTTCATTGTGATGTCTTACCATTAAATAAGAACTTCAGCTAATTATAAGGATGGCATTTATCACCACTTAAAAGTAGGTTCCAAAAACCTTGATAATGGATAGGAATACTATTTTATAAAATAAATGGATGAAACTTTTTTTGCAATCCTTTTCTTTCTGATTCAGTTTCAGCCCCTCTTGTGTCACAGAAGGCCTTGATGACTACCGCTGCACGTCTTGTCCACGGGGATACGAAGGCCAGTACTGTGAAAGGTACCAACAGCCATGAAATGTACACAGTAATGATATGTAGGGATTATATGGTAAAAGATCACAATAGGAAAACATTCATTATTTGAAGAACTTCAATATTTGCATAGTAGTTTAAATTATAATGCTTTCAAAACTACTTGTGTATCTTAGAATTTGTCCAAAGAAAGTTGTTTATTTCCACCATATGTTTAGACTTTCTCAAAGATTCCAAACTATTTCACAATTATCTAATTTATGCTTTAGTATATATACATAATTTTATATATAAATATATAATTTTGTAAGAACAAATCAATTTTCAAAAGCTTAGCAGTAGTTACTACTAATAAAAAACTGGCTACCCTTTTCTTATTTTAATGCACTGGAAAATATTGTCTGGAAGTAACTGCATTCACATCATTGTTCTGAACACTGTGGCACTACACCAGCAAGTGTATACATAACTCAAAATATAAATAATATCAAGAATTTTTAATTAGTACCCAGATAATAAAGTATTTGTTATTCAATTTTTCTTTTCAGTAGGCAAACAATATGATTTAAATGTTTTCTCTTACCATATTGCTTATGAAATCTCATGATGCATGTATACAGCTGTTAAATTGAATTCTGAATGTAATCCAAATGGTAAACTAAGGAATACAGTTTACTCTCTAGACAAACTCACTGTCTAGAAAGGTTGCAATTAATATCTTCCAGATACATATTTTCTGTAAGATCAGTATCCTGGATATTCAAATTTGTCACCACCATTTTTAGTACATTTTAGGTATTATCTCTAATATAACAGAGAGTTACTAATGTTAACTACTAACATTATACACACATGATAATTCTAGCATAATTGCTAGCAGCATAAAAGTTTTATAAAGATCCATAGACTTTGCTCAGTTCCAACAGTTTAGCTACATTCCATTTTCCTCATCTATTATCTCAGGAATCATCGATAGGCCACCTACTTTACACTAATATTATGACAATAAGTGTGTAAAGGACACTGTTGATGCCCTGCCTAGGCACCTACACTGAAGCCTTCTCTCCAACAGAAGAGGAAGAAAGGCCTGAGTGCTTACCCTACCTTCCTGCAGTGGCCCATGGCTAACCAGCATGAGAGTACAAAAGTCCAGCTCTTTGGCCCCTAAGTGGAACAAGTTTTGAGATCTTATTTTATGCTCCAGAGCATTCCATGGAATCAGGCTAAGACTAGAACATCACCTGAAATCACACCCTTAGAGTTTTTCTTTTCCATGTCCTGCTTCACCCATTCCTTTGCTAGATTCTCCGAAGAACACTTAAATAAGTTTCTTTGCAAATATAAACTAATACTAATTATCAGCACCCACTTAAGAGTCTTGTTTTATATAGCAAGCAACAGCTGTATTCATCATGGCAATAAGTAACTAAATAATTAGGCTTAACTTTTATAAATCCCAATGCAATTTTTATACATTTGTAAAATGTATTTCTAAATAAATCTGTATGTGGTAACTCTAAACACAATATCCAATATTTGCATATATATAAAACAGTGGATTCATAATTTCCATGCCAACAGAAGTTAGCAGCAATTAAATAACTCACAGCAACACCAAATCTAAAAATATTTCCATTTGTTCTGAAGATATGTACATCATTTGGATATAGATATAGGTGATACAAGTACATACTTGTTAATATCCACCAGTGTGCTTTGGTATTTATGGTTAGACTAATACTTATTTCTTGCAGTAGGATAGTCACCAGTAGGATAGTGACTAAAAGCATTGCTGGGCATCAAAAGGATTATATACAGTAATTCATGAAAAAAAATTATAGTGTAGCTACATTTATACACTGTAGTTACATTTTCTACAAAAGCATGCGTATAGAAAAGGCTAGAAGGGTACACTAAAATAACAAGTATAGTGTTAAAGCAGAATGATTCCAGAAAATTTATTTTTTAATATCCAGGAGTATTTAATCGATAAAAGCTGTTGGTTTGTATAGCATATAGATGAGCAGGGCCATACAGTATCAAATGTGAGTGACTTAAATTGTTTTTCCTGTCCTCAAATGTTGTTATAGCTTTGCATTCATCGTCTCTAACATATAAATGATCAGGTTATATGTCTCTGAAAAATTGCTTTATTCAGCTATATTAAACCAAAGTTCTTGGTTAAATTTTTATTGTAACCTTCCAAATAAATTTGTTCCAGTGCTGAGAGCTTCTTAAATCATTTAAATCATCTTTTGACCTGCCCAGACTGATCAGGTTAGGTCTAAAACTGCTGAAATTTCTTGAGTATCCCTGTAATATAGAAACCTCTCCCCATACTTTATTTTCAGTACTCTTGTAATAAACTCTTTGAACATTTAATCAATCTGAATCTGCTTGGAATACAATTATTTTACCTGTAAATGTTAAGAAGTCATTCAAGTGGACTTACTTAAATGCTATTTTCAGTATTTGTAATCTTTCATTGAAAAGAAAATAATCAAAAACATAAATGTATAAAAGTCTAATGTCACAAATCGTTTTCTTCATGTTTTGCCTTTTCTAACCAGCACAGGATGAATTAACTTTCACAGTCAGCCATGCAGATTTCACAGTCTCAGGCAGCTAAAGATGGTCTATGATTATCTTGCCAGTATTTATAGCTGTTGGCTCCAGTCCCCTACTGTCTCTCAACTTCCTCACATACTTGCCTGTTCAACAAAAATTCTAACTGTTGGTTATATTTACACTGACCATATATATAACTTGTTGTCCAATCTGAGACACTATATTAAAAACAGGAAGTGTTTTTAGCAATTAAGCCAAAACAACAGGTAGTATGAAATTGTCCTGGGAAAACCGCAATGTATGGCCCTGCTAGCATTGTGTAAAGTTACCAAACTTGCAGTGTCATAACCCTGAGTGAAATACACTTAGGTGAATGGATGCATAGGTAGGTGGAAGAGTCAATTAATGGACTGCATTTAGGGTTCATCCAGTTGGATTCTCTTTCTAATTTTTCAAATCAGTGTTATATGTTTTGTTTGCATATCATTAACCCACTTCCACAGATACACATGAAAAATCCATCTTGAGGAAGATGTGGTAAAAAGAAAAGATGAATAAAATTAAACAGAAAATCTGAGTAGCCTATTGCCACTTAACTTGCCTCTTTTGCCTCATTAGTAAAATTAATGCATTGTATTATTTGGTTATTTTGAGCTCTGAAATTCATGAGTATAGGAAAGCCCAGAAGTCAATATAGAATTGTATTCATCTCTAATTGTAGAAGAGAACTTAACAAAAAAGTGTATTATCTAGAGCAGTGACAGACAAACTATGGTCCACAGGCCAAATCTGGCCTATTTCTGATTCTGTGTGGCACTCAGTTAAGAACTGTTGTTACAAGTCAGCATTTACAATCAATTTGATGACAGCAGGCACTAAATTATAACCAAAATGAAGGATAATTTCAAACCTCAGGAAGAATCCAATTCTTCTCATTAGTAGCCTGATATTACAAAGTAATTTGACTTATTATTATTATCATTATTACGTTTTCAATTCTGTCAACAACAACAGCAGAATGCTTTAGAATTTTATTTCTTTTTCACGGCATAATCTTGATTTTCCCTATGTCCTGCAAAGTCTACTATTTACTATCTGGCCCTTTACAGGAAAAGTTAACTGACTTATGGACTCTTGCTATCCGTTTTGTTTCATCAAAACAAAAGACCACTGCACAGAACAATGTGGAGACACGACTTGCTATTAACCTCTTTTGCTTTGTCACTGTTTCAATTCAGGTGTGCCCCTGGCTATACTGGCAGTCCAAGCAGCCCTGGAGGCTCCTGCCAAGAATGTGAGTGTGATCCCTATGGCTCACTGCCTGTGCCCTGTGACCCTGTCACAGGAATCTGCACGTGCCGACCCGGAGCCACGGGAAGGAAGTGTGACGGCTGCAAGCAGTGGCATGCACGCGAGGGCTGGGAGTGTGTTTGTACGTATACTAACTTCGCTGTTAGTTTTGGAGGCCTTGATTCCATTTCTGTCTCATTTCCAATGAGAAAGACTGACTCCCTCCACCTGCCTTTTTTTTTTCCAGTAGCTAGTTCTACTCTTCATTCTTTCTGACACTATCTATCCACCTTCTGCTGTTCACCTGCTGATTTCGTGTCCATCCTGCTGAGCCAAAAATAGCTGAGAAAATCCTCAGTGTGCTTTACTCAGTTCATTGAAAGACCTACAGTGAAGCTCCTGGAGGCATTTTATTTGATTTGTCCATCTCAGGGTTTCCAGTTTCGCCTCAAGTTGGCATTGCCTTTGTGACAGATTAAAGATCTGAGTATATTAAAAATTTTAGAATCCTCCTGAATTTGTAATCGACTGGACAGATACTTTAAGCCTTGAATGACAACTGACGTTTCTTTTCCCAGCTTTTATGAAAATCCTTGGGGGATACTGCTTCATAATTTTCTCTTGAACTACAAAACCCATAAGCAGTAACAGTGAAGTCAAGTATTTTTACTCATGTACAATAAGTGGAGAGTAGTTTGCTCTCTTGCTGTCTCTCTTTTTTCTTACTGATTCTGGATTTAGTAGTGCCATATTGAAAGTACATTGAAATCAGTAGCTAAATATAATTCTTAGATCTTGCATACATTCAAATCGAAAATAGGTTATTTATAAATTTAAGGAAGGAGTGCTGTTCTATAGTATTCTTTTCTTAAGGAATTTATTTTAGCACTTTTTCTTTCAACATTTACCTATTTTACTGATGTTTGTGCATGTCAACATTTCTTGTTTTAGCATGTTGTTTGTGTCTAAATTGTAATACTATCTTAAATAGAAGAATTTTTGTTTATGTTCTAGTTTTATAACCATTAACCTCAGAAGCTAAGGCTGTATTAAAAAATACACCAAAAAGTTAAGACTGGGTGTTATTTGGGAAAATAGATTTTAAAATCATTTTTTCTTTGTATTTTAACCATCTTTAATGAAAATGTATTACACTGAAAATAAATGTGAAGGTAGGTGAGAGGGGAGAGATTAAATGTACTGTCAAATACATTTATATTGTCATATTTAGTTGTTAGTATATCCACACTCATTCTTCCCAAGTATAATGATATATTTTAATGATAATTAAAGAAGTAGACTACCAAAGTATTTTATAATATTGCTTTCAAGTTAAATAAATTATTAACATGCACATAATTAACTAGATACTATATAGATATTCTTAATGTAAACATGAAACAGTCCTTGAATTATTAATCATCACTTTTATTAATTATCCAGAAGCAAACTTAAAATGAAAAGATCATATTAATGTTAAGCACAAAAATTAAACAATAGCACATTAAAATCTGGGGAAGATAATATAATGGGATTATTTTGGGAACATTTCTTTTAAAGAGAACTGGCATTCTGCCCATCAACAACAATGGCTTTAAGTTTTCATTGTTATTGTTGATAATCAATACTTTTTGAACATTTTGAATACATTTATCATTAGAAATCTTAACTCATCTTTTCCTTGTCGCATATGCAGGTTTCTAATTTCTACTTGTCCCATGTGATATTAACAAAAGGGCCAATCCTCCAGCTACAAAGCTAAACCAGTTTTTTATTTTATTTTAGTTTAGTTTAGTTTAGTTTAGTTTAGTTTAGTTTAGTTTAGTTTAGTTTAGTTTAGTTTTTGAGACGGAGTCTTGCTCTGTCGCCCAGGCTGGAGTGCGGTGTTGCGATCTCGGCTCACTGCAAGCTCCGCCTCCCGTGTTCACGTCATTCTCCTGCCTCAACCTCCCGAGTAGCTGGGACTACAGGCGCCCGCCACCTCGCCCGGCTAGTTTTTTTTGTATTTTTTAGTGAAGATGGGGTTTCACCATGTTAGCCAGGATGGTCTCGATCTCCTGACCTCGTGATCCGCTCGCCTCGTCCTCGCAAAGTGCTGGGATTACAGGCGTAAGCCACCGTGTCCGGCCTAAACCAGTTTTATAATGCCTATTTGCTTTATTCTTGCCCCATGAGGAAATGTATTTGCAGGGGTTATACATGATATTTAATTCAGTTGCTAGAATGGAAGTGTTTATATTCTTTTGGAGGGTTAAATAATAGCAATTTTTCTTCCAGAAAAAAAAAATATTAAATTATAGGATTGTTTTTGATATCTAGACCCCTTTTCTAAAGCACAATTAATTATCTTATAATTATGCTGTATAGATTTTCCAAATACTGCTCTTAAGCATTAGTGATTTCCACTTACTTCTAGGAATGTTTTCTCTTCACCTTTCATGAAGCTAACTCTAAGAATTGTTACACAGAGTATCTTTAGACTTTTCATGTTTTCTTTTCTTCTAAAATTTCTCCAGTTATGGAAAAATGTGCCATGATTCTATGATCTTGGCCTTTCCCAGGATTCAGTTTCTACTTCTACTCCTAGTTTTGAAATGAGATAAAAGGAGACACAAGTGAGGATGTAATTCTGACTTATTCTCAATTCTCCTTTTAATATATTTCTGTATCCTTAAGTTAAATTAGTGCAAGAGACCAAAAAATGGGTTCACCTGTGTGTTTGATCTGCAGGGCCTGTTTTAGCACCTGTGGTCATGGTGGACTTGTATAAGGCCTGGGGGTGAGAGTAAGGGAGGTAGCTTGGCTCAAGCAAGAGAATTTAGATGTAGTAAGAGAAATGTCTGCAGTGCTTACTGTTAATATGGTACTGACTACAGAAAATAAACTTTCTCCTATTACTTAGAATAAGTAAAACAGTTTAGTAGCATGTATTGTACAAGAGTTAATTTTGCTCCCTTTAGTTACTTCTCTGGGAAATATAATTTAGACTGATCCACACCATAGATTTGTGTATTTCAAAAAAAGAAAGAGAGAAATGCATGATAAATGACCTAAGCCTGATCATTGCATGATCTCAGGTAATTTGCATAGTGGTGAAAGGAATCTATACACTCACTATAAATTTAGATTAGGCGCTTATTTCACAAAGGATATAAAATTCTGCTGAAGAGATCAGGCAAAACAAAGCCAATGCAGGAACTGTGAAAGGACTTCCCTTGGACACCTTGGTCCCTAGAATACTTACAGCTTCCGGGGACAGTTGCCAGTGACCAGGCCTGGATTTTGCTGGATCCAAAATGGAATTTTTTGCAGCACATAGGCCTTTTATATGTGGATTTTAACTACTATCATGAAGAATTTATAAAAATAATCTGTGTCCACATTAGGAACTATTTAGACATCACAGTCTCTCAAAGTTAGTGACCTAAATTCAGCCCCACCAAGCAGAGTCAGTTTCTGGGCATAACTAAGCAATGTATTCACCTTCAAATTCCAGACATTCTCTAAAGTCCCTTTTACCACACAGGGTTCATCATAATAGTAACTTTATTTAAAGGCTCACCTTGACCGAGAACTTGCCATTTTCCAGGCACTATATTAAGCATTTCACATGTGGTTCTTTTCATTCTTGTAACATTCCCGTTCCTTATCATCCCCACTGTGTGATAAGAACACTGAATTTAGGTAGGTTAAGTCATTTTCTCAGTGACTTTTCAGTAGATCTGTGATTTGAGCATGGGTCAGTCTTACAAATCTTATTTTCGTAAGCTCTGTGCTGGCTACTGATAAACAGAGAAAGCAGACGTGGTTTAGCCAATATATTCAACAGTAATGAATTCAGCCCTTTATTCATTTACTGCTTCCCTGTTTAGAGACCATCCTACCTCGATTAAAAATAAATATAAAATGAGGTAAAATTACAAAATGAGAAATTTTAAGTATATATAACTCGACACTGACATTTATTTTCTGCTAACCTTTGAGACTCCTCTAAGATTTAAAACATTATGGCATTTATGATAGATTCTTCTTCATCAGAGATTGTCAAGTAGAGACTGTCTTCTATGCAGAAGAAGAGACACTAGCTGGGTGCCCAGATTAACTTCACAGCCTCTTTTTTTTCAAAAGGAATTATTTGGGACAGCTTTACAATGTTATGTATATTGGTGAGTTCTGAACAGATTATTTTATTAATTTCTCAAATTAAGATTTCTTCTTAATAAGTTAATACAAATCCATCCTCCTCTTTCAACTCTCATTCATAGTTCACATGTCATTTTATAAAATGAGAACAACTAACCTGCCTTCAAGAAACTTAAAAATGAACGAAGAAACCATTATTTGCTTAGCAGTAAAGTTTAGTATTTTGAAACACAAAACTTGGATTTGTTCATATCCTATTTTCTGTAAACTCATATAATTAACACAGAATAACTCATGTGATGTTTAAAATAGATTATGAGTGGCATAGTAAAATATATTACTCTCCTAGAGAACAGAAATTAAAATTAGTATCTGTTGGCAAGGTATTACTTCATGAAAATTGCCTGAAATGACATTTTATAAATATCAAATTGATGTTGCCTATTTTTAATCACTGCATAGTGAGGTATTTGGGATATATCAGCTTTTATTATTTACAGTAACAATTTACTTAAATTCTAACATACATTTATTTAAAATAAAACATACACTTTGCTTGCCAATTTGTAAAAGTGATGACAAAGTATGTTTTCTACTTGCAGCCTGAGATTAACCTAGCTAAATGTGATAATTTACCTTTACTCTGTAAAATAGGCAACTTCCAACCACTTGGTGAAACCTGAAGTCTGAAGTTTTATCCTACTTTGATCTACAGAGATGTAATCAACACTGTTGTTTTTAATAGCCATTTGCCACCAAATATCTGATCACAATAAGGCAGAGACCATTATATATTATCACTAGAACACTATTGTACGTTTATAATAAAAAATGATTAATAATAGCAATTATGGCTCCCTATACATGGGAGCAGAAACAAAATAAAATGTGGTTATCACTGTAATGAAAACAGCACTTTCTATTCTAAAAGATGATGATAAACATCAGTTGATCTCCAGATGCTGATTATTGATCTAACACTTTGCTTGTTGTACCTTCTAAATGTCATCCTCTCTCTGTTCCTCCTCACTGCTCAAGTAAGCTCTTATTTGGAAGGACAGTATGTATGATATAGTTTTCTATAAGTCTAAGCTGTGACATGTTGTTCACATCCAGGTGTTAGGCAATCTATAAAACATTTTCTCTTCACCTTGTCTGCACCTTCTACTCATTTGTTTTGTTAGTAAAAGATATTTGAGTTTCTTGTTGTCAACCTTAGCATTGGTCCAGGCTAACGGTGTTGGAATGGCAACTATCACTGTCATTCTAGATGATTTTCCTAGTTGTTAGAGATCCGTCTCAGTGGTTTGTATATCATTGAGGAAGCTGTTCTGTTAGCTGATTAAGGAGTTGCGCATTTGAATTGTCGTATAGAGACAGCTTATGACTGTTGCCTTTGTTTTCAGCAAGTTTTATTTTCAGAGTAAACTAAACTCTATTTTGATTGCGATTTCCACTCTGGCAAGGCCCAGGAGGTTTTACTGACTTTAAAAGACAAAATAAAATCACATAATCTTAAAGTTGGAAGAAATAAGTAAACTAGTCTAGCCTTCTCTTTTTCTGTGATGTCCACAAAACAGACAGTGTCCTAATGCAAGGAAGCATGGCGTTATGAAGTGGCTACAGAAGGTTTGAATCCTAGCTTGCAATTTGTGTGACATTATTTAATTTCCTAAATCTTATTTTCATCATCTGTAAAATGGATGTAAAATACTATATACATGTATGTTAAGTATCTAAGCATAATAAGTGCTCAATAAATTCTAGGCATTGTTATCATCATTGTTATTATGTAACCATTTTTTCCCCAAAGACCTGATGTTTTGTGCAACTCATCAGTTTCTGATGAAATGTTTTCTTTATTTTAGGCTGACTTTCCATTTCCAGTTATTATCTCTAATTCTAGGCTCTTCAAGTCACTGAAAACCACTTTTATAGCCACCTTACATTCCTCCTGTCTTTAAGCCCTTCACATGCATTATTTATAGATTCATAAGCACCCTGGTTGTGACTATTTTTCTCATCTGTAAAATGAGGATACAAATAGTACTTACCTCACAGAATTGCTGTAAATATTAAGTGAGATAATGATGGCAAAATATAATACATTGCCTGTCATGTAGTGACTGTTGTGTAGATAAACACTATTATCCCATTATTATTTATAGTACTTTCAAAGTTTCCAATAGTGTTTTGAACAGTTACACCATCTTTGAACCACATTGAACTTGTTTTCCTATGTATTATATATATAATTTGATTTAATATATATATATAAAACACATATTATTTAATATACAAAAACATATGTAAAACATATACATATAAAACACATATATCATAAAACATATATAAGAAACATAAATATCATTACTTGGTACATCAGCAAATTCATCAGTCTCAACTGAAGTCTACAGCTTTCCTCTCTATTCAAAGAAATGACAGGTTAAAAGGCCTTCTTAATGACTCTGGAATCAAATATTTATTTTAGAAGATACTTATTTTAAAATAGAATAACTAAGTACATTTTAATAAGCCATAAATATATGCTAATGTAAAAGTTTCTTTTTGAAGATGATAAGGGGAAGTGAGAAACATAAAATTCAGATCCAGGGAACCATTAATGGCATTCATCTAGAAGAGTTAATTTAAAATACATGCATTAACACATAATTCTATCTTTTGTTAAAAACATGTCTTTATTCATTTTATTCCTATTTGATTAGAGCAGAGAATGTATGTATCTCTACCTAAAATTGGTTAATAGCTTTGGCCGTTTCAAAAATACTCAGTGTCCTCATTTTAGCTTCAGCTTCTTTGGTTTGGATGCAGTGTGTGATTTCTTTTGTGACAGTAAGCCAGTAGTTATTATGCATGGGGAATCCTGGTAGAAATGCAGTATTTTGTACTAATTGCTAACAGAAAGATCTGTAATACTGGCTGCATGATTTGCCCCTTACATGTGCCTGGCTATAACAATCTGAATTTAGTACTGCGTTTGTTAATATTAGACACAAATTTATCCTGACACTTTTATAGGCTAAGCCTCGGAAACATTTAGTCATGTAAAATATAATCATGGTCTTGAAATATTTGCTTTTGCTCCTGTGCATTTTAGGCAGGATTTCACTTTGTAACCTTATTAGTATTGCTGAATTTGGAGAATGGTTTGGAAAGGTTCTTTGAGGTCCCGACTGTAAGATAGGTGTTAATTTACACTGAGCTGTTACTGCACTTTGTCAAAGAACAGTTGTTTACACAATGTGAATAGTCCATGTCTCTACATACTCTTCAGATCTTCCCTATTATAGTGAATTAAATTTGGTTTTGATTTGCATTCCATTTCCAATGTTTGTTGCCAGACACTTTGGACTTTTTGAGGGCAAATAAAAATAGCTTCTGGTGTAAGCAAAATATTTTGTGTCGGAATAAAATAGCAAACCATTAGGTAAAGGACACTTTTCCCCATGTGTTTACCTTATAACTTCACGAGCTAGACTTGTACAGAAGCTTTGAAAAAATCCCCATGGCTGTCATATTCATAAGTCTCTCTGACCCATTCAGACAGATGTTAGTATATTACTTGGAGCATACTGTAAAACTTACCTTTCACTTACGGAAATGTGCTTGTACTTTGTCCCCCAAAAAGCAAATACAGAGGCCATAAGACATGGGATAATAATAGGCCTTTGGACACAGAAACATAAAACGGAATGTATGAGCCCTTGAAAGACCAATTAAATGCATTTTCATTTCAACAACTGAAGATGAGGAACCAAAACAGATGGGCAGGGGATAGAATAAATGAGAGAAAAATCAGTATTCATCATGCCTCTTGGCATTCTAGTACACCAATTTACTCCATAGCATGTTACAGTACATCAGCTCTAGTTCTGCAGTCCAGTCCCTGGTTTATTCTTGTATGAGGTAAAAATTGAGAAAACTATAGGTACTTTCCCTGGCAATTTCTGGAACCATCTAGTAAGGAGTATCTAAACCATGCTATTATCAACAAACTGATCCAATTCCTTCTTGGAAATAGGTAGGTTATATATTATTAAATAAATTAAAGAATAATTTAGTGTTTGCTATCAAAGGCACACACTGCCCTAAAAAGCATGGTGAAACATCTTATTATCATTATCAAGTATCTTTCAAGATCTTATAGGTGAAAAAGAGCAAATTGCTTGCTTACGTCCTGGGAACATCTGCCCAAAATACATCTTCACTAGAGGTGAAATGGAACTTTTAAAACAATGATGAACTTGGACTCAGTGGGAAAAGAACCTTCCTATTTTTCATAATTCCTAATAAAATTGTAATTGTTACTAATGCTGTTTTTAGCCTATGAATTGCAGTTGAAAGTCTCTGATCTGAATCACATGTGCAAACCTTGAATAAGTGTATCTGTTATTGATTTTATCAGTTATACATTCCAAAAGTTTAGTAGCTTAAAACAACAAGGACATACACTCTCATGATTCTGAAGGTTGGCAATTTGGGCTGAGCTCAGTTGGACAGATCTTCCACTGTCATGCCTAGGGGCTCCCAGATGGCGTCAAGCCCAAGTTGGGGCCTCAACTGCCTTTTCCTCTCTCACGTTGCCTCCCTTCCTCAAGGAGGCTAACCTGGGATTGTTCTGAAGGCAGCAGGGGTCCAAGACTGTGAAAGCAGAAACTGCAAAATTCAGTATGCTCCTCTGCCACTTTCTGTCAGTCAGAGTATGCTGCAAAGCCAACCCAGATTCAAGGGGAAGGGAAGTAGACTTCACCTCTTAATGGGAGGTGCAGCAAAGAAGTATTAACAATAACTTTTTTTTTTTTCTTTTTTTTGAGATGGAG
The DNA here is from genome assembly GCF_000951035.1 of Colobus angolensis palliatus. Classification (NCBI taxonomy): domain Eukaryota; kingdom Metazoa; phylum Chordata; class Mammalia; order Primates; family Cercopithecidae; genus Colobus; species Colobus angolensis. The sequence goes on along the minus strand of NW_012116511.1, from coordinate 1,876,768 downwards.
TCTCACTCTACCACCCAGGCTGGAGTGCAGTGGCATGATCTAGGCTCACTGCAGCCGGATTCAAGTGATACTCCTCCCTCAGCCTCCCGAGTAGCTGGGACTACAGGCACATGCCACCATGCCTGGCTAATTTTTGTATTTTTAGTAGAGACGGGGTTTCACCATGTTGGCCAGGCTGGTCTCAAACTTCTGAACTCAAGTAATCTATCTGCCTGTGTCAAACCTCCCAAATCCTGCTTGGATTACAGGCCTGAGCCACCACACCCAGCCAATAGTAACCATTTTTAATTCTCCCCAGAAATGAGCATCGCTTGATCTGTCAGTGATGGTGTTGTTTCTTTCCTCCTAAAGTTTTGTGCTGATTTTCTTCCCCTCCATCTCTCCATTACAACATCCCTTTCCTGAGTCAAAACTGAATTCCTTCAGGCAGGCATCTGAATAGTCATTCTTATTGATCGGACAATCTCTGCCTCTGCAATCACAAGATAGTTCTCTTTCTCTCTCTAAACCATAGTTTTTAATATATTATCCTGTTCCTCACACATCTGTGAGGTTTTCTATTGTTCTCACATTCAGAAGTTTTCTGTTCGCCCAACCCCAACCTCGTCCCTTTTCCTTCTTCCCCACTCTCTTCTCTCCTGACATTCTACCTCCCTGATCTCACCATTTCACGTTTGGGCACATGCCATGCTCAAACATTAACCCCTGCCATTCTCTTTGTCCAAAATGTTTTGATGCCCTTCCTTCACAAAAATATTAGCCCACAAATATTTATTGAATGTTAACTGTGTAAAACACCCTTTCCTAGGCACCATAACCAAGGTGTTTAAGGTCCCTTCTTTAATGAGGGAGAAAGAGAATATATAAATAAATAAAGTAATAAGGTAGCTCAAACAGGTATGAGTGTTAAGAAAGCAAAGGAAATGCAGTAGTGACTGGCACAGGGTACGGGGCAGGCGGTGGTGGGGAGTTTCAGGTAACAGTAATTTTAGAATCATCAGGGACCTTCCCTCTGAGAAAGTGACAATTGAACTCTTGACCTGAACACCCAGGAACCAGGTGAGAGAAGACCAAGGGAAAAGAATTCTAGGTAGAGAAGACAGGAAGCAAAAGGACCTCTTCCAAATCCTTGCTCCCTTGAAGATTGAGCATCCCTGTAATTTATCACCTGGTTCAGTGGTTTTACCCTTTGGCTACATGGTTTTTCAAATACTGGAATATTTAAAAAATACAGTGCTCACGCCTGTAATCCCAGCACGCTGGGAAGCTGAGGTGGGAGGATCACTTGAGGCCAGGAATCTGACACCAGCCAGGGCAACACAGCAAGACCCCATCTCTACATAAAAAAAAAAAATAGCTGGATGTGGTGGCATATGCCTGTAGTCCCAGTCACTCGGGAGGCTGAGGCAGGAGGATCACCTGAGCCCAGGACTTTGAGGCTGCAGTGAGTCATGATCATACCACTGTACTCCAGCATGGGTAGCAGAGCAAGACCCTGTCTCAGAAAAAAAAATAAAAATAGAAATACTGAAGCTTAGACCTTACCACAGACCCATCAAATCACATTCTGTGGTGGTGAGGAGAGAAAGAGCCCAGGCATCTGTATTTTATAAATCCTTATGGGATTCCAATGGGCAGCCAAAGTGAGAACCACTGATCCACACCAATGTTTGTCACATTCTAATGTGCAGAGATAACGTGGGACCTTTCTAAAGTGCAGATTCTAATTTCCTAGATCTAGAGTAGAGCCCGATTATACATTTCTAATAAGCTTCCAGGTGGTGCCAAAACTGCTGGTCTGATTGCTACTCACAGTGTGGTTCACAGACCAGCAGTATCAGTATCACATTCTCAATCAGAGACTAAGAGAAACCAGGTGATCAAATCACCTCCTGATTCAGAAACACTGGGGGGGTGTGACCCAGCCCTCTGGGATTTCCGAAAGTCCTACAGGTGTTGAGGCCCACTAAAGCTTGAGAATCAGACCGCGGATCTTGGTGTTTAGACACAGTCAATTTGGCACTTAATTGAGTTCTATGTTGTGTTTTCTGTACCTGTTTAATATAGACAGGTCTGTTGAAGGTTGCATTGAACGGGGCTACGAAGCCAAAACAATCTTTTCGTTTTACTTGGTTTCCATGCAGTGCAAATTCTGTTTCATTCTGGCTAGGAGAAGAGTAAGAGATACAGCCCTAGTTCCAGACTTCTGCTCTTGCCTTCAAAGCGTCTGTGTTCACTCAGCTTGTGAAGCATCAGGAGCTTGCAAAGCCCCTGCAGGTGACACTCTGCAGTTGCAGGTGTCACCTGCAAGGAGCTGATTTATTAAAAGCCCTGCCAGGGCAGTTTAATCCCTGTGAAGTGACATTGTAACTCACCTCTAGCTGCTGTCCTATCAAAAAATCACCCTCCGTCCTCTTTCTCTTTGTTTACAAGCACCAGTTAATGGTTTTCTCTCCATTAAACAGCTCAGGGGACTGCTATTTAGAGAACTAATTGAATTCTTGCCAAGTTTGGGCATGATCCAGAGCTATACCAATTCTCAGTATTTTCCATGCTATGTATTTTCCCCTATTTTAACATGTATATAGCATTGATACCTCTATCTGCAGAATGTAAGAAATTATAACTGTACACATGAGAGTGTATTATCAATGCGGCAGTTCCTGCTCCTTGGCATGAAGAAACACCTCATTACTCTGCAATGCAAAACTAAAAATATGCATGTTTTTTAAATCTGCCAAAAGAATCAATATATGTTAATTTTGGAAATTATACTACTATTTATGAGATCTATTCCATAATGAAGAGTCAGTAATCCATTTGTCTCTCTACCAATTCTACCACCAATCCTGGCCCCTACCACCAAATTTGAATAGTACCTCTTTGACGGCCAAAATATTATAGTGATTGCATTAGTCCATTCTTGTTATAAAGAAATGCCTGAGACTGGGTAATTTGTAAAGAAAAGAGGTTTAATTGGCTCATGGTTCCATCAGGCTGTACAGGAAGCATGGCTGGGGTGGCTTCAGGGAACTTTCACTCATGGCAGAAGGCAAAGCTGGAGCAGGCATCTTCACACAGCCAGAGCAGGAGGACGTGGGGACTGGAGGTGGCACACACTTTTAAATAACCAGGACTCATGAGAACTCTGTCATGAGAACAGCACTAGGGGACTGGTACTAAGCCATGAAAACCACTCCAGTGATTCAATACCTCCCACTAGGCCCCATATCCAGTACTGGGGATTACATTCCAACATGAGATTTGGATGGGGACACAGATCCAAACCGTGTCTGGTAGAATAGTAGCATTCTTGGCCACTTAAAGAATACAGTTTTTCTGGCCTTTAGCAATTATTTCTCTATAAGACCGAAAGAGGTTAATCATCAAAGCAGGGATTTGGGACTGCATCTAATCGTGGGCGGTCATAGACTGAAGAGATAAAGAGGAAGAGTTGACAAATAAGTCAATAAATATTATCATAAGAAAAAACACTCATTACAGAAATAAAAGTTATTTTTCTTTTGAGTTGGTTTTTTTTTTTTTTTTTGAGATGGAGACTCAGTCTGTCGCCCAGGCTGGAGTGCAGTGGCATGATCTTGGCTCACTGCAAGCTCCACCTCCTGGGTTCATGCCATTCTCCTGCCTCAGCCTTCCGAGTAGCTGAGACTACAGGCACCCGCCACCACACTCGGCTAATTTTTGTGTGTTTGGTAGAGACAGGGTCTCACCATGTTGGTCAGGCTGGTCTTGAACTCCTGACCTCAGGTGATCCACCCGCCTCGGCCTCTCAAAGTGCTGGGATTACAGGTGTGAGCCACCACTCCCGGCCTTCTTTAGACTTTTCTTTTTTTTTTTTTAATTATTCTACTCAGTAGATACCAAGCCAAAAATTTATATACTTTTTGAATGTGTAATACATAAAGCATGTGGATGTCAAATTACTATGATTTTCTCCAGTGCAATCTAATGTAACACCGCACATTTAGACTCTGGAGCACGTTTTATTCCCTGTGGAAAGGTTCCTTTAGATTGCTCGTGTAGGGATTTAGGGGGTATTTTTAATGTTATATTCGATGCTTTAAAGGAAATCTTCAATGCTTGTGCAATACACTTTTTCTTCCCAAATATGTTTGCTTCTCCTCTTTGGTCCCTCAGTTTATATTATCGCCTTTATTTCAGGTTCTGGGTGACATGCATATCTGTTCTTTTGTTGTTGTTCTTATCTTTTTTCAACCGTCATCCATTCGAAAACATTAATATTCTGAGATGAGTAGCTTCATCTTCCATGGAATTATTCTTGGACCATAAAATATTTCATAGCTGAATTCTTTGAACATCTGCCTGGGATGTTTAGCAGAAGTAACTACTCTTTGTCGCTTCTCTTTCACAGTTTGTGGAGATGAGTGCACCGGCCTTCTTCTCGGTGACTTGGCTCGCCTGGAGCAGATGGTCATGAGCATCAACCTCACTGGTCCGCTGCCTGCGCCATATAAAATGCTGTATGGTATTGAAAATACAATTCAGGAGCTAAAGGTAGGTTGGTGCAGTCACAAGCAAGGGCCAGGGACAAGGTGACAGAAGCTTCACAAGTGGTATTGGCTATAATTGGTAAATGTTCTTCCCATAGCCCCAAATCAAGGGATGTAGCTGTTAGGGAAATCCAGAGACTTTCTTAACCAGTGTTTTTCAAACTCAAGAACTATAATATACAGATTTCTATTAAGGGAAAAGAGTCTCATGTACTCCCCAGTGTCTGGCCTAAATCAGTTTTATTATGTCACTTAAAGATGTGCAAACATAAAATCAGGTATGAACTCTTTATACTTATAGCTCTATAAAATTAAAACAAATTAATCCTTACGAAACCAATAAAATTCAAATTAAAAAACATTAATATAAAGTAACATGATTTTGGCTGAATGGAAATCGCTGCTTGCAACAAAAATAGGATATTGAGTATTTCTACACAGTTCTTCCACCAGAGGTGATGTGGTAATTCAGTTCTCCTACCTTACCACATTTGAACGAGAGAGCCCCCTGCAAAGGGTCCTGAAATGACACGTGGGCATCACTTGACAAGTTTATGTGACTTACGTGCTCAGTCTGCCATCGGATCAAACATGCAAGCAAATGTAGACACTGAGATCTAGTGGCCATATTCAACTCTCAGGTGCCTAGCCTGGGATCCAGAAATGCTTACGTTAATATTTAAGGTTATCGTCAAAATGAAAACACATAATTAGAATCTTGTACTAGAGAACTAGAACTAGGAGAACTTTAAAAGTTCTTCAACAAGCACCAGTTTGATAAGCACTGTTCTAAATTGTGATTAAAGCTTTTGGCAGTTAATGGGGTCAAAGAAAATATTAAGGAAATTGGGGTTGTTTCGTCTGATGAAAAAAAGATGAAAGGTGTCAACTTACTCTCAATTATCAGATATTTATTGAGAAATTATAGAATGCCTCAGCATTGCACTTGGTTCCCTGGGGATTTCGTGACTCTTTTAATATCTTCACTACCCTTAGGCAATGTAGATTCTATGTGCTTTAAAAATAATCATTAATCAATAATCAAGCAATTAGCAAAAATACATAATGACCATGTGTTTTACAAACATTCAAAGTACATTAGAGTACAGTGATTGGAGATATCAGTAAGATTCAGAGTAACCAGGGAAGGTACCATTACTGAGAGTATAATTGCAGTTGGAATTTGAAGCGGAGACACGATTTTAATAGAGAAGTATTGGTTGCTCTAGAGGAAGGCATCTAAGATTTCTTCACTAGGTGTTGGTAGATATTCTTTCAGGAAATATATTCTTTAATTCTGATGGTAACCTTCAAGGTAAGTATTATTATGCCTATTTTCCAGAAGAAGAAATCAATAATGATGATAACAAGAATAACTAACATTTATTGACAAGCTAGCAATTGACTGAAGTCCTACATGCATTACCATACATAGCTTTTACAGAAACTCCAAGAAATAGGAAAGAAGTTGTCATGGGCTGAATATTTACATCTCCCCAATCTTATATGTTGAAGGTCTGTCGTAGTCCATTGGAGCTGCTATGACAAATACCATAAACTGATTAGCTTATAAACAATAGAAATATATTTCTCACAGTTCTGAGGCTGGGAAGTCCAAGATCAAGGTACCAGCAGGTTCAATGTCTAGTGAAGGCCTGTTCCTCATAGAGGGTGACTTCTTGTTATGACCCCACATTTAATTCATTTAATATCTGGATACTGAGGAAAAGGATGGCTAGCTCTCTGGGTTCTCTTCAATAAGGGCCCTAATCCCAATCATGAAGACTGCATTCTCATGACTTAATCACTTCCCAAAAGCTCCACCTCCTAATATCATCATCCTGGGGACTAGGATATCAACACATGAATATTGGAAGGACACAAACATTCTGACCACAGCAAGCCCTAGCGCCCAGTGTAATGGTATTTGGAGATCCCTCTGCCGTGTGAGGACACAGGGAGAAGGCAGCTGTGCTTAACACAGCCATATGAGCAGAGGCAGTGGTGTGAATTAGGCCTGTCTGGCAGATATTAAAAGTCAGACCTGCTAGTGAAAGATAAAGCTGGAGACTTCAGTGAGGCAGGGTGATATAATGGACAACCTTGAAAGCCAGGCAGAAGAACCTGAGTGTACCTTGTGGTCCCGGTATTCAGAGAAGTGAAAAGTTTTAATAAAAAGAATGCTGATCAGTTATTTTCCTTGTATATGGAAGGAATACAGAAAAATAAACTAGAAAAGCAAACATCTTAGTTGAACATAAAACATTTTAAAACTAATATCTAAGCAACGGATGATGAATTAAAGAGGGTCCTATAGAAGAGGCTCCAATCTGTAAACATCATCTAAGCCAAGGGTTTCAGTGACCCATCCACTTCTGGCTGAATATTGATCCAGATGACCTGGATTATCCTTAAATTCCAGTCTTTCTTGATTCTTTATTTTGTTCTTCTTCCATCATTCACTTGACATTTGTATACTGAGGATCACCTTTTGATATTATAAAAACTTAAGTTATTTCACCTCTTTGCTCAATTCCTTTAACTATGTCAGTGCTCCCCAGGCTTCAGCCAAAGACCATCAAGGACACACATGTGATGGAACAAAGGGGGATTTATTAACTTGTTGCAACAAGGGACACTGAACACCATGGAGGAATTGTGGGCTGTCTCAATAAGAAGGTGTAGGAATAACTTCCAGTATTTGAGGTTGTGCTAGATAACTTAAGGTTAGCACTCAGCTGGGTGCTATTCGGAAGTGGGAGTAATTCTGTGAGTATTTTGTGAATTCCATCTAGAGGGAAGGAAGAAGTATTTTGTGAATTCCATCTAGAGGGAAGGAAGAACAGAGAGAGGATAAAGCTATGATTAATAAGGAGGCAGTGGTCATTCATATTAGCCAGGAAATGGGAGATTGGGGTAGTTTTGTGGTCTGCACAAAACCCGCTACGGTTTTGTCTGCGCTTAGACATTGCAGGGTAGTCTCTTTTTTTGTGTTTCATTAATCACTGGCTCCAAGTGACCTGGTCTAATGTTAGTGTCCTGCGAGATTATTTATGTTCCATAGGAAAAAAATATGGCCCCGCTGTCAGGCCAGTTCCTAGCAACACGGAGGGCAGGCCAGTTAGTTACTGCCTAGCCGGGTCCCTACGTCAAGGCCTGCCATTCTCTTTTTTACCTGTGATCTGTGTCTCTGTTAATTGGAATGGAAGCCTTAAATGGGCCAGGTAGGGAGTTAATCTTAACTCTACCCCTTACTGACTGTGTGATCTCGTGCACATTTTTAATCCTTTTCAAGACAGTTTGCTCTTTCATGAAATGGAATAACACCCCCCATCGAGCTGTTGTGAGAATTAAATGAAAAAACAAAACAAAACAAAAAAGCCTGGCACTTAGTAATTTCTCAATAAGTCACTGCAATTTTTATTTTTATTTTTTTTTGAGACGGAGTCTCGCTCTGTCGCCCAGGCTGGAGTGCAGTGGGGAGATTTCGGCTCACCACAAGCTCCGCCTCCCGTATTCACGCCATTCTCCTGCGTCAGCCTCCCGAGTAGCTGGGACTACAGGCGCCCGCCACAAAGCTCGGGTAATTTTTTTTTTTTTGTATTTTTAATAGAGATGGGGTTTCACTGTGTTAGCCAGGTTGGTCTCGATTTCCTGACCTCGTGATCTGCCCGCCTCGGCCTCCCAAGTGCTGGGATTACAGGAGTGAGCCACCGCGCCCGGCCTGCAATTTTTATTATTTGCCTGATTATTTGGCATGACACTCAATGTGTAAGTGCACAGTTGACATAGTTCCCTTCTCTTTTCTTTGCAGGTGAGAAGGCTAAGTTCCTTATACATATACAAAAATGTGTTCTGTTAAACACTGATCACTGCAAGGCCATTTACTAAAATGTTTATGGGATGGAATCTTTTTCAGCACCTGCTCTCACCTCAGCAGGCCCCAGAGAGGCTTATTCAGCTGGCAGAGGGCGATCTGAATACACTCGTGACCGAAATGAACGAGCTGCTGACCAGGGTAAGTTGGCAACATTATGAATCTCCTGAAAGCAGATAGATTATGTCAATGAAGGAAAATTACTTCGAAGTTCTGAAATGCAAATCACCTTCTTCCTAATTCCCAATTTGGTATATAAAATAGATGCATTCTGACTTGCTAGTTCTGCTTCAAATCAAATCATAGAAATCAGTAGCACACAGAAAAGTTTGGGATACCTTGAAATTGTCAAGAACATTGGCTAAAAAGTCCAGAATGACAGTGTGTTTTGAGAACTTTATTCAGTAGCATCTATGGTAGTTTTCATCTGTTCTGATTTCCAAAAGCACTATCTTTGATTGTGTAAAGAGAAAGAAAAACAAATGAAAATACTTGTGGTCTCTTTCATCTCATCGTGGGATTTTTGCATTTGTATAGAAATACAGTGTAAATCAGTCTTTCTACACAAAAGAGGAAATCTTCTCTATTGTGAGACTCCAAAGCACTTAAGACACTTTTTAAAGTCAGAATGTAAAGTCCATGTTGCATTTAGCAGACTTTTTAAGGAATTGGAAATTTTAAATTTTCAAAACTGCGATGGCATTAAAAACTTTTTGCTGTTAAGAGAATGAAGAAAACAACATAAAGCCCGCCATCTTGTGGCCAGAAGTATGCATGAAGCGAGAAACGGGGCTGCAAAGTAGGGATTTAATTTGATTATCTAAGAGCTTTAAGTGATAAAGAATATTGGAGCTAGAAGGTTCCTGGGGATTATCTAGTCCATTTTGTATTTTAAAGAAGAGCTGCCTCGGGCCATGACAGTGAAACGAATTAACAATGGCCATACAATTTGCTAAACCCAGGGACCTAAGCAGGACCCAGTCTCAAGACTCCCACTGGCCCAGTACTTTTTCTACATAGCCTGCTGTCGGTTTAGGAAAATTTCCACAGGGAAATCAAATAGGCTTCTGAGCACATAATGCTAAACAATGGCCCTGATGTTACAACAGCATACAAAACACTTTTTCAGAATCTCATAGCAACAATATAAAATGTACAGATACAACATGGAGTTTCTTGCCAAATGTATGTAGACATTAGATTAAATTGAGTGCATTTATCTCATATTAATTTAATATGTAATAATTCATATTTGTTATGTGACTACTAATAAATAAGAATTTTCTAACAGGTCATGGCAGAATAAATCAATTTAACAAGCACACATAAATGTTCATAACATGCAAAGCCTAAGTTAAGTGTTGGCAGATGAAAAATATGAATGAGGCTCAATCTGTCTTCAAAGAACTTTCGGGTGTGTGTGTATGTGTGTGTGTGTGTATACATCAGTGTTTAGGTGTATGGAGGACAATATTAGACAATTGCATGCAAGTATACAATAAAACATGAAATAAAATAAAGTCAGAAGAAATTCTTGAGAAATATGTAGTAATAGAACAATTTCATCTGGTTAGGGTTAATTAGAAAAAAATCCATGTAATAAGTGGCATTTCATTCATTCATTAACTAATACTTATTGAGGGTTTCCCATGTTCTAGGAATTATGACAGATACTGAGGATAGAGGTGTGAGCAAAACTGTGCAGTCCTTGCCCTTATTGGCTTAGTATAGTCTGATGATCTGACCTTGGAGACACAAGAAGTATTTCATTAAGAGTGTCAGATCTTTATTATGTCTCAGTCTATACTCTACTCTTTCCAGCAGATTCTCTCACACTGTTTTTTAAACAGACTTTATTTTTTAGAACAGTTTAAAGTTCACAAAAAAAATTGAGCGTGAAGTTCAGAGAGTTCTCATATCTACTCCCTGCCCCCACAGTCTTCCCCACTGTCTACCTCCCCCACCAGAATGGTACATTTGTTACAGTCAATAAACCTAAGTTGACACCTCCTCATCACCCCAAATCCATAATTTACATTAGGGTTCACTCTTGGTGTTATACATTCTATGGGTTTGGACAAATACGTTATAACATGTCCACCATTGTAGTATAATATAGAAAAGTCATACTGCCTGAAAAATCCTCTATGCTTCACCTATTCATACCTCCCTCCTCCTTGACCCCTGGCAACCATTCATATTTTTACTACCTCCATAGTTTTGCCTTTTTTGGAATATATAGCTGGAAGCATGCAGTGTGGTGCTTTTTCATGTTGGCTTCTTTCCCTTGGTAACATACACCTAAGGTTTCTCCATATTTTTTCATGGCTTTTTAGCTCATTTCTTTGTAGTGTTGAATAATATTTCATTGTCTAGACATCTCACTGTTTATGTATTCATTCCCCTACTGAAGGACATCTTGGTTGCTTCCAAATTCTGGCAGCATGAATCAAGTTGCGGTCAACATCTTTGTGCACACTTTTGTGTGGATACAGGTTTTCAACCTATTTGGGTGAATATAAAGGAGCATGATTGCTGGATGGTATGGTAAGAGTATATTTAGTTTTGAAAGAAATTGCCAAACTGTATTCCAAATGGTCTTTACTATTTTGCATTTCCACCAGCAATAAATGAGAGTTTCTGTTGCTCCACATCCTCACCAGCATTTGGTGTTTTAGTGTTTGGATTTTGTCATTGTAGTAAGTATGTATGGTATCTCATTCTTGTTTTAGTTTGCAATTCCTTAATGACATATGATGTCAAGCATCTTTTCATATGCTTATTTGCCATCTGTATATCTTCTTTGGTAAGGTGTCTATTTAGGGTCTTTTTCTGTTTTTTTCATTGGGTTCTTTTCTTGTTGAATTCAGAGTTTTTTGTATATTTTGGTTAGTAGTCCTTTATCAGGTATGTCTTTTGCCATTATTTTCTTCCCCTCTGTGGCTTGTCTTGTTCTCTTGAGAAGTGTCTTTCACAGAGCAGAAGTTTTCTACTGTAAAGAAGTCCAGCTTGTCAATTAGGTTTCTCCCAGTTGAGCCTTTGGTGTTGTATCTGAAAAGTCATTGCCATCCCCGGTCATCTAGATTTTCTCCTATACTGTCTTCTAGGAGTGTTACAGTTTTGCATTTTACACTTGGTCTATAATCCATTTTTAGTTAATTCCAATACTATTGTAAAATAAACTTTTTACTTTACAATAGTTTTAGATTTCAGAAAACTTGCAAAGAGAGTACCAAGAGCCTTCACATACTCCATTCCCAGTCTCCCCCATTGTTAACATCTTACATTAGCATGGTACATGTGTCATAACTAATGAGCTAATAATATTGATATATTACCATTAACCCAAGACTATATTCATATTTTTTCAGTGTTTACTGAATTTTTTTTTACTGTTTCAGCATCCCATGCAGGATACTACGTTACATTTAGCCATCCTGTCTTCTTAGGTTCCTCTAGACTGCGGCAACACTGTCAAAAATACTGTAACAGTGTTTTTGAAACAGTGTTTTTGATGACTTTGACAGTTTGGATAGGTTCCTGTATTTGGTAAGCTGTCCCTCACTTGGGGTTTGTCTCGTATTTTTCTCATGATTAGAATGGAAGTATGAGTTTTTGTGGGAAAAACTTCAGAGGTAAAGTACCATTTTCATCACATCAAGAACCCATGTGACCAATATGACTTATTACTGTGGATATTGACCCTGATCCCCTGGCTAAGGTAGTGTTTGCCAGATTTTTCCACTGTAAAGTTACTCTTTTACGCCCTTTTCATACTCTAATACTATTTTTATCTGCCCATTCTTCAGATTCAGTAACATAAAAGGCATAGAAATAGGACTACTGAAAGCAAGATCACTTTGATGGGTTGAGAAGGGGGAGGAAATGTAAATACTCATTAATTACTTTTTTCCTACTATATTTGTAATTAGAAATATATCTTCCATGCAGACCATAAATACTCAAGTCAATATGACAAATTCTCTCTTTCCCTGTGGTCAAGTTGCATAATAATCAAAAGGTGATTTAATACAGATGGAATTATAATTAGAGAGTTAGATGGTTTCATTATCCAAAATCAGACTAAATCCGCTAATGCCTCTATCTCAGAGTCATGAATGATCCTGCACTTGCGACCAGGGTATGAGAAATGCGGTGGCCACAACTTCCAATTACCCATGACTACATTAGAGAAGACAGTGCCGTAGACTAGGACTGCACATTGGAAATAGCAGAGCCCTATCTCACACCCATAGGTTGTGATGCAATTGGTCTGGGGTACAGTCAGACCACTGGGATATTCAAGAATTCCCCAGATTATACTGATAAAGACTTACTGTGATCCTGTAGTTACCTAATAGCTAAGACTCCCTTGCCTCTGGAAAATGCCTTCATTGGTACTGCCAATCTTTTTTCTTTTTCTTTTTTTTTTTTTAAACAGAGTTTCACTCTTGTCCAGGCTGGAGTACAATGGTGTGAACTCGGCTCACATCAACCTCCACCTCCTAGGTTCAAGCAATTCTCCTGCTTCAGCCTCCCAAGTAGTTGGGACTACAGGCACCGGCCACCATGCCCAGCTAATTTTTATATTTTTATTTATTTATTTATTTATTTATTTATTTATTTATTTTTAGTAGAGACGGGGTTTCATCATGTTAGCCAGGCAGGTCTCAAACTCCTGACCTCAGGTGATCCACCCGTCTCGACCGCCCAAAGTGCTAGGATTACAGACGTGAGCCACTGTGCCCGGCAGTACTGCCAATCTTTGTTCTGCTCCTTTTTCTCTGCTTGGTTGGCTCATCAGTCACTTGATACAGTCTTTAGATTTGTTAAGAGCCCATGGCAAGGTTGATCTTGCATGACTGCTGTAGGAGTTGCCCTCTCTTCTTCAAGGGCTTTTATATTTTATACTCATAGTTTTTAAATGGAGAAATCAAATTCCCTAATATCCCTGGGTAAAGAAGATATTATTCCTCCCAAGAACTCACATTTAAAATGTATTTTGATGTATTTTAATTAATGTATAAAGTAAAAAATTTACATAATCATATATCTCTTTCAATGCATTTTGATTTATTGCCATTTTGTTTTACTCATTGGAAGAACCCAAGTTCCTCACATACGAGAATCATGCTTAACATATTCAAACTGCCCTACAATATGTGTGGAATATTAGGATGCTTTTTGATGATGACTCTACTTACCTCTGTAGCTATTGTCCTCAGCTCCTTTCTTTTCTCAAAGCCAAAATTTTTGAAAGACTTGGAGACAAGTCTGTATTTATTTCTCACTCCACTGCTGCCTGGATTTTCACTGCAGCCCACTACTGAAACTGTTTTTATAAGATAACCAGTGACGATCTGGTAACTAAATCCACTGGATACTTATTAATTTTACTTGAAATCTCTGCAGCAATTGCCAGCTTTGATCTTTCCTTCCTTCTTAGCATACTCTCCTCTCTCTGTTTTCCTCCTAATTCTCCAACCTTTCATTCTAAGGCTCTTCCTCTCATCATCACTTGAAAGTTGGTGTTCCTTGGGGACTAGACCTCAGTCCGTGTTTCCCCTCACTCTATAACTCTTCCTTTGATCTCCAGTTGCCATGTGTAAGCTGTCAACTCATAAATCTATATTTTCAAGGCTGACTTCATTCTCATGCTTTGGCCCTGTGTGCCTTACTATGGATTGTGGATTGAACATCTCAAACTAAACTCATCATTTCCTCTTAAAGCTCATTCTTTCTCCTATTTAGACCATCTCACTGTTTTATTCTCCAGTATATGCCCAGTCTCCCAAACCGAAATTAACAGGTTACTCTTCATTCTACTCCCTCTTTCACCCTTCATCAAATTCGGTTTCCTTCTATGGTGGCTCTTTGTAAGCCTTATCCAACTCTAACCAGTTATTATTTGTATGGCAGAGTGAACATTCTAAATTACAGATCCTGTCATGTCATGTCGTCCTCTTCCTTAAATTGTACTACGGCTTTCCACCGTTTTTCAGGGTGACATACAGTGCTCTCCCACCATGATCTAATCTTGCTTCTCTCTCATCTCTCCCGACCACTCATGGTCTGGTCATCTGGACCCCCGTGGATTGAGCACGTAAGCCAGAAACCTATGAATTTTCTTTGGTGCCTCTTTCTTCCTCATGATGCTCCTGCTTATCCAACTCATTACTACACACTGGGCTTCCACTTGTGTGTATGGCATTCATCTCTACTACAACACTCTCATCCAATCTCATATTGTCTAGTTTGGGATTACCACATTTGTTTTTTAGCTGGTCTCTCTGCTTTTACTCTTGTTCTCCTCCAAATCTGTTGTCTGTAATGTAGCCAGAATGAACGTTTGCTATTCCAAATGTGAATATGTCGTCGCGGTGCTTACAAATTCTTCCCCTGACTTACCTTAGGCTCTTAGGATAAAGATCAAAATTCTCCCCTTGGTCATATCTGCCACCACTTGTGTCCCTGGCCATCTGCACTCCAGCCATACTGTCCCCCAGCCACTTTGTCCCACCACAAAGCATTTCTACACATTTCTCTACTTTGCCTTAAAGGTAATCTACCTCTCCCCACATTTTGTTAATTTCTGTTAACTCCAATTTACTTTTCAAATCTCAGCTTGTGAAAGCCTTCTGTGCCGTCGCAGGGGTTCTGAGATTCTTCCCGTGTTTATCTTATACCAGTATTATTTCCTCCAGTTTGCAATTATAAATTTATGTACATGATCATTTGACAAATAACTCTCTAGTCCACCAGACTATAGACTCCAAATGGGCAAGAAGGCTTTTGGTTTCTTATCAGAATATCACCAATATTATGCACATAATAGATATTGAGTCAATATTTGTTTAATTAATTGTGAATAATTTTAAAAGCATTTGAACAACAAGATTAAATGTAGACAAGCCCAAAATAAACACTGATTTTGCATGCTTTAAAATGCATTAAAATCAGGCATATATTTGTAATTATATTAATGAATATTTTGTTTTCATTGATAAACACCTCTTAAATGTTTATATTCAGTAAGAGGAGAATGCTGTGTAGTAGACTGAGCTGTATAAAATATTAAAATTTAGCTTCACTTATATTGTATCTTATTGCCTATTTAATATCAAATTTAATGAAAATGAAGCATTTCCAAAAGGATGAAACTAGTTTTTAAATTA
Organism: Colobus angolensis palliatus; assembly: GCF_000951035.1. Lineage (NCBI taxonomy): Eukaryota > Metazoa > Chordata > Mammalia > Primates > Cercopithecidae > Colobus > Colobus angolensis. The sequence continues at coordinate 1,861,184 of NW_012116511.1, read as the reverse complement.
TTTAAGTGCCAATATTATAAGTTTATAATATTTTATTTATAGTTTTTAAAAGATTTCAACTGCTAACAGTGTTTTTTATTTCTCCTTTTATATTTTTAAAAAATATATATATATAATAT
>NW_012116511.1:1857152-1859550 GCF_000951035.1 Colobus angolensis palliatus | reverse complement strand
ACATAGAATCAACCTAAGTGCCCATCAATGATAGACTGGATAAAGAAAATGTGGTACATATATGCCATGGAATACTATGCAGCCATAAAAAAGAATGAGTTCATGTTCTTTTCAGGGACATGGATGGAGCTGGAGGGCATTACCCTTAGCAAACTAACACAGGAACAGAAAAATCAAATACTGCATGTCCCACTTATAAACGGGAGTTACATGATGAGAACACATACACATATAGAAGGGAACAATGCACACTGGGGCCTACCAGAGGGCAGAGGGTGGGCAGGATGAGAGGATGGAGAGGATCAGGAAGAATAACTTATGGGCACTGGGCTTAATACCTGGGTGATTAAATAATCTGTGCAACAAACCCCATTACACACATTTACCTGTGTAACAAATCTGCATATCCCGCACATGTACCCTGAACTTAAAATAAAAGTTAAAAAGATATAAAAAAATGCAAGTACTTCTAAAGTACAGCTGAGCCTGACTGTGTGTAACTCATCCTTTAGAGTGCCAACCCGCATTAAGTTGATGCTTTTGATGCCAGGAACCTCACATCTCCTCCTCTGGAATGTAGCCTAAAGAGGAAGCTCTTCTTCTGTGTTTAGAGGGAAGGTGTCTCCTTCAGTAAGCACTGCACTGGCCCTGAAGAGTCTTCCTACCCTCTTCCTGCCCCCTACTCCCACTCCCATCCCACCAGTGTGGAACTACTTGGTGTGTAATCAAAGGCCCAGTTTGAATTACTGTAAGGCCAGTGGCTAGCAAGCAGTGTCGTTGGAACTGGAGATTATCATGCCTGGTTCTCCTCCCAAGCTTCAACTGTAGCTCTTGAGCAGCAGCTTCCTCTGAGCTTCTAAAAAATGCGCAGAAAACTGCCCAGCCAACCACATTTGCTGGCAAGCATAGCACCAGGCATATGGTCAGTTTGAGTGCTATTAGTTAGGCTTTAGAACTTCCAAGGGATCATTGGTTTGACTGTCATTGTATCAGCCAATCACCCAACATCTTTGACCCATGACAATTTGCCAGACACTATGCCTGGCACTGTGAGGAATAAAAAAAAAAAAATTGAGACAGAGCCCTAGCCTGCTCTAATCTATCTATCTAATGGAGATTAGATAGATATGGCAAAGCACCCAACAAAGTTACTACCCATTACAGTTGTGAATAGTGGTAATAATAATTATTTTTGAAAATCTAAGAAAAGAGAGCATGTGCTAGAATAGGTAAGGAGGGCTTCACTAAGAAGATGGAGTTGGAACTGAATCTCAAAAGCTGGATTTATTTTGGAGAAATAGAGAGGAGTTAAGAAGCAAAAGTGTGAACAAAATCTTTTTTTGAGAATGTTCCAAAAGAAAGTAGGCAAGAAGAATGGTAATAAGGTTGGCAAGATTGGTTAGGAAAATTGTTGTTTAGTCCTGTATATAACAACATTAGAGAATATTTACTGTAAGTTAGGTATCATACTAGGAGCTGGATATAATATGATGAACAAAACAGACCAGTTCTCACCCCCTTAGAACTTACCTGTCGGTTGGATAGGTTGTCAATAAATAGGTGAGCCAATTACTAAGTAATTCTCAAATCCATGGTGCTATGAAGGAAACATCCTGCTGCAGGAAGTGTGGCAACCTAGGGAGCACCCTGGGAATGGCCACACTAAGGAGAAGCCCTTAAACTGAAAGCTGAGGGGTAACAAGGACCCAGTCTCTAAAGGTGTTGAGGAGAAGCTCATTCTAGGTAAAGACAACAGGATACAAGAGGGTGCTAAGAAGGGATGAGTTTTGCATATTTAATAGACTAAAACTATGTCAGGGAGGTTCACTGCATAGGGTCTTAGTGCTAATTTTTTCAACTTCTTTCTTATCATGGAGCTTGTAGGATTCTTGACAATTTAGTATTGAAGTACTCATATGATCAATACTAAGAATAAAATGCACGTGAATGATGACTCTTACACAATCCTACATAAATGAAATAACCTGTACAACAGATTACAAGCCAGAGAAAGTAAAGACAATGAATATGATCTTGATCATCCAGAATTTAAAAGAGACAGTGCATGATATATACTTACTTTTTAAAATTTAGACACTTTGAGTTGTTAATAAGAATTGATCCATTTGTTGCAAAATTATGATTTTTTGGTAACAGAAAATATATTGATGAAGCAAAAGAATATATTTTAAGTTTAAATTATAATGTACATTTTCTGTATCATAAGACACACTGGTGGTATTGATACACTACTTCTTTTTTATTTTTTTTAAAATGAATCTTTTTTTTATTTTTTATTTTTTTATTATACTTTAAGTTCTAGGGTACATGTGCATAACGTGCAGGTTTGTTACATATGTATATTTTTATTTTTTTTAAAATGAGTCTTTTTTTTATT
>NW_012116511.1:1853271-1855885 GCF_000951035.1 Colobus angolensis palliatus | reverse complement strand
ACAGAGGCTTGCTCTGTTGCCAAGCTGGAGTGCAGTGGCACGATCTCGGCTCACTGCCAAGCTGTTGACCTTAGTTAGTGATTCAAAAGTAACGTTTAAAAAATTATGGATGAGTATGTGTGTATATGGGAATGTGTTTATGTATATGTGTCTGTGTGTAAAAAGTTATTTGACCCATCAGACCTTTGAGTGCAAACACGTGCAGGAAACGAAGTTTAAGGAAATTAATGGAACATAATTGCAACACTCACCACAAAAGCAAGGATTTGAGTAACCTAGGGATTGGATGCACAATTTGTTCCAAAAAAAGTTTTAAATCTAACAGTGAAAATTTTAGAAGAATAAATCCAGAGCATTATAATACATTAGTTAATACTCTCCAAATTATTGTGTATATGTACTGCAAATTATACAGAAAATTCCAATGGATTCTTACCCTTTCATCCTTTTATTTGTGATGTTAACACTTGCAGGTTAAGAGGTTAGATGATAATAGTTGGACTTTATATTCTTTCATTTATGTGAAACCTTGAAAACTTTCATAAGTTAAACCTCTTGCTGCCCTTGGGAAATCACAAAATGCAGTACAATTCCTCTAGCATCTTTTACCATGTTCTGTGCTGGCCAGACATTTAATTCTATTTAAAATCCACTTATGTATATTTTAAAAATTAATTCTCTGGCCATGCCTAGTATGCAAGCACTCTGATATAAGATTGTAGACTATTAATATGCTGCCAACTTGGACCTTATTCAAAATTATATTGAGACAGTTTGTGATTCTCTAATTCATTATCTGTAGTTAGACTATCCATATCTTTTTAGTAAAAGAGAAGAAGGCTTATATACTGGCACATGCATACACATAGGAAAATAAAGTGTAAACCTTTCAGGATACTCTAAACCTTGTAATTTTTAAAGAAACAGTGTTATACACACACCTTTTTTGTTTGACTAGATATGGTATATTTTAACCGTGAACACATTGAATGCATTCCAGTGTGTCAAATGATATTTTAAATGTGAATAGAGGTGACTGTGCTTGAGAATACTCTTTAGGAGGTGTAGCTGTTTTGGGGTTCTGTTTTACTTTGCTGACAGTGTTGCGTGATTCTGTGATTAACAACCATATTTCTGGTGCTATCATATGGAAAAAGCTAGCATTTATTCCCCCTTAACGTTTTATTGGCATCTTTGATGTGTTACAAAACAGACATTTACTACTGAGTAGCTAAGCATTTCACCCTCTTTGTTTCTTTAATTAACGTATTGATCTAAAACAAATCTATAGGATCAAGCTTATTGAGGCAGACAGCCTGTTCATCTCTCAAGAGATCACTGCTGCACTCCACACACTTTTTCAGTAAATAAAATATGGACAAAACTGCAACATGTGGAGGCTGAAGATTCCATTAAAGACTTTTGGCAACTGTACCTTAAAGATATTTCAAAAATAATTGTGCTTTATCGCTTCTTCTGTGCCATAGCATATAACAAGGGTTTTTAAAAAGACCAAATACAGCTCTCTGATTTCCATTTAATGGAAGAAGTAATAAAGTTTAATTGTATACTTGAGCACGGGGTGTCATTTCCAATACATCTGATCAATAATTCATTGATTGCCTTTGGCTCAAAGTAATATTTGAAAGAAAATGCAGCCAGTGGGAGCTTCTCTAGCTGTAGCTTCATCATCTCTATTAATTATGCTTTTCCTGAATTTGGATCATTAGGCTACCAAAGTGACAGCAGATGGCGAGCAGACCGGACAGGATGCTGAGAGGACCAACACAAGAGCAAAGTCCCTGGGAGAATTCATTAAGGAGCTTGCCCGGGATGCAGAAGGTATTAGAAAGAATCATGTTTTAATCATAATTTCTCCCAACAGAAGAATGCAGAAAGGGATGACACAGGACTAGAATTTCTCTTGCTATAAGTGACATCTGTAAAATCAAAGGTTGAGTTTCAAAAAGTAGTGTGGTTAAGATATTCAAGGGTATTATCTGCTGAGAACCTGTGACCTGCAGTGTTAAATTAGCGACAGTAATCAGTGAATTAATGACAATGAGGGCAGAATAGCAGTAAATTCTTGAAACATGGCTATTATGATTAGGTAAGAATAGGCAACTTTTGTTTTTATTTGAAAGTATTTAAAATGTTTTTCATTTTTAAGAACGCTAATGTCATCATTCCACTTGATACGTTAAAGCAGCACTTCAGTTTCTCAAAATGGCTTTTCAAATACCGGGGACTGGTTTTTAATGAACATCTGTTGCTTGGGATTTGAATGTGTTACTTTATGAGAAGCTCTGATGTATTTAGCTCACAATGCTCTAGGAGTTCGTTCTTGCCATCTACTAACATAAATGAGAAAGTGGAAGCCATTTTTGGGCAAAAGCCCAAATTAAGAAGCTCAAAGAATGCAGACAATGCCTCTCCGTTCTCGCCCCCCGAAAAAAACCTAGTCCTTAAGTATCTGTTGAAATATAATAAACATGCATGCAGGTTTAGAAATTGGGAAAAATTGTTTTTGTTGTTTTTTGCTTGAAGAAGTAAAACATTTTTCTTGCTCTGCAATATTATGCATTTTAGATACTTTGTTTCTTCATGTAGCCCA
>NW_012116511.1:1704396-1851928 GCF_000951035.1 Colobus angolensis palliatus | reverse complement strand
GGGAGGGGGGAGAGAGGGTGGGAGGAGAAGAGAGGGAGGGGGAAGAAAGGAAAGAAGGGATGAAAGAAGGAAGAGAAAGATGAAGGGAGAAAGGAGGGAAGGAAAGGGAAGGAAGGGAAGGAGGGAAGGAGGAAGGAAGGAAAGGAAGGAGGAAAGAAGGGGGGAAGGAAGGAAGGAAGGAAGGAACGAATGAAGGAAGGAAGGAGGAAGGAAGGGAGGCGGTAAAGGAGGGAGGGAGGAAGGAAGAAAGGAGAGGGAGGGGGAAGAAAGGAAAGAAGGGATGAAAGAAGGAAAGGGAAGGAAGGGAAGGAGGGAAGGAGGAAGGAAGGAAAGGAAGGAGGAAAGAAGGGAGGAAGGAAGGAAGGAACGAACGAAGGAAGGAAGGAGGAAGGAAGGAAGGCGGTAAAGGAGGGAGGGAGGAAGGAAGAAAGGAAGGGCAGAAGGAAGGAAAGAAGGAAGGAAGGGCAGAAGGAAGGGGGAAGGGAGAGAGGAAAGAAGGAAGGGAAAGGAGGGAGAGAGGAAGAAAAAAAGAAAGCGGAAGGAAGGAAGGAAGGGAGGAAGGAAGGAAGGAAGGAAGGAAGGAAGGAGAAATAAGAAAGGGAGGGAGGGAAGGAAGCACTAACCAAAGGCTTTAAGTAGGTTATACAACACACCCACACCTCTTTTTTTTCACTCTCAAAACTATAATATGAGGGATAACCATCAGTACTTTTACATTTTTGTTAGTTGTAATAAATTGCTGTGGGAAAAGCAGATGCTTCAGCCTGACATTTATCTATTTCAGCTTTATGTTTGGATAGATGTACTATTCATCCTATCTTTCATTATGAGTCATGACCTCTTCATAGATAATCAACTTCTATTCATCTAAGGCATTCTTATCTCACTATAATTTTATAATATCTACTGTGCTATGACTCCTGATTAGTTCATAAATAAACTCTGTTTTTTTCCATGCATTATTAGAATTAATGAGTGGACATAGGTAAACCCATTAGTGTTTATTTCCTGATATACAATAGGACTTAATCAATGATAGACACCTTTCCTTCCTGTTTCTCACATCAGAGTATTTCTATTCTTAATAAATTTACCCATCAGAGGATCTATTTTTTTCAGACTTAGTATGAAAACAGTTTTGCTTCTCCTGAGGAATTTTACTTGTGTTTATAGATACTGTATACCTCTTAAGAATCCTATTTGTATTCCCTGCTACACATAGGCTACTAAGATGCTTAGAAGAGGACTTAGGATGCACTGCGTGGAACGTTACAGCATGATTTTCTGTCTACTAATTCTTTTCCTAATTTACACAGTTTTTTCTTTTTTTACCTGTAGCACTATTTCCCTTTATTTTAATTTTATCTGATATTAAGATTTTTTAAAATTACCTAAATCCTCCTTTGAATTAAGTTGGAAATAAATAAGTAAATCGCAAAGATATATATTTTACAATCATTTTCAATACTATGGGAAAGAAAATATATTGAAGTGATAGTGCATACTTTTGAATAAGAAACGAAAAACACATTCATCTGTAAGAATGCTCAGAGAAGTTCCAAATCCTATTTGTACATAGGATCTGGAACTATATATATGTATATAAACATAAAAATGTATGTTTATATATGTCTATAAAGAGTGAAACAATTAAACTTCTCCTATTAAAATGATGCTTCCTTTCCTTTTTTGGTGGGGGGTGGGGGGGCAGTGATTTCTAAGAAAATCATATTGCCTAGCACTTGATAGATGCCTATGAGAGAAATGGAAAATGACAGCATTTTTAAATTTAACTTTCAGTAGAAAAATAATGGAAATAAAAATTAAACTGGACAGTTCACCATACAAAAAGAATGTTAAATGAGGGTAAGTAAAGAACAGTGAAATAATCTTGAAAATAACTAAAACTTTAAAACACTAATGATAAATAAGTGTTGTCTGAATTAAACTGAAAAGTTTTAATGGGCCATATATAATTTATTTGTGTCCCAATGAGGCCATATTTTTCTCCAAAACCCATATCTAAAATTTGTTTTTCATAATGAAGATAAAGTAGCACACATACCAAATACCCATTTGAAAGATGCTATCATTTAATCCAAAAAGATACTGAAGGACCACGTCCATTTTGGGGAGCTTGCATTTTTTTTTACATAACATGGGTTGCAACAAAAAGTTGGCCATGGAATAGCAGTTTATTCCATGCAGCCAATAGCAGTTTATTCCATAAGCAGCCAATATATTTGCTAAAATGTTTGTTCTTTTGGTCTTAATCACATTGCCATCTTTTGGGACTATTTCAATAATAGTAATTGCAACAATTGATAATATCCAACCGGAAACAAAAAAACAACAACCTCATGACTGAGTTGCACAGTGATGCCTTTTAGAAACTTTATGGAGTATATGTTACATGTTTTGATGTTTTTCTTTTTTTTTCCTCATGTTTTTATTTTCCTTTTTACTTTAAGTTCTGGGATGCATGCACAGAATATTCAGGTTTGTTACATAGGTATACCTGTACCATGGTGGTTTGCTGCACTTATAAACCCATCAAAAGAAGACATTTATGCAGCCACAAACATATGAAAAAAGCTCATCATCACTGATCATTAGAGAAATGCGAGTCAAAACCACAATAAGATAACATCTGACACCAGTCAGAATGGCAATTATTAAAAAGTCAGGAAACAACAGATGCTGGCAAGGCTGTGGAGAAATAGGAACCCTTTTACACTGTTGGTGGGAATGTAAATTAGTTTAACCATTGTAGAAGGCAGTGTGGCGATTCTTCAAGGATCCAGAACCAGAAATACAATTTGACCCAGCAACCCCATAACTGGGTATATACCCAAAGGAATATAAATCATTCTACTATAAAGGCACAGGCACATGTATGTTTATTGCAGCACTATTTATGCAAAGAGATGGAACCAACCCAAATGCCCATCAATGATAGACTGGGTAAAGAAAATGTGGTACATATACACCATGGAATACTATGCAGCTGTAAAAAAGAATGATATTATGTCCTTTGCAGGGATATGGATGAAGCTGAAAGCTTCAGCATCCTCAGCAAATTAACATAGGAATGGAAAACCAAACACCACATGTTCTCACTCATAAGTGGGAGTTGAACAGTGAGAACACATGGACAGCGAGGAGAACAACACACACAGGAGCCTTTTGGGGGTTGAGGGGAGAGGAAAGAGAGAGCATTAGGACAAATAGCTAATGTATGAGGGGCTTAAAACCTAGATGATGGGCTGGGCGCCGTGGCTCACTCCTGTAATCCCAGCACTTTGAGAGGTCGAGGTGGGCAGATCACCTGAGGTCAGGCATTCAAGACCAGCTTAGCCAACATGGCAAAGCCCCATCTCTACTAAAATACAAAAATCAGCTGGGCGCGGTGGCATGTGCTGTAATTCCAGCTGCTCAGGAGGCTGAGACAGTAGAATGGCTTGAACCTCGGAGGTGGAGGTCGCAGTGAGCGGAGATTGTGCCAATGCACTCCAGCCTGGACAACAGGGCAAGACGCTATTTCAAAACAAACAAACAAAACCTGGATGACAGGTTCATAGGTGCAGCAAACCACCATGGCACATGTATACCTATGTAACAAAGCTTGCTTTCTTAATACATGATCATTTTGCTAAAGCCATTTTTGTGTACCTTAATGATTTCTTCTACTTGTTTACAAATGGTTTTAATTTAAAGAAATTATGTATGCCATCCAAAAGATACAGCCATATTTGCCTTTTCCCTTTCTCTATCTGATGTCATTCTTTTTCCACCAGATTCTTCTCTGTAGAAGTTTAGCTTTGAGACTAGAGCACAAGAGAAACAGTGAGGTTCTATCTCTCATTTGTCCCTTCCTCTACACTGCCTAGGCCCAGAACCTAAATTAGATCAAATTTCAAAAGATATCTCTTATGAAAGCTGATGTATACACACACACACACACACACATTTACCAAAGAAAAAACATACAGCTTTAGCAGGTTGGGAAGTGGCATTTATTAATATCTTCATTTTAAAAAGTGAGTACAAATTATGTCAGTGAAAGCCCTGATTGCTGGTCCTCACCCCCAGAATTTCTGAGTCCGTAGGTTTGTGGTAGGGCCTGAGAATCTGCATTTCTAATGGACTCCAAGGTGGTGATGCTGCTGCTGCTTGTTGGGGACCACATTTTAGAACCACTGTACTGACCCACCTTCTCACATACCCTCTGCCTGCTCTGCTTGTCCTGCCTATGTGCAACTGTTTCAGGAGCTCTGCCCAGTGCAAAATTCTCTCCAAGAAAAGAAATTAATTTTCAGGATTCTCTATGTCATAAGGAGATCTTCAGATACACCCTTGAATGGTAGAAAATGCCTCTTGGCCAACCCAGACTCCTCATTCTAGAAGTTTTCAAAGGTAATATTATAGAAATAAGTATTCGGCTGACAAAAGAGTTTGAGAAAACATCTCTCTTAAACTCACTAAAAAAAATGTCCTATAGAATACACTCCAGGAAACTTTAGTATAAAACTAATAATATAACTGTGTAAATGTTTCAATTCACCATTTTAAACTTTTATTTGACATAAAATTCTTTTTTCAAATGAAATCTTGCCCAGAACACCAACCTATAAAGCAGATTCTTGGCAGAATAGACATCATTTGTAGAAAACCTGAAGCACCTGGAGAATCCTACGTTTCCAAGGAGCACAGTTTGAAACCCCATTTAATGCATAATAAACACAGACCCTTGTGAAGGATGCTATGGCTGGAAGGTGTCGTTGAAGCCTAATTTATAACCCTTCTCCTAGAAGGGTTATAAACCTAGACCAGAGTACTTCTTTCTTCACTCCTTTAAAAAATGAACATAGGAAAACTATGTGGAAATACAAGGGCAGGTTCATTTTCAGAGATCTCATCACTGAATGTATTTCCATACTCAGTATTTTTAAACTGACTGATAGCACTGCTATGACTATCTTATCAGCAATGCAGAGCTTGTGTTTCCAGCCTCCAAGTGTTATGCTACAGGTCACTGTTTTTTTTTTAGAACTCTTACCTGAATGTGCTTTGACCTACTTCTTTATTTGTAATTCTTTCTTTCTTTTGAGGTTAGAAACACCATGTTTTAATTGCTGTAACCCCCAAAAGAAATAAAATATTGAGAAATATATTACATTTCCCTGTTACTGATTGTTGTCTTAACTGCCTCTGTGTTTCCCAACAGGAACACTCACGGCAAAATACTCTTCATTTGGAGGTGGTGGTACCCAGCAGATGCTGAATACCATGTTTTCATGTGGCATTTTTGTTTACTAATTTACAAAATTTGTTTTACCCCCTGCAGCTGTAAATGAAAAAGCTATAAAACTAAATGAAACTCTAGGAACTCGAGATGAGGCCTTTGAGAGAAATTTGGAAGGGCTTCAGAAAGAGATTGACCAGATGATTAAAGAACTGAGGAGGAGAAATCTAGAGACACAAAAGGAAATTGCTGAAGACGAGTTGGTGTGAGTAGATGAGTTATTATTTTTTCATTTGACACATTGAGATTTCCAGATAATTTACAGTTTTCTAAATTTTTATCATATGTATAAATAAAAGATGCTTTGTTTTCCAACCTGGAGATGTTTGCTATGTTATCTATTATCTGTCTATCTATCTATCTATCTATCTATCTATCATTATTTATTCATTTACTTATTTAATTATACTTTACCATTGTTCTAAAATGAAACAAAAGCATGTTTTTGCCTACATATAATCAAGTAAATGATCTTTTCTGGTGTTGCCCCTTCTGTAATTAGGCTAATGAGCTTGCTTTGTTAATCACCTGCATTAGGGACTTTTGGACTATCAGTTGATTTTTGTTTTAATAAAAATACCTTTGGATATACAAAGTAATGGCTTTACCATTCATGTATTGGCCAACCTGTACATTTTATCATCTTAAGAAATGCTGAAAAGAAAAGTCATCAAATAATAAACACCTAATACTTTCAAATAAGAATTGGGAATGTGAAGGTTGGGAAAAGTGATAGGGATTTTACTGATGCTAAAGAACTTTTGTGATAACACTCAATAAAATAGATACATCTCTACATTCATAGTCAGCTAACTTCAAAGTGGTAGTATTATTAATAGTTAAATAATTTATACTAAACCAGCAATATCAGCACACCAGAGAACTTGTTAAAAATACAAGTTGTCAGACCCCATCCCAGACCTCCTGAATCAGAAACTTTGGGGATGGTACCCAGCTAACCACGTATTAACAAGCCCTTCAGGGGCTTATGAGGCACGTTAGTTTGAGAATTACTGTCTTTCAAGTATTTAAAGTTTCTGAATGACTTGGAAATTATCACTTTAGAAAAACTAGGTAAGTTAAACCCAGAAAAACTTCCAGATCAGTCAGTTGGAAGAAAAAGAAACATAGATTAAAATCATGCTATTCTACTAGCATGACAATGACCTAGAATTCTGTTCACAGTTTCTAAGCAAACATACCAATATTCAGCATTACATTCAAAGTAATAGAGAACAGGTCTCAGTATGATGAAACAGGTGGACTGTTTGATTTTGGTATGTGAACTGAATCATAAAACTCATAAAACTCATTTCATCAATCAGATTCCCAGGATGACATGAGACCCTGATTCAAATTCTGATTCAAAATGTCATTTTACTTACAAATTTAAAAGGATTTTTAAAAACTATGTTTTGCTTTTATTTTAATTAATTATAAATGGTCTCAAGTACCAGTTTTCAACTTGATTTAGCACAAGTGAATCTATTTTACATGTTTTCTTATTTTCTCATTCTTTTCATGTTAGTATCTCTTTGTAATGTGGTTTAATACCAATAAACCCTAAGGCAGTGACATGAGCTCATTGTCTATCATTGGGCTGGGGGTGGTTGCAGAGCTGCAGAAGGCCTTCTGAAAAAAGTGAAAAAGCTGTTTGGAGAGTCCCGGGGAAAAAATGAAGAAATGGAGAAGGATCTCCGAGAAAAACTGGCAGACTACAAAAACAAAGTTGATGATGCTTGGGACCTGTTGAGAGAAGCCACGAATAAAATCAGAGAAGCTAATCGCTTATTTGCAGTAAACCAGAAAAACATGACTGCATTGGAGGTGAGTCTTAGGAGCACTTTTGTCTTAATCTCAGAAGGTTGGGGACTGTGGGGGCATTGTTGAACATGGCTGGACTATTCTACTTGATGCACATTTACAAAGATCAAAAGTGACAACTCTGAAAGGGAACTTCTAAGAAACAGAACAAGAAATGACTTTTTTTGTTCTGTTTTTAATGACCAGTTACCATTGCTCAAAATATCAAATAAAATTTTGATAAATTAAACTGTTGAAGATATTTAAGAACACTGTGATACAGTGGAAGAAGTTCTTTACAGGGAGTCAGGCGACCTTGGTCTCAGTGACAACTGTGCCACTTAACTAGACATACAAATTGGGCAAGTCAATGAACATCTGTAAGCATTGGTTCCCCAAATCTACAATGAGTGCATTATACTACAGCAGGTGGGGTATCTTCAAATATTCATATCATATTATTTTGCAGCTTTCCCAAACTAATTCACAGACCTTGTTCAAAGATCTTGCTGCCAAAGATCATAGAAGTTCCCTACACTTGCAAATTCAATCTAAGCACATGACAAATAGCTCAATGAATTGAGACGAGCTTGGAAAATATTTGGTTCCCCTTTTTCTGTGCACTGTGTTCTATGTAAATGATCTTTTAAAAGGGACTAATAGGAACAGATCAGGTCTGGGTTATTGTCTCCTCCTTTTCCACACAGATAACAGTTATTTCTCAACTCAAGAAATTATGGGCAGCCTCTATCTTTTTAAGAGTGCTGATGGAACTAGAACTAAAACAGATTCCTCCATTATTATTTTCTTCTTCTTTTCATTTTCTTTCTTAATCATAACATAGTAAATAATCATTTTTCCTAAGAGTAAATTCAGCACATAAAACAGCAGAAACCTGCATTTGATATTAATATTTAAACAACAACAACTTTCTCCCCAGCGACAAATTTGCCTTTACTGTTTCCAAAGTATCCGACTCCAGCAGGTCAGAAAATAGCAGCAGACCTATACGTCTTCTAACACATAATTTCACCTACAACAGTAACTCAACACCCCCAGGCATATAGTATGTATGTAGAAATGTTTGTCGAATGACAGTAACAATTGAATAAAATGAACCAGGATTTTTTTAATCTATTTATTTCTATTTTCCTTTGGATTAAGTAGTAAGAGAATGAATTACATTTTTTTAAATATATTTTATTTCTGGGTCCCTCTTCTGGGACTCAGCCTTGTCATTCTGGTAGAAGACTGGAGAGGCTTACTTTTTTTCTTAACTGAGGCACCTAATCCTAACTAATTTGGAGTCTACTGACACGCCAGGAGTATTCCAGAAAAAGCTCCCTCCTGTGAGGCAGGATGCTGGGCCACTGTCCTATCACAGGCTCCAGCATGATTCACCCTGCTCAGTGACACACCAGCCATGTGACTTACCCGAAGGTGCACCTCTCTATTTTATGGCAACAGTTTGAGAAATGAAAATTACCTGTGTGGAAAGCACAGTAAGTATTTGAGAAATATTTCAAGAAGAGTTATATGGCACAGTCAATAGTACCTTTAGCTATTCGTTTCTTTTAGTGATGTTTAAAACCAGAAGTCATCATTCTTGGGCACCCCTACAAATGCCTGGAGCTTATGTATAGTCAGTATTGAAATTCTAAGTGGTCCTTTTTGGATTTTCATTTTATGTGCCACGCTTAACTAAAGGCTTGTTAAAAAGTTACTGGATAAAATAGATAAACTAATTGAATTAATAGGAATAAGGCCTAGATTATTTATGGTTGCTTAAATTACCATGGTTGCTGCCAAAATGGCTGAAAATCACGTGGAGTGTTTGTTAAGCCAGCAGGTTTCACAGGCTCCTACCCAGAGAGTCTGTGTAGGCTGGTCTGGGATGTGGCCCCATGTCTGTATTCTAACACTCTCCCTGGGCTAATCTGATGCCTACACAGGTTGAAGAAAACTGGTGCATTACATCTCTTTGATAGAATAATAAGCTGCATTTTAAATAAATAACTCTCTTATGGCTGTGCCCACAATGAAGGTGATATAATGAAGACCCAACTCAAACACTTTTTATGTATTTTAAGGTGGTATGTAATTTTCTTTTTAAAAATTTTATCAAGCCTCTAATTCATTCAGGAAGCATGCTAGACACCAAAATTGATTGTGTCAATGATGAGGCCCCTCAGAGCAGCAGCCTCGGTGTAACCTAGAAACTTCTCAAAAAGATGAATTCTCGGTCCCCATCCCCAAATGATCATCTCAGAAACTCTGAGAATGGGGCCCAGAAATCTGTGTTTTAAAAATCCCTCCAGTGACTCAGATGCAGCCTCAAGGTTGAGAACCACTGGTATAAACAATAAAACACCATCTCTGATTACTTCAAGTTACTTGTATTTAGTGGCAGGTACACATAAGCAAACCACTCCATACAGTACCATAATTGTCACAGGGGTAAGCAAAGGAGGGAGTCTAAGTCACCCCTGAGTTTAGGAAGATCTTTGTAGAGGCCCTGACACTTGTGCTAGATCCTGAAGGTTAAGTACTGGGCCACAGAAGAAGAAAGAGAAGAACATTCTGGAAGCTGGGAAAAACATATACAAAGGCATGGAGGAAAGAAAAGGACATTTTGGGGGAAAGTTCAGTGGTTTGACAGGCTTGGAAAGAAGACTGCATGTGAACGACTGAAGGGATAGAAAGACAGAGAAGATAGGCAGAGTGCAGACTTTCAGTTCTAAGAGAATCGCATTGTGAGACTAATCTAAGTAATTGGTTTTTATCCTGACAGCTATAGGAAGTGATTGAAATATTGCAGTTATGGGTTAAAATAAAATATTGCAGAATTTGAGTGGTTCACTTAAACTGAAGAAATGCTTTTGTATTGGAAAATCGTGTGATATTAGGCTAGAAAAGTAGGCTGAGATAATATTTATCTAAATGTCTGTCAAGTACCTACCATATCAAGATACTGTCAGTAACCAGGGTATTTGAGGTTGAATAGAAATGATTCCTGGCCTCAAAGAACTTACAATCTTCTGAAAAATTCAGACATGTTAACCTTTCACTCTACGTAATACTATGATAATATTGACTGGGAGATTCAGCAAAAGTTTCACAAATATGACAGCATCATAGCAGAAGTGGAGAGGAATTGGAAGGAAGACAGAGCAGCAGGAACCCCAGCCAGAGCTTTGGAAGTGTAAGGTGATCTTAGGATGTAAGATGTTTTCAGTATAGCAGAAAAACTTTCAAAAGCTACGTAAAAGTCTGTAGCAGAGAAGGCTCTGGAATTTGGAGCCAGATCATAAAAGGCTACTAGATGGTGATGGAGTTGGAAAGGCATTTCCAGCAATGAAGAGAGGGCTAAGGGAACTGGGGACCTCATGGGCAGGAGAGAAGATGAATAATTCAGTGAAGCAAAAGAATATGTATTGAACAGTCTATCCCCAAATCTACCATTATAACCTTGCCAAAGAAGGCAGTGTGGATCAAGTAAAGAGTAAGTTGCTACATAAAGATTACACAGGCCAGCCTGGGCAACATGGTGACACCCTATCTCTATAGAAAAATGCAAAAATTAGTCAGGCATGGTGGTGCATGCCTGTGGTCCCAGCTACTTGGAGGCTGAGGTGGGAGGATTGCTTGAGCCCAGTAGTTTGAGCCTGCAGTGAGCTGTGATCATGCCACTGAACTCCAGCCTGGATGACAGTGAGACCCTGTCTCAAAAAAAAAAAAAAAAAAAGAAAGAAAGAAAAGAAAACAAGAATAGACAGTAAGAAAGCTTTTGCAGGTTCCTGAAGAATCTACCACACCAACACACCACAAAAAAAAGAAAGAAAGAAAGAAAAAGAAAGTGTTCAATTTGCAAAGCTCTGGAATAAATTAAGATATAATTGATTACAAGTTAAAAGTAGAAATATAATCAACCTTCATATCCAAACAGAATCATTGAGCAATTATACTTATGCTATACTTTTTGCAGAATAATTCTCCCTATATATAGGCCTTCTTTCTGTTTCTTAAATACTCTAAGTTTCCTATATTAGGTATTTTATATGCTACATCATTTTCTATCTGTCCCTCTCTTTGTTTTTATTGTGCTCATCTAATCTTTCTTTAAGAATATATTATACATTAATTTACTCATTCATTTTATCTCTCCTCCAGACAAGCCATGAGGAACATGTGTTCTTCCTCACTTCATCCCCAAATCCTAGAACAGTATCTAGCAAAGGCAAAACAGATTTCTTTTCAGTAAATAAAGTGCATAAAACAAACCCAAATACTCTATACTTTTATCAATATTTGTGAGCTCCAAATTTCCATCTTTCCTTGGTTCAAAGCTGGAACCCATCAGTATCTAATCTGAAAATAAGACACCTCCAAAATTTCTTTAACCTCATCCCAGCAATTTGGGAGGCCAAGACGGGTGGATCACGAGGTCAGGAGATTGAGACCATCCTGGCTAACATGGGCTAACATGGTGAGATCCCATCTCTACTGAAAATACAAAAAAAAAAAAAAAAATTAGCCGGGTGTGGTGGCAGGTGCCTGTAGTGAGGCAGGAGAATGGCGTGAACACGGGAAGTGGGAGGCGGAACTTGCAGTGAGCCGAGATCACGCCACTGCATTCCAGCCTGGGCGACAGAGCGAGACCTCGTCTCAAAAAAAAAAAAAAAAAAAAATGTATTTAACCTCTTGATCATCATTTCTGATTGAGTATGATAAGAAGCACATTTTGATCTTTGCATGACAATTAACTCCCTAAAGTGACTCAATTAGAGCTTTTACAAAAGATTCTAAGTCACTACTTTATTGAAATCAAAATATATATAGCTCTTCAATTAACACGTGTGGAAATATTCTCCGTTTCCAGTGGCACAGCATTTTAAATTACCTCGATCCATTAATTCGAGCAAGCCACGTTGTAAAATATTCTTGTGTTTCTGTACATGCTATACTTTAACTCAGTTCATACAAAAGCTAAGGGCTAAAATTGGCAGTTGTGTAAAAGAATGTCAGACCCTTGGAAGATAAGATATGACTTGTAATCAGGGACATTGTAATCAGGGACATTGGGACTGTTCCTACATTTGTTGTCTGTGAAGAGTGAATGACATATCACTACTTCCCCTGAATTAATGATGGGAGTAGCTGAATGAGCCAAGTGTCACCAGCACAAGTCCCAGGAATTGACTCTATGTTCTTTTTTCTTTCTTTCTTTCTTTCTTTTTTTTTTTTTTTTTTTGTAGACAGAGTTTTGCTCTTGTTACCCAGGCTGGATTGCAATGGTGCGATCTCGGCTCACTTTAACCTCTGCCTCCCAGGTCAAGCAATTCTGCCTCAGCCTCCCAAGTAGCTGGGACTACAGGCATGCACCACCACAGCCAACTAATTTGGTATTTTTAGTGGAGACAAGGTTTCACCATGTTGGCCAGGCTGGTCTCGGACTCCTGACCTCAGGTGATCCGCCTGCCTCGGCCTTCCAAAGTGCTGAGATAACAGGCATGAGCCACCATGCCTGACCCATTTTCATTTATTTACTAAAAAACATTTATTGAAGAAACTCATCTAGGTACTAGAGATAGTGGTACATAAGACTGTCTTTATAGAATTTGTATTACAGTGCCGGAGACAGTCACTAAACCAATAAACAAGTATAAGATATGACCATAACGTCTGGATGCATGGGCTGATATACATAAATTGTTTATTGATATGTAATACATGGTATGTTGCATGATATTGCATAATACATTCAATGTGTTGTCCTTCATTAACAATGTATAGTTCAACAGGCTATGTCTTTCTGCTAGTCCCTGTACATGTATCTGTGATGCATTGGTATTTCTGATCTTTATTTCATAATCTTTGTTTTTAGCAACTCCTGGCAAAAGTAATCAAGATGAATCAATCTATATAAAAAAGAAAATAATATTATCTATGTTTCTATAGTTTTTGACCACTCTGTAGAATATAATTCAGATAAATGAGTTCTAAGAACAAAATAAGGTAATTATAATAATTAAAATTACAGTGTTACTGTGTGCCAGGCAGTGTTTCAAGCTAATTCTCTAATTTTACAATGTCTATCAATCTCATGGGGTTCTTGTTAAAATTCAGATTCTAAGTCAGTAGTTCCTAAGAACAGATCAAGATTATGCATTTCTAATGAGCTTCCAGGTGACGCTGATGCTGCTGGTGAATGGGCTGCACATTGAGTAGGGAGGGACTAAACATTTTATATGAAGCTAAATTACTTCCTTAAAGTTTCATAGCTTAGGAGTGAGCAGAGCTGGGATCCCAAACCAGGAGGGCTGTCACTTGGATGTAGCTTTTAATCACTGTGCCCTAGTATATAGAGATTGACTGAGACAAGGATGGGTGCTATTTTAGATAGGTAATCAGAGGAGTGGCTGTTACCAAAATGGAGGGAGGAAACAAGTCAAAGAGCAGGAAGAGCACATAGTGGGAAGATCTGCAAGTGCAAAGGCTTAGAGGCAGGAACTAGATGTATGTACCTGGCAACATACTGAATTGGTTGGTGAAGTTGAGGAAAGAAGGGTATGAAATTAGCACCAGCCCAGTGCAAATTTTAAAAGTGTGATTTCTATAATAGAAGAGATAGTATTTTCATAGTCCAGGACCCAGGATCTATCGTTAAGTAGACAGGGGTTTCAATCTTAACCACACTGTACTATTTTACCTTAAGGAAATCATTTAATGTCTTAGTTCATTTAAGCTGCTATAGCAAGAGACCAAATACTGAGTGACTTATATGCAATCAAAATGTATTTCCTATGGTTCTGGAGGCTGGGAAATCCAAGATCAAAATGTTGGCAGATTTGATGTGTGATGAGGGACCACTTTCTGGTTCACAGACACCATTTTCACTGTGTCCTCACATGGTGAAAGGATGGACAAGCTCCTTCAGGTCTCGTTTATAAGGACAATAATCCTATTTATGAAGTCTCTGCTTCATGATCTGGTCACCTCCAAGGGCACCACTTCCTCATCCTATCACCTTGAGGATTAGGATTTCAACATACTAATTATCAGGGGACACAAACATTCAGACCACTGCCCTTTACTTTTTCAATTTTCCACATATGTAAAGAGTGATCAACATAGGATCCGAAGAGCTGGAATAACAAAATGCTCATAAACTGTCTGGTACGTATTGAGATCTACATAAATTAGCATTGTTGTCTATAAAAAAAGCCTATTAGTGGTCAAAGCTTACAATTAAAATTGATGCCGTTAAATCTGTAGGTAGAATGGTGATTTCAGGAATAGGAATGAATCAGAAGTATAAAGAACAAAATAAGTAAAAAATATGCCCCAAATGGAGAAATAGCAATATTTGTCTCTCATTAATTTTACTCTTCTAGGCCAGGATTGAGTTTCATGTAATTTCGAGACAAGCTATATGTCCCAAAGAAAAATTATAATCTATTCTCCCATGAAACAGTCCATTAGGTTGATTCTTCCATGTGATAGTTTCTCTATTTCTTAAAAAGTACTTTCCCTAAGTTTCCTTAAGAATCTCACTTCAAATTTCACAGAACTCCCATTGAATACATCTGCTTATGTTTATGCTCACAAAGTACTCATTTGTATATAGATTCTAGAATTCAATATGTAGTACCAATGTAACTATTCAGCACTTACATTTTAGTTAGAAATGGATACTCCATCTTTCTTTTAAAGTAGTTTTAATTCCTCAACTAGTATCGCATAACTTTTCTTTGCTTGGATGACTTTCTCACAATGAGAAGGAGAAATAACCTGTACAAGTCTCTACATAGAAGAACTGTTGAAGGACTGGCTAAGTAGTTTATATTATTCTCATCTAGCCACATTGTCAACATGATGTACCTTTTTTGCCAAGCTTTTATTCAAACAGCTCAGGAAAGTCTGGAATACAGGGGTAGGTAGGATTTTACGAAAACGCAGTTTTGATGTCTTGTTCGTAATGGTCTACAGAAAAAGAAGGAGGCTGTTGAAAGTGGGAAACGACAAATTGAGAACACTTTAAAAGAGGGCAGTGACATACTCGATGAAGCCAACCGTCTTGCAGATGAAATCAACTCCATCATAGACGTGAGTATTTGGTAGAACTGAAAAGAGAGATGGTAACGAGTAAATGGGAGCCTATGAGAAAGCTCAGTAATATAAGCAAATACTAGTATTTGTTTTCTTGTAGAGATAAAATTATTTTTGCATTATTCTGCTGTGACCATGCCTATCTATTGGTGACAACTGGAATATCACTTTGTTCTCCCAGTGGACATGAGTGTTTGTGTGAGGGTACTCACACATTCACATAAATCTGTTTTTGTCCACAGTGATGAAGGACATTTCTTGTTCCTAGAGCAGCACTTACAATCTGCTTCAATATTTATATAACATTAGTTAAAAGAGAAATGTAAATTTACAAACAGGCTTTTAACATGTAACGTATAATGCATTACATAGAGTGATTTGTGGTCATAGAAATGCAAATAGCCTAAGAGATCCTAATGATATGTATACCTATGAAGTGGCATTGTTTAAATAGATAGGCTTTTCTTGGTGTAAGTTGGTTTCTTAAATTTCCTAGTCTATTTCATTAAATAATGACTTTAATTCTCTATTCTTTTTGCTATGTTAGTAAGTTTGAAGTTTCATTTAAAAACTGAACATTTGGGCCAGGCGCGGTGGCTCACGCCTGTAATCCCAGCACTTCGAGAGGCCGAGGTGGGTAGATTACCTGAGCTCGGGAGTTCAAAATCAGCCTGGGCGATACGGTGAAACCCCATCTCCACTAAACATTCAAAAAATTAGCTGGGCCTGGTGGCGGGTGCCTGTAATCCCAGCTACTCAGGAGGCTGAGGCAGGAGAATTGCTTGAACCTGGGAGGCAGAGGTTGCAGTGAGCTGAAATCACACTACTGCACTCCAGCCTGGGCGACAGAGCAAGACTCTGTCTCAATAAATAAATAAACAAACAAACAAACAAACGTGTAGTTATGTCTCATAGAGAAATTAGTAAAAGAGAGGAGGCTTGAATTCACTTGCTTAAAATGCCCTCTTCTCTACAAATCAGTATGTTGAAGACATCCAAACTAAATTGCCACCTATGTCTGAGGAGCTTAACAACAAAATAGATGACCTCTCCCAAGAAATAAAGGACAGGAAGCTTGCCGAGAAGGTGTCCCAGGCTGAGAGCCACGCAGCTCAGTTGAATGACTCATCTGCTGTCCTTGATGGGTATGTCATTTGTTGTTGGAAATGTTTGTGTATCTTGGTACTTGTCCAAAGGTTTTGACTAGCATAAATGGTACAGAATCATTTTCAAATCCTGATTTCTGTTAACTATGAACACACTAGCTATATGGCTTTTCTGTGGACAGGCTTAATTAGGAGGTTCTGAGCAAAGCTCTGCTAGAACAGCGTCAAAGTCTGAGTTACAAGTAGATTCAAATACGGCTTCGTAGGAAGTGAACATAGCCCTCGGCTACACTTAGAAAAAATTATTTTCTGTTCTTTATTAGAAAGCACAGTGGTTGCCTTATTAGCATTTTAAATAACATATAAACACACATTCTGTTTCAAATTTCAGTTTTCTGTTTCTAATGCAATCAAAACAATTCATTGTTAAAAGGGTGACTTTTGAAAATGTGGTCCCATACGGAGCCTTTAAGTCTTTTTTTTCTCTTTTAAGCTCCGGGGAGATATTACATTTTCTACTGTAAAATAGCAGCTTATTCTAGCTGGGATTATTACATAGGTCATAGGAGGGAGAGGAAAGAGGAAAGTATATTTGACTTACAAACAGCCTTCTGTGTATAACTGATATGCTTCTCCCACAATTTTGAGATTGTCATAATTAATAGAGGTGCTATTAGTCCCAAGAATAATTTGCCCAAATAAATCTACATCACATGCAAGGCTTTTTTCTCATACTTAATACTTACTGTTACAAAGAAAATATACTAATATTTGAAGACCCTGGACAATATATGCATTATCATTTTATTTTATGTCAAACTTTTGCCACTTTATAATGAAGGGTGGGTGGTAGATGAAACACAAAGCTAGATATCATCAGACCCAAGTTCTAAGTCCTTACTTGGGGACGTATTGGTCATTTGGCCTGAAACAGGCCATTTAACCTTCTGAAATTCACTTGGTCTCCTCTGGGAAGTGCACCCACCCCAGAAAGATTTTGTGAAATTAATTCCAGTAGTAGAAGTGCTCTGAATCTCACAGCATGCTTCACAAATAAAGAATTGTCTCATATCACACACCTGCTACAGCACATGGTTGCAGAGACTTTTGGAGGATGCTATGGGTATTTAAGATATGTTGGTAGTATTTCATAGTTGAATTATTTAGAAATATAAGTTTAGGTTGTAGAAAAGTACAAGACAATATAATAAGGAGATACTTCACTATGATTTGGAATTGTCATAGATATATTGGCCATGATCATTTGGAAGCCAGATTTCTTAATAATTAGGACATTCTTCACTTGAGTACCATTGAGTGCCCTGACATTCTTTTTCTGAATCATCCCACCAGAATCCTTGATGAGGCTAAAAACATCTCCTTCAATGCCACTGCAGCCTTCAATGCTTACAGCAATATTAAGGACTATATTGATGAAGCTGAGAAAGTTGCCAAAGAAGCCAAAGATCTTGCACATGAAGCTACGAAACTGGTAAGAAACAAATAGCACATGTGCTGGGAATGGAAGTCAACCTTTTTGAATTTTTCAAACATAAGTCAGTCTAGAAAATCCCAGTAAATTGGCATATTTGGTTTGGTTTATTTTTGAAGACCTCTTTTAAAATTTACCTAAAATAAATTCTCAGTATGCTATAATTATAGCAGAACTCTTTTGTCGGTCACCACTACCACTGTTAGGGTCTTAAAATTATCACAGACACCAAGCAAGTTTGTGCTACCAACTCACAAAATAAAAGAGGCAAAGAGAACACTCTGGATAGGGAATTTTATCACCATTGTCTCAAATATCATTAGTAAAAAAGAAAAAAAAAACATTGCATATAATCACACACAAGTTGGTTACATATGAAAGTTTGTATTGTTGTACAATACATTGTATTGAAGTATAAGTTGGTAGTACTATTTCAGGTTTAAAAAAATCTCATAGGAATCTTCCTGAATAAAATGGTTAGGACCATCATTTATTTATTTTGCTTCACATAGAACCTACCAAACACATGAGACTTTTTCTGGAGGGAAGCCTGATTGGACATTGACTGTGAGTGAAATACACATAAGCAATGGTGTTAAAGAAACCGATCAATATTTTCGTTGCTCCAGTGTTGGGCAAAAATGCTTTCTAGGATTTCAGGGATATTAGAGATACCACAGGCTTAGCAGGTTCATTTTGTGGTCATAATGAAACATCACATTCTATGAGCAATTAGTACTGTTTTTGGTTTCTCTTGAATGAGCTCTACTGATGATGTATGTTCTGTTTACTTCTTATTCAAAATAGTGGCATGATCATTGCAGAAGTGTTTCTGTGTTCAGTTATCCTTTCAAAATGAATCTACTTTTCAGATCTAAACTAAATTTTTATCCATCTTCTGATAGATAATTTTCTATTTTAAAGACCCTAATTTCCAAGTTCACCATTTTCATTTCACCTATTTTATTGTATGATTATTTTCAGCACCTAAAATGGTGCGTGGCAAATAGTAGGCACTTACGAATGAATGAGTGAATTTTTTCATTATAACTGACACCTTTTATGCCTATTCATAATCTTTTATACCAATAAAAATTTGCTATAGTAATTGCTTCATCCTTATAAATGTATTGTAACATTTTACGTTAAGGAGTTGTTTAATGTTACCCTAATTTAATACCTTTAGGAATAATCATTTTTTACCAACATGAAGTGTGCACTTACTTCTTACCACCCATGATTATGCATGGTAGGCTAACCAACCTCAAACACAGAGTGATGGTGAGTTGTAGTGCATTACATCATGTTCGCAGTTATCATTATTCCTTCTCTCTTTTCACAATCATTTAAAAATAATTAAATGTCTGAAAAATTACAAAATAAGTGCTATAGAGAATCACTGATTCATTAAACGACTATCAGAAAATAAAAAGATGATCTGTCCCAGAAATTTTGTTGGAATGTTTTTCATAAGCAGAATAAATAAAATTTTAGTTTTAATAGATCAATATAATATAGTTCTATTTTGCTGGAAAATAAATATATTTGAAAAACATTAAGTTGAGCAATTATCTAGATAGGACTAACATCCCATAAATGTAAGATCTGATATATAAGCTATAGATCAACAGAGAAGAATGAGATTAAGTGTACTATTAAGTTTAAAAGAGTTCAAAGCATAACAATATAGAAGAGTCCTCTACCCATTTGAGTCTAGCCCTATAAAGAAGGAAGAATGTTTTCAATAACTTAAAAAGAAAAACAAAGAAACAAATTAAACATTTGCAGGAGAAAAGGAAAAGGTCAAGTAAAAAAGCAACCAATGACCACTATGAAGAAAATGGAGGTCAGATAATTTGAGAAGAAAAAAAGCATTGAAAATACCATAAGAAAAGAAACAAAGAAATGATAGAAATAACATCCAAGCATAATTAAGACAATACTTTAAAATCAACTTTGATTTTTTAAAAATGTACTTGTCTTCCTATATATAAACACACATAGACAATCAAGAATCACATTAAAAGGAAAATATGAGTGAGAAGGAAGTGGATCCTTTATAAGCAGGAGACAGCTAATATGATTTGTTTGTAGTGCAGTATTATTTTGTAAAGAGTAATAGCTATTTGTCTTGCATAAATAATTTCTTTAAATATCAGAATGAAATATTATTTTAAGAACTTAGACATCATGAAATAACAAATACTATTTTTCTTTTTTGATGTTGGGTGAGGAAAGTACTATAAAGCATTTGTTTTCCTACATATAATCTCCAAGAAAATATCTCTCTAGAGGGTGCAAGGAAAAGGAGAAAGGAGATACGTCACTCATAAAATGGAATCAAAATGGAATATGGACATCCAGTAATTTTTTCTAATCTTAGTGGCTTTGATCCTATAAGACTCTAAAATAACAGAGAATTAGATGTTTTCAAAACATTTCCAGGTCATAGATAAACCCAAAGCCTACATTATCTACCAGATCAGATTTTTAAAATTGATGAATGTATTAGGGTTCTCTAGAAGGACAGAATTAATAGGATAGATGTATATATAGGGGGAGTTTATTAAGGAATATTGACTCACACCATCACAAGAAGAAGTCCCACAATAGGCCGTCTGCAAGCTAAGGAGCAGGGAAGCCAGTCCGAGTCCCAAAATCTCAAAAGTAGGGAAGCTGACAGTGCAGCCTTCAGTCTGTGGCTGAAGGCCTGAGAGCCCCTGGCAAACCACTGGTGTAAGTCCAGGAGTCCAAAAGCTGAAGAACTTGGAATGTGATGTCTGAGGGCAGGAAGCACCCAGCACAGGTGAAAGATGAAGGCTGGAAGAGTCAGAAGATCTGCTCTTTCCACTTTCTCCTGCCTGCTTTTATTCTAACCATACTGGCAGCTGATTAGATGGTGCCCACCCACATTGAGGGTGGGTCTGCCTTTTCCAGTCCAGTAACTCAAATTTTAATCTCCTTTGGCAACACTCTCACAGAGACACCCAGGAACAATACTTTGCATCCTTCAATCCAATCAAGCTGATACTCAATATTAATCATCACAAGTCCACCCCTTGTCAACTTGAAACCATACACATCTCCTGAAATCATACATAATCTCCAAATAAAGACAATAATAATGTCATAATTATACCTAACAGAATACAGCTATCCCTTGTACAATCAGATGCATACTAATCCTTAACCTAAATGCTGTTACATAAAGTTAACAACAATTAAATGCTGATATGAAGCCAATAAATTTTATGTCACGTGATAAAGGAAAAAGAAAGCAAATGAAGATATTTTCCTAGTACAAGTGTATACATGCACAAATATATTCTTAGCAGAATAAGGAGGAAAGATTCATGACAATTACAGTCTTCATTTCTGCTACTGGCCATGTGGTCACAGCTGGTATTGATGACTACCTTCTTCTACTACCCATTATGTATTCCCTTTGCCTTCTGCAAGCACTCAGCGGGTCATGGTTTTTTTACCTGGTTGGGTGACCCAAACCTTTATTCTGGAAGGATCTGTGCCATTTGTAGTCCTGTCTAGATTGGGTTGTTGTAGTTTCCCGTTGACCTTAATCACAAGGGATGGTAATATTAAGAGATGTCCCATGGGATCTCTTGTATTCCACACATGCTCTTCCTTACCTCCATTGTGGAATAGTAGACTGATTTCACCTTGATATTCTGGGTCAATTGCCAACCAACACTGTAACTCCCTTCTTAGCCTGTTGACATGGAGGTAGGAAGGTCCCAATTGGCCAAGTGGCAATCTTAACTTCCAGTTTAATGGAATCATTGTTGTATCTCCTGGTGACAGCATTCTTCCCTCTGGAACTAAGATGTCTAGGCCAGCAGAACATAAAGTTGTGGGAATAGGAAGCAAAAATTTTGTTAGTGGGTTACTTGGGGTGATGGTGAGTGGTGCCACTTCCACTTCCACCCCTTCATTCCAGGACCCATGAACCCTGGCTGTGGAAGAAACAGTACCGTATTCTGGACACTGATTCAAGGCATACACAGCCTTCTGCAGAACTTTACCCCAGTCCGGCAAAGTATTGTCACCTAGTTGGAATTGTAATTATGACTTCAAAAGGCCATTCCACCATTCTGTCAATACAGCTGCTTCAGGAAGATGGGAAACATGGTAAGACCAGTGAATTCCATGAGCGTGAGCCCAATGCTGCACTTCTTTAGCTGTAAAGTGAGTGCCTTGATTAGAGGCAATGCTGTGTGGAATACCATTACAGTGGATAAGGCATTCTGTGAGTTCATGGATGGTATTCTTGGCAGAAACATTGGATATAGGATGGGCAAACCCACGTCCAGAATAAGTGTCTGTTCCAGTGAAGATAAACCTCTGCCTTTCCATGATGGAAGAGGTCCGATATAATCAACCTGCCACCAAGTAGCTGGCTGATCACCCTGAGGAATGATGCCAGATGAAGGGCTCAGTGTTGGTGTCTGCTGCTGGCAAATTGGGCACTCAGCTTTGGCTACAGCCAGGTCAGTCCATGTTGCTGAGCCTATGCATAACCTCCATTCCTGCCACCATAGCCACTTTGCTCATGAGCCCATTGAGCGATGACAGGGTGGCTGGGGAAAGAGGCTGAGTGGTGTCCACAGAAAGAGTCATCCTTTCTGATTATTGATTATTAAAATCTTCCTCAGCTGAGGTCACCCGTTGGTGAGCACTCACATAGGATACAAACATCTTCACAGTTTTTGACCACTCAGAGAGGTCCATCCACATACCTCTGCCCCAGATTTCTTTGCCACCAATGTTCTAATAATGCTTCTTCCAAGTCCCTGACCATCCAGCCAAACCGTTGGCTACAGCACACAAATAGTATATAATTACACATCTTGCCATTTCTCCTTGCAAGCAAAGTGCACAACCAGATGCACTACTCAAAGTTCTGCCCACTGGAAATACTTCCCTTTGCCACTATCCTTCAGGGATGTCCTAGAAAGGGGCTGTAGTGCTGCAGCTGTCCACTTTTGGGTGCTACCTGCATATCTTGCAGAATCATCTGTGAACCAGGCCCCAGTCTTCTTTTCCTCTGTCAATTGATCATGGGGAACTCCCCATGAGGCCATCACTGCAGGCTCGGGGAGAGAAGGCAGGGTGGCCGGAGGGGAGGCCGTGGGCATTTGAGTCACTTCCTCACGCAACTTACTTGTGCCTTTAGGACCTGCTTGAGCCTGATCATGTATATACCACTTACATTTGACAATGGAGGGCTGCTGTGTATGCCCAACTTTATGGCTAGATGAGTCAGAAAGCACCCAGTTCATGAAAGGGAGTTTAGGTTGCAGGGTGACTTGATGATCTACAGTCAAACGTTCAGTTTCTGCCAAAGCCCAGTAACAGGCCAAGAGCTGTCTCTCAAATGGAGAGTAGTTATCTGCAGAGGATAGCAGGGCCTTGCTCCAAAATCCTAGAGACCTCCACTGTGATTCACCTATGGGAACCCGCCAAAGGCTTCGAACAGCATCCCTGTCTGCCCCTGACACCTCAAACACCATTAGATCTGCTGGATCATACGGCCCAAGCGGCACAGCAGTTTGCACAGCAGCCTGGACCTGTTGCAGAGCCCACTCAAAATTGGCAGCCTTTCAGGTCACTCAATAAGTGGGCCATTGTAACACACCCAGGAACAATGCTTTCCATCCTTCAATCCAATCAAGTTGACTCTTAATATTAATCCTCACAGTGAATGAATAGATTTTCTATGATGTTGGCTCCTTGGAATGACCACCAGAGGCAATAAACATACTCTCAGTGGTACTAGGAAACGAGGTCCTCCTGTGCCCATTTCCACTGGAAATGTCTTAGATGTTATGCTTTTCCATCAGGTATATCCAAATAACAAACAAACAAATAAAATAAGATTAATGTAGAATGAATTCCATAGTTCAGATTCTTAAAGATGGTGGAAAATTATCACGTAATCGCCACCTGTTTTGAAACATTATCTTCTTTCCTTCCTTTCCTCCCTCTCTCCAAGTCAATGGAATGTCCTAGTTTAACTTTGATGTGGAAAATTTAGGCAGTCCTCAACCTCTCTAGGTATGCTGAATTAAAAAAAAAAAAAGAACGACATTTTTACTTCCCATGGCAAGTGGAATTCTCCACTTTCTTCTGATCCTCTTCTTCACCTTGCAATCACTGTCATTTTGTAAAATTTCTCTCTGTCTCTGTCTCTCTTACACACACATACACTCACAATGTTCCTTAATATCTTCTAATCCTGAATTTCCTTTCTCAATTTGTTTAGTTATATCTTCATTAGAAATTGGGAAAAGTTTATGCTGGTTGTATTAGGGTTCTCCAAATAAACAGAACTATTAGGAGATGGATAAATAGATACATGGATTGATAAGTGACAGATAGATGAATGGATGGATAGGTAGATAAATAGGTTGCTAGATGATAGAGAGACATAGATAGATAGATAGATAGATAGATAGATAGATAGATAGATAGATAGATAGACAGATAGATAGATAGATAGATAGATAATAGATAGATTAGATGATAGACAGAAAGAAGAGATTCATTATGAAGAATTGGCTTACATGATTGTGGAGGCTGCAAAGTCCCAGCTGTGAGCTGCAGACCCAGGATATAGTTCACTTCGAGTCCAAAGGCCAGAGAGCCAGGGGAGTTGATGGTATAAACCACAGTTCAAGAACTAGAGAGAAAATGAGATGAGATGTCCCAGCTCAATCTATAAGGCAGAAAAAAAGGGAAGGAATTCCTCCTTTCTTTGCTTTTTGTTCTATTCAGGCCCTCAAGGGATTGGGTGATGCACAACCACCATATTGAGGAGGGCAATCTCTTTGACTCTCATCCAGAAACACCCTCACAGACACATCCAGAAATAATGTTTAATCTAGGTGTCCATAGCCAGTCAAGGTGACACATACAGTTTACAATCACACTGGCCTTCAACTCCAGCGCGCAATGTGGTCTTCCTCTTTATTCTCCAAATTCAAGTTCTCTCACTTACTACAATTATCCATAATTCTTGGGAACCATCATTCTAAAAAACGTTGACCAGGCCTTTTGTAGGCATTTCTAGGAAAAATAATATAAAATACGGAAGAAAGTGAGGGGAGTTTAGATATAATGCATTTTTTCATAGAAAAACGATAGTGGGAAGGTTAGTAAAGAACTGTGCTGTGTAAGCAAGATGTAAGCTTTAGACAAAGTGAAGAAAAGGGGAGAAGCCTAGAAAAAATAATATCATACAGAAAGAGAATATTCTTAAATATATTAACTTCTCTTATAGCAAATTTCCCAGTGTTCATTCCTAATACAAGGAGAGTAAGAACTCCACAGAAACCTCAAAAAGAGCTTTTTCTTGCGATGGAGTTAGGTGTCTAAGGAATAAACAGGACTTTTGAAACTTTACTCTTAAGTGACAGATCAGTGAGGAGGAAAGACACTGATAAGAAGCACTGAGATACTACAAATACACTTCATTTGCTATAAATACACTTCATTCACTGAACTATAATAAAATTCACTTTTATTATATGTGAACAAAATATAAAGAACTTGGATATTAAAGGGGCAAAAGTGAACAAAAAGATAGAAACTGTACAAATCTAAGTAAGCATTGTGAAAAGCATAATGATAATAATTATTAAACATGTGGAATTAAAAACAAAGTGGAACTAAAACACAAGAGACTAATGACATGGAAAATGGGGCAGGTAGTCATTATTTAATAAAAGTTTTTAAGATTCTTGAACTCTGGGGAGGAAAGTAAAAAGCTAATTAACTTTAGTTTTTACTAAGAATATGTATTAAACATTGAAGAAAAGTATAGAAAAATAAAATTGACAGTATTCGAGTTCTCCAGAGAAACAGAACAAATTGGAAGTGTATATATACACAGATATATATATATATATATATGTGTTTTAAACAATTGGCTCATGAGATTGTGGGGTCTGGCTACAGGGAATAGTGAATATTACCGTCTTGAATCCAAAGGCAGTTTGGAGGCAGAATTTCTTCTTCTTCAGGGGACCTCAGTAATTCCTCTTAAGGCCTCCAACTGTTGGATGAGGCTCCCCAACATCATGGAGGGTGACCTGCTTTACTCAAAGTCTACTGACTGAAAGGTTAATCACATCTAAAAAATACATTCACAGCAACATCTAGACTGCTGTTTTACCAAAAACCGGGTACGATAGCCTAGCCAAGTGGATATAAATTAACAATCACAAACAGCTAAACATTCCAAACAAGCAGACAGAGAGAGAAAAATAAAGAAGTGTGAAGGGGAGGAGAATTTTCAATCAGTTCTGTAAAAGGCAAAAAAATAGAAAAACAAAAACAAATCGTAAATATAAAACATAATGGAATTAAATCCAAATACAACAATCAGGGTAATTATCACCAGCTACCTCAAGAAATAACCCCTGAAATCTCACATGATGGACATAATTCAAGTTTATGTCTCACATCACAACCCAATGTGAGTTATACCACCGTTTACATCTTGTAGTGACACC
Source organism: Colobus angolensis palliatus (assembly GCF_000951035.1). Classification (NCBI taxonomy): domain Eukaryota; kingdom Metazoa; phylum Chordata; class Mammalia; order Primates; family Cercopithecidae; genus Colobus; species Colobus angolensis. The sequence continues at coordinate 1,825,582 of NW_012116511.1, read as the reverse complement.
ATACCATGTAGCCTCCAAGGCAGGGAAGAGAAAAAAAGGAAGAGACATGCAAGCCCCTACCATATTGGCTCATGTGGACTGGACCATGTCTGGTCTAAGTCGTTGACCGGAAGTAGCCATGTACCCCAAGCTAACTGTAAGGGAGGCCTGGAAAAGTAGGAGGCACATAGGATGTTTGATGAGCACTAACTATCTCTGCTTCAAGTTGTCTTCATAATAAATGCAAACATTAAAATTGACAGGTAACAATGATTTTCACATTGGATTAAAATGTCTGAAACAAAGGCATTCGTCTATATATGACTTACACAAATACCGCAAATCTTAGGGGCACAGAAAGACTGAAAACGAGAGATAAGATACACTATGGAAACTCTAACCAGAAGAAAGCTGGTATGCTACTATTAATAGCAATCAAGAATACTTTAATTTTTTAAAAGAGTCATTAGGGATTAAGAAAGTGATCATGATAGAATAAAAGGAAGAAGGAAGACTAAAAAATTACTAGCCTGCAAGGTCATAATAACAAAGCCTATGGATAAATAAAGATAAATATATCAGAATAAGAACGTTTTCATATGTATAATAGGGAGAGATTTTACCATATCTCTCTTAAAAATTGATAGGTCAAGCAAAAAGACACAGATATTAAAGTACCTTAAACAAGATGACTTAATGGCCTTATAGAACTCTATATCAACTAGATAATTAATTCTACATGCCCCATTATATGAAGTAACTCATGAAAAAACCAAAGGACCACAACCTAGATCACAAAGCAAGTATCAGCAAATCCTAATGATCCAATAGCATCTAGACTACATTCTCTTATCATAATGCAATACAATTAGAAATTGGTGTAGAACAATTGACAAAAAAGTTTTAAAATAAAAAACACTTCAAAGTAATCCATGGTTTGAGGAAAAACAGTTTAAATTTACAAAGTATTTAATAACAGAATGGAAATAAAACTTCACCTCAAAATTTGTGTGTGCAAATAAAGTGCTACCAACAGGAAAATGTAGTTTGGAATGCAGATATCAGGAAAGGATAAGAACTGATACTAATTATCTAAGGTTTCTGCTCAAGGTGTTTTAAAAACTGCACAGAAAGAAATAAAAATAAAAGCAGAAATTAATGACCTAAGGAAAAGCATTAGACAGGGTTGACAGAAAGCTGATTCCTAGAATAAACTAGCAAATAAACAGAAGACAAGAGCAATTAAGCAAACAAAGAGAGACAACACAAATGAATAGGATCAAGAATGAAAAGGGGATCATAACTGTAGATGCAGTATAGATTGAAAAATAAAAATTGATACATTGGAGGATATGAGCAACCTTATTCAAACACATGTGAATACTTAAGTGAAGTAAACAACAAGATTAGAGCAAAATTTACTCAAAAAGAAATAGTACACCTGAGAACTATAACCATTAAATAAACTGAATCAGTAGTTAATACAGCAAAATAACAATGTGTTCAAAAATGTCAAGGACCCATTATGCAATTTGTTCCAAAGAATAAAAAAAGAAGAAAAATTTCCTCAGCTTATTTTATGAGGTTGATACAATCTTGATGGCAAACCCTACAGAGGACAGTACTACAAAGAAAACTATAGGCCAGTTATTTAACTAGAAAGAGAAGCTATAAGTGAAACATTATAAAACTCAATTCAAATGCACATATTTTAAAGATCTGTAAATATACAGTAAAACATTAACATTTGCCAGATATGGATGATGGGAACAGAGGTGTCTGTATTAATTTCTAATCATATCTAATCATATGAAATCATATTAATTTCATATCATATCTAATCTAATCATATCTAATCATTTAATTAAAATCATACATATTTTAATTAAAGTGAACCTAAGAGGAGATAGAACATCAGTCCTGCAATAAAATCTGTTCTAAAATAATAAAGAAAATAGGTCTAAAATGAGTCTGGAAATGAAACAACAACCCTCATCCTTTACATCAACAAGAGGTTCTGAATTTCTTTCTTTTTCTAAATTCATGATGCATGCCTGTTTTCATTTCTTTTAAATGATCAGAGGCTGATCATTGCAAGCAACAATCCCCTGACCTAACTTTTCTCTCAACTAAGCTCGCAGCTCCAGGATCAACCATTCTAAATCTTTCAAATAGTTCTTCTTTTACTACCTCTCTTAGTAATATTATTGTGCTATCATGTATTTAATTAAGTGGGGCATTATCTGTTTAATTACTGCTATGATGAGGGAGATGTAGTTCACTCAGAGAATATCACATCACATTTTCCCACCCATCAATTTTCCAATATAGGTACATTACTATGTTTAGATTCTTCATTTTTTAATCTAATATACTGAGAGCGTTATTTCCTGTGTAAATGATAGACTCTGTGCTCTTTAAGATGAAGCTATTTATGTCCTCATTCTTCCCTTTAGCTTCATTTTTTCCTCCTCCTCTCAGCTTCTACCTCTTTAACTTTGATATTGTGATAGTCTTTACATTTTATCTATGTCCATAATTGTTCCATAGCAGAATACAGAAGTCCCTTCTCTGAAGCCATTTGATGCCTTAAAGGACTCCCTTTGATTTTTTGTCAGTAGGGCATTTGATGCTTTATTGCCAGTTGCTCTGTGCAGAGAGAAGGGGTATTCTGTTCCATAAAATAACTTGCAGTGAATTATTCCTGTTTATTCTCACAACCGACTCTCATTCTCTACCTTACCTGTTCTTTTGAAGGCCTGGCCTTCTCCCAGTTTTTTCTACCTCCTTGCTGGCATTTACCCTATAGTGCAAGTTGTGGGTACAATAACTGAAAAAGACTGAGGAGCAGGAACTATCTAAATAAACCATGGTGGCTGAGTGCAGTGACTCATGCTGGTAATCCCAGCAGTTTGGGAGGCTGAGGTGGGAAGATTGCTTAAGCCCAGGAGTTTGAAACCAGCCTGGACAACATGACAAAACCTTATCTCTACTAAAAATACAAAAATTAGCCAGGCATGGTGGCACATGCCTATAATCTGAGCTACTCAGGAGGCTGAGGTGGGAGGATCCCCTGAGCCTGGGAGGTCAAGGCTGCAGTGAGCCAAGATCATGCCATTGCACTACAGCCTGCATGACAGAGCAAGACCTTGTCTCACACAAAAAGAAAATAAAAGGCCCATGGTGGTGTGGCTAGGAAAGAGTACCAACCCTGCCCGAAGGGAAGGTTTCTTTGCTGAAATTATACACTTTCTTTGATCAACTTCTCTTTACTCCATCATAGTTTTATTCCCCACCAATCTCCCCTACACAGTCACTCTATTTTACTTAGTCTCTTGGTAGTATTCTCAGAATTCAAATTTTAAATTAATTTATCTATACTTCTGAGGAGCTGTTTGTTTTCCTACTGTATATTTTGCTTTCTCCATGGGAAAGATATGCTTGGGAACCTCATGGAGTCTTGGCGGGAGTTATGTAGCCACTGGGCTAGATATGTCAGAACACACAGCATAGTGAGCCATTTCCTGGCCAGTTCGATCGCCCAGCGCCAGACCTTTTGGGCACTACACAGACTGCACAGCCCCAGCATGTGGGGGCTTGTATATGGGAAGTTCTGACGTCACAGGATCCTTGGGGTGTTGCTTCACCAGCTAGAAACCTCTGCGGCCGGTAGCACCTTTGCCTGAGTTTTGCTCAGGTCCACTGGGCTCATTCCGCCCACTCAACCTGGCAGGCTACACTTGGCTCACACTACCGCTACTGGGCTGGATCCCACGCCTGCCAAGGGTGATTCAGGGCAGAGTGGCGAGGGTTGTGTGAGTGAGCATGGTGTCCAGCCACTGTGCACAGCTAAGTGTGCCAGCTGCAGTGGACTGGGCAGCTCCAGGTCCTTGCTCCGTGTGAGGCTGTGGCTGAACCAGACATACTACAAGTGGTTTCCACCACTGGCATCAGGGAATGCAGTGGCACCCAGGAACTTGGAGATGCCAGGAACCACAGAGTCTGAAAGAGGGTCTCACAGCCCGGGCTCACGGAGCCCTTAGGTCTCAGCTCACCAAAAGGCTGCAGCTCTTCTCTCCTGTTCATTGCTGTCAACATGGTGAGCTGGGGAAGGGGGTGTGTTTCAGCCCTGGTTGTGTTACAGCTCTTTTCATTTACACCATTTGGGGGGTCCCGAGTTCTTGTCCCATGGCCAGGAAGAATGAGGTTTGCAGACAACTGGAGGGTGAACAAGGTGAAGAGGTGCTTTACTGAGTGACAGTGCAACTCTTAGGAGGCCCGAAATGGGTAGCTCCTTTCCACAGGCAGGAAATCCCAGCATCCGTGCAGCACCCTCAACAGAGGGGAGACACACAGCAGGTAGCTCCTATCCAGAGGTAGATCATCCTGTTGTCTGCCCATGTCTGGCTGAGTCCAGGGTTTTTTATGGGCTTCAGAGGGGAGGAAGTATATGCTGATTGGTCCATGGGTGGCCACGAGCTGGCCCAAGAGAGCACCATAAGTTCTCACTCCAGTTTGTGAAACTGATGGTCCAGCCCCCTTCCTTCAGGCCATCCCTGGCTTGAAGGTGGGGCTTCACCGAAGGCCCACCCCTTTCCACCCAGGAGCCTGTCTACCTCCTGCCACCACCAGCCTACCATCCATAGCGCCCACTGGCACCCAGGCTGTTCATGCCGAGGGTCACCTTCAGGCCCGTGCAGAGCCACCCTCAGCTCCCTCTTGGCCTCCTTCCTGTGCTGCTTGGCATCCAAAATCCAGAAGGGGCCAAGGTAGCAGGGGGCTAGAGTGTCAATGCCGCCCTGAGCATATGCACACCTGGCTGGGTTGCAAAAGCCTCAACTTAGCTCCGAAATCAGCATGGGGGCTGGGAACAGGGAGAGGCCAGGTGGAAAGAGCAGGCACTTCTGAGCCTGTAGTGGAAGAGAGGTGGCCCGAGAGCAGAGGGATGCCTGGGTCCACAGCTGGCTGGATGACTGCAGCTGCACCCAGGAGGGCAGGGCTCCCCCACCTTCAACTCAGAAGGGGACATAGCTCCCGCCTGTTCCTGGCTCCCACCATCTCTGTGGAGCACAAAGCCAGACAGGCTGACACTGCCATTACTGAGACCCTTTCGCTCCCAGAAGAGTTTTCATGGCCAGCTGCCTCTGTTTTCACTGCTTGGTGACTGTGGTGTTCTGTTTTGTTCCTATTTCCTTTTCTCAGAAAAGAAAGTCTTTAAAATTAAAATTTCAGCTGACAATAGATCCCCTCTCCCCAGGGAGCAGAAATATGAATATCCCTAAAGGTCTTGAGTGTTTCAGTCTTTCACTATTTTACACTCAATATTCCATGATTTTTATCTAGATATGCCTGGTGGACAATAGGTGATTGCCAAATATAGGTTGTCCCTCCCATCTCCAAATTCTGATGCTAGAAATCGGGAATGGCTATGATAGTCCAGATTTTCAGAATTAATAAGATATTTATATTGCCCTAAGAGATATGGAAGTTGAACAAAATAAAAAAATTCAAAGTAAAAGTAAATAAAATTACTTTCCCTGTTTAGTTTGAGGTCATGTGTAAATATCAGTGAATGTGATGTCATAGAGGATTTTATTTTTTATCAGAATTAGGTTTGAGTTGTATTATGGAAACTTCTAATCAAATTGAGGGAAGATGCTAGCAGGTCAGAATTTGGGAATTAGATGATCTGGCTCCAAATTCAATACATATTGTCTATGTAATTAGCTGTGTTACCTAATGTATTAATAATACCTTTTCAAGAAACATTGTGCCATCTGTTCTGATTCCTCCATTGCCTTAATTCCTATAATAAATATAGCTTCCAAAGTTTAGAACTTAATTTTCAGAATTTATTTTAATTGACAGATAAAGGTTGTATATATTTATCATGTACAAAATAATGCTTTGAAATAAGTATACATTGTGGAATGGCTAAATCAAGCTATTTAAAAATATGCACTACTTCACATACTGTTCATTTTTTTGTGTTGAGAACACTTCAAATCTACTCTCTTAGCAAAGCCACGCTGGCTTTTGTGATTTTTGTTTGTTTGTTTGTATATGATACTCTCATTTGGGTCAAAATTTTTTTTTAAAGTCTATTGGAAGCAGAGAAGTAAACTTTTTGACCCAAACTTAGATGTATTTAAAAGTTCAAGGCATAAAATGATGTCTCAGGGTTTGTGTCATCAGTCAGAAACACAGAAAATCTTTTGAATAATGCTACAATGCAATCTAAGATTGATCTAACTTACTTCAAGAAAGCAATGCTCTTGGTGCCATCCTACCTGCTCTTTATAATTTCTACCCATAAGTAGAATAATCAACAGGTGAGATTGCTATGTTGTATTCGATTCTGTACATTAACTGGAGGGAAAACTCGAAGCCCTCTAAAAATGATATCTAACTTAATAGACATCTCTCCATTACCTTTACTCAAAACTAAGACTCTTTGTGGTATCTGCCCTCCCTACCTCTAGTAGCCAGCTGCTAGTCCAGTGTCTGTCTCATTGAAGCAGTCTAGTGGTACACATAGGTGCTGAGCAATTATGGCTATCACGCTGTCATTGGGGAAAACCATTCTTACTTAGCTTTATATTTTTGAATGCTCCGTTGATTGTCTTTCTCGGTGTTCTCATCAAGCTAAAAATCCACACTCGCAAATTTTAAATTATCATGAGCATTTTGGAGGATTTCCTATTTCATCTCTGAGTCTCCTTTGCGTGCTCAGTTGCTTTCAATCTTGACAGAGACTCTTCGGAGCCATCTACCACTCTTAGGATATGTTATGCAATGCCAGGGACCTACAGCCTTTTAACAGATTTTTGACCAAGGCCATCTCTTTGGGGTGTTTCTTGACTCATTTTTTACTCATTATTTAATTTTAATAACCTTTAGAACTTAAAAATATACAGTACTGTATAAAGCACCTTAAAAATGGATGCATAGTGATTTTCTTATTTTAAAATTGTGTATGATTTTTTAAATTACTACAAAAGCAGCTTATGTTTATTATAGAAAATAGGAAATTCAGAAAAGCAAGAAGGAGAAAATATAAAATGTGCATACGAATAGTTACTTTTATAATATCATTGTATATCTACTCATATCTTTTCCCATGCAAATAGTTTTTGTACAAATGTGTGATGTTTATGTAACTGTTTCATAACTTACTATAACAATTAACATCACACACATTTTTTAAAAATATTCTCAAAAATATATTTTTAAAATGTATATTGAACTAGATTCCACTATTTATTCTGAGAATTTACATTATTATAGTAAGAACATTATCCTTGATTTTGATTCATAGTCTAACATACCAAACTCTAAATTTCTTCTGTTACACACTTTACATAAACATAATGCAGCCAATCACCAACCCTTATATATATATCTCTGCACATTTTGAACAGTTTTCTTTATTGAAAATATTTTTAATTTGAAATCATCTAAGTTTTATATTATCTTGGCACATTAATCCCTGTGGAAATGTGTAAGACTTCTCTTCTAAAATAAATTATTTCATAAAGAGAGAGTAACAGAATAAGTCATAAGCCATGCTGATGAATTTTTAGTTACTACTGTCTTTAAAAAATAAAAACAAAAACAGAAAATAAACATTTCACATCTTCTTTTAGAGCCAACTCTTTCAATGAATTCAAAAAATTCATCTCTAATAAAAAAGTAATTTGAGGAACATTTAGGAAAAAGGCATAATATATAAAGCAACGTAAACAATAACTTTTAAACTTGCTTGTTTAGAAAATCACTGGGGTACAGATTAGTCAGCCTGATAAACTCTAACTTGCCTTCAGGTCTCATCATCATACCTCCTTCCTCCAACAGAGCCTCCTCTGACAGCCAAACATCTAGGCATTTCTGTGCTCCATTATGGTAATGATTGTCTTTTTTTATAAGTGATTATATTTGTTTGTCTTTTGCCTTCCCTGCACTCCAGTTCCATTAGGAAAGGCATAGTCTTTCCATTTTGAATATTTGGTGCTTGAGACAACTAAAAAGTTTTGTTGGGTAAATAAATCAATTCACTTATCTGTTAATCAATGGCAGTATGCTTTAATGAGAGTAATTATGAATATTTAATAAATAGTAGGAAGAGGAAAACAATATATATTAAAATGCAATTAAATGCCAAGCCATCTGTTGAATCCTAACAGACTTTATAATTTCATTTTTTTCTACTATAATGACGTTTTAAATTACCTCACATTTTCATAAACAATTATTAACTAATAAAAACATACAACAACTTACATAAAAATAGACTCTTTTGCATGATATAGTTGAAATTTTTATATAACTTATATTTCCATATGTATGAATTATATATGTATACAGACACAGAGAAAACCAAGAATTTATTGTTTAAAAAAAAAAACTCTAGAAAGCAAGAAACAAAATACCTTTCAACTCAAAGAATCTCATTTATATTTCACATATGCTGTAGACACAGCTCAGGAACTCAGATGTGATGCTTATGCATATGTATAAAGTATAATTAGCTTAGAAAATGCTGCTTCATCACCTGTCCTGATATTGTTGATGTGCTTCAATAACTTACCAAGCAATGCTGGAAAAGGTTCTCTCCAAATTCCAGTGAGTTGAAACGGTGCTTTTCACCCATAACATGTTAGTGATTTCCATTTCCTTATCGTATGAAAAGTCTGTCCTTTAAACCCGGATTGCTGGCAGACTGCTTGTAACTGACAGTTGTACACCATAAGCTCTTTACTTTAATGTTTTAGAGAGCTTCTTGAAACATTGAGGCATGTCTTTTCCTCCAAATCTCTTGATTTTAACCTCTCAATTCCACAGTGCTTGGATGAGGTGACTACTCTCTTTTCTCTGGCCTATTCTATTACAATAACCAATTGATGGTTCCTTTTTTCCCACACAGCTGCCCAATACATCTTCCTAGACTACAGCTCTGATCACACTCACCTACTCAGAAACTTTCAATGCCTCCAAATTGCTCATTGCTCAGTTTCTTTAATCGCACCTTCAAACCTTCCAGAAATTGACTCTGACCTGTCTAATAGCCTTACTTCTCCACATTGCCTTTGACGAACCCTACAATCTTAGGGAGCTAAAATACTCACTCTCACATCCACGCATCAAAAGTCCCTGCCTGCCTCCCTGCCTTTCTTTTACTGTTTCTACTATATCTTCTACATTCCCATATATACCACCTGTCTTCTTTGATCTGAGCAAGGAGTTGTTGACTAAGGATCCAGGAAGAAATCACTGACTTCCTAAAAAGCAGGAAAGAAAAAATTGCCTGGAAGCAAAGAGCAGGTGATATTCAGAAATTCAAGAAGATAGAAAATTAGCAACACAGAGGTCTGTATCAGTAGATTGCCTTCAGTCAGGGCCGCCATGTTCCTGGATGAAGGTGCAAAAGTCAGTGGAAAATCAATACATTGATAATCATCCAGCCAGACTAATCAGAAAAAAATAAGAAAAGTCACCAACTACCAATATCAGGAATACAAGAGATGAAATCACTACAACTTCTGCAGACACTAAAGGATGTTAAGAGGATATTATGAACAATTTTATGGCAATAATTCAACAATTTGGATAAAAAGGGCAAATTCTTTGAAAATCACAAACTACCAAAACTCACTCACAAATAAATCATCTGAATAGTTCCATATTCATTAAAGAATTTAATTTGTAGTTCAAAACCTTCACACACACAAATTCAGTTCCAGATGACTTTACTTGTGAATTCCACCAAACATTTAATGAAGAAATAATAAACTCATTCAGAAAATTGAAGAGGAGAAAATACATCCAACCTCATTCCACGAGGCCAGTATTACTCTGATACCAATGTCAGACAAAGATAGTTTTTAAAAAAGAAAATTATATTGTATAACAATATCCTTCCATGAACATAGATGCAAAAGTTCATGGCAAAGTTATAATAAATCAAATCTAATGATTCATTCAAAGGATTATACATTATCACTAAATGAGATTAATCCCAGGATGTAAGATTGGTTTAACATTTGAAATTAGTCAGTGTAATTTACCATATAGCAAACTAAAAAGCAAACTATATAATCACCTCAATTGATATAGCAAAGGCATTTGACAAAATGCAGCATCTATTTTTTTAAAAAAACAGCCTACTAAGAATAGGGGAACTTCACTACCTGATCACTATAAAAATTTATTTTTAAAAAAACCTAACAGCTAAAATCATACTTAGTAAAAGACTAAGATTAGGAAAAAGGCAAGGATATCTGCTTCCATCACTTCCGTTTAACATTGCACTAGAGATGCTAGCCAGTACAATAGGCAAGAAAAAGGAAATTAATGGCATCCAGATTGAAAAATAAGTACAATTGTTTTTATTCACAGATACTCTAGAAGTCTAAGCATAGAATCCTGGTGGTTCATGCCTGTAACCCTAGCTCTTTAGGAGGCTGAGGCACGTGGATCACTTGAGGCCAAGAGTTTGAGACTACCTAGGCAACATAGCAAGACCCCATCTCTACAACCCAAAAAAGTTTAGAAAGCATGAAATAAAATGCTATCTATTAAAAAAAGTTACTAGAACTAATAAGTGAGCTTACCAATGTTATAAGGTACAACATCTATGTATGAAAATCAATAATTTCAAAGACTGGCAAAGATACATTGGAAGTTGAAATTAAAAGGATACAGTTTACAATAGCCTTAAAAATGTGAAAGACCCCCTACACCGAATACTCTGGAGATAAATTACAGAAAACCTAAATAAATCAAGAGAGATACCATGTTCATAGACCAGAAGATTCAATATTCCTATAATCCTAGTTTTATACATATGGACCTACACATTCAATGCAATCCCAGTAAAAATCCTAGCAGACTTTTTCCTACAAATTGACAGGTATATTTTAGAATTCATATGGAACTGGAAAGAAGAAAAATGTTGGAAAGGTTATACTACCTGACTTCAATACTTACTACCAAGCTATGGTAATCAGAAAGTGAGGTGTTGGTATCAATATTGACAAATAGATTACTAGAACAGATTAAAGAGTCCAGATATAGATTCAGACATGTGCAGTCAAATGATTTATGACATAAATACAAAAGCAATGCGAGGTACATTTATCAAATTCTATTAGAGGAATTGAATATCCATGAACAACAACAAAGAAAGGAACTTCAGTCTGTATCTTGCACCTTATTCCAAAATTAACTCAAAAGAGGTGCTAGACCTAACTGTAAAACATAAAAATACAAAACATCTACAAATATACAAGAGAAATCTTTGTGATCTTGGGTAAAGCAAAGATTCTTAGATACAACACCAAAAGCATATCCTCAAAGGGAAAAAAAAATTAACAACTTAAACTTCATCAAAACTGAGAACTTCTTCCCTTCAAAAAAAATAAAAGCACTTTTAAGAAAATGAAAAGATAACTATAAATTAGTAGAATATATTTCCAAATTACCTATCTGATAAAGGACTCACATCCAGATTATTCATACATATCATTCCAAACTCAAAAATAAGAGCAAATAGCCCAAGAGGTTTGTTATATAGGTAAACTCTTGTCATAGAGGTTTGTTGTATAGATTTTATCACGCAGGAACTGAACCTACCACCCAATAGTTATTTTCTGATTCTCTCTCTCCTCCCACTAACTACCCTCAAGTAGGCCACAGTGCATGTTGTTCTCCTCTTTGTGTCCATATGTTCTCATCATTTAGCTACCACTTATAAGTGAGAACATACTGTATTTGTTTTTCTGTTCCTGCATTAGTTTGCTAAGAATAATGGCCTCCAGCTCCATCCATGTTCCTGCAAAGGACATGATTGCGTTCATTTTATGACTGCATAGTATTCCATGGTGTATATGTACCACATTTTATTTATCCAATCTGCCACTGAGGCTATCCCTTTTATTTTCTTATGCTCAGCAAATCAACCTTTTCTCCCCACTGTAATCCTGTGCCTCACTTTGCACACATGAGGTTAGTTTTGAAATTATGACTTTTAAATGCTTGTCAGATTATATTCTTACAAAAAGGTATTCACACTCCAAGGACCTGGGGAAAGCTGTTTTCTTTTTTTTTTTTTTTGTTTAGTTTTATCTAGTACTATAAATGGCCCATATTATCCTGGCAATTCAGGACTGTATTATCATCCTTGGTTATTTTACTACAATAATATTGGCATCTACTGAGACCTACTTTACCTCTATACATTTTATCCCTTTCCAAATTGACTCAGACTACTGAGCTTTAAAAATTCTTCTCTCCACTTTTTAGAGTTTTCTCTTCTCTTTGCTCATTGTCAGACAGATCATCAGCTGTCACTTCTGCTGTTTTCATGTGTTTGTTTAGAGAATCTTCACACATTCTTTCACTGTAGTTTCCTGTCTCTAAACTGTTTTAATTCAGAAAACCTATAACCGAGGGAGTAAAAATGATGTGTAAATTTGGAACAAATATAGAATCTGAGTGGGTAACCTGAGGCTTACTTTGTGAGTTAAAGTGCATTGCATCTGTGCCATTAATTTTGACACTCTTTTTTTTTTTTCCAAGATAAATGACACTTATGTTACTGTATCTAATTCCCAAGAGAACTGTAGCAATGAGAATTCCTGTTTTTCCCAGTGGAAAACATCATTGGTTTTCTGGAGAATAATTTGCCAAGGTTGTCTTTTGCAAGAACTATGTTCAGTGTTCCTTTTTATTCATGTAGATGTTTCCAATATATCTTTTTGTAGATATCATAATATTGTACAATCAATCTGTTCTATGAGCAATCAATTATTTACCTGAAAGCTCTTAGAATAATACATTGAAATAAATTTGACCACAGCCATACCAAGTTCTGTAATCTTTTCTAGTTTAATGTTCAAATAATGTGACTGATAAAAATAATGTAACTAAGGCAGTCCAGATGCCTTCGTTACATTATTTTTATCAGTCACATTATTTGAACATTATTTGAACAAGTGTTATGCCTGTGATAATCTGAGTTCAGATTTATATCTTCAACAGTAAGTATTTAGCATTCTCCAACCCTTCTTGCACTTGCAATGCTTTTCTAATTTAAAATTTGCACATAAGATTCTATTTGATTTATCTCTTGGTATATATGAATTATGTAATGATTGCTGAGGAGCAAACACTATTAAAATGGGTAACTAGACATTCAAGTTAAACATTCCTTTTCCCATATCATTCTATTAACTTTGTGTCACCTTTTTAAATCTAAGCCTAAACAAATGTATCTTTGCTTGGAGATAATTGTGGCTCAGAGATTGTCATTTAGAAGACTGTGTTTTGCCATACTGCTTTAAGATGCATTTTTAAAAAGGAGCAGTGTTCTTTCTCATTTCAGCTCTTGGGAGACACAGGAAATGCTCCCCTCACTCTACCACTAGAGTGAAATTTACTTAGGGATAAAGTCAGGGGATGTGTTTAGTTCCTAATTTGCTTGACTTCTGCAGCGCATCGTAATACTGCTCAGTTATGTCCTTGTAACACCGCCAGTTATGCGTTGAGTCACTTCTGCCTCTCTTAATTTCTATGGTGTCATGCTTTCCTAATTTCTCCTTTTCATCTCTGGAATGCCAGTCACCGTGCCAGCTCCATTTTCTCTACCTACTCTCTAAACATTGAAGTTCCTAAGAACTCTGTTCTAGATCTTCTTCTCATACCATAATAAACAGTCTCCTAACTTTAACTACCGAAAATGTGCTAATAATTTACAATTCTATATCTGCAGCCCAGAACTCTTTCCTGAAGGTAAACTCTATGTACCAACTGCCTTCTGGATCCCTCCACTCCATTATTCTATGGTTTTAGATGTATGACATTTGTTTGTCTGTCCACAGGCAACAGGTCCTCGGGGTTTGTTAAAGGAAGATGCCAAAGGCTCTCTTCAGAAAAGCTTCAGGATTCTTAACGAAGCCAAGAAGTTAGCAAATGATGTAAAAGGTCAGTGTGGCCATAGTTTTTATTATATTCCAGTTAACTGAGTTGTTACTGGTAAGATATTCTATCACACTACTGGAGAATATCATTTCTTTAGCATGATTTTTGTGATGATTCTATAATCTATTTTATGCAAATAAACTTTCTCACTAGTTTTACAAAATTTTGTCTACCTATCTCACTTCAAGTAGGGTAATATTTCACAATTTTTAAGTCTCATTTCTATAGCATCATTTCACCTGTATCTAATGTATAGTAACTTTTTGTGTAACAAGTTTTTAAGAGTCTCAAACCTAAGCCAGCCATAGTGGCTTACACCTGTGATCCCAGTGCTTTGGGAGGTCGAGGCAGGAGGATCACCTGGGGCCAAGAATTTGAAATCAGTCAGGGAAGCATAGCAAGATCCCTTCTCTACATAACATTTTGTAAAATTTAACCAGGTGTAGCAGTGTGAGCACATAGACGTAGCTACTTGGAAGGCTGAGCCAGAAGGATCACTTTCGCCCAGGGGTTTGACGTTACCATGAGTTGGATCACACTACTGTACAGCAGCCTGGGTAACAGAGTAAGACCCTGTCTCTAAAAAGAAAAACAAAATTAAATACATTTTTCTTTTTTTGAGACGAAGTCTCGCTCTGTCACCCAGGCTGGAGTACAGTGGTGCAATCTTGGCTCACTGCAGCCTCCGTCTCCCAGGTTCAAGTGATTCTCCTGCCTCAGCCTCCTGAGTATCTGGGATTACAGATGAGTGCCACCACACCTGGTAATCTTTGCAATTTGAGTAGAAACGGGGTTTCACCATGTTGGCCAGGCTGTTCTGGAACTCCTGACCTCAAGTGAACCTCCCGCCTCAGCCTTCCGAAGTGCTGAGATTATAGGCGTGAGCCACCGTGCCCGGCCCTAAATACATTTTTCTTGTATTTTATTTCTGATTCAGGGATCAAAATGCACAAAATATCTACTGCTGTATTATGGGCTTCGTGTTAATAATACATCATTAAACATGGCTGCTTTCTATATGGGTCATTACATTTATTATTTCATGCACATATCTCTTGTTTCTCATTTGAATTGCCACCTGTTTCTCTCTCCAGTTTCATTCCCTACCATTTTCTGTCTCATATGTGTCTCCCCAACCTTACCTAAGTATTCATAATTCCTCCCAAACATGGTACTATTCCAGCCCTTCATGTTTTCAGTATTATTTCTTCCCCTTGGAATGCCTCATCCTTCGCTTCTCTTCTTTGTCTAACTGCTTTGTCTCAGACCTTCAGGATTTAGTTCAAATGCCATCATTTCCAGGAAACCTAACACCTCATCTGATTTACATGCCCCATCACTGGTACAGTTTTCTCACAGACTTGTCAAACCACCACAGTCATGGCCTAATTAATGTTTCATCATCTTTTTAAATTTTTAAAAAAATTTTATTGATGCATAATAGGCGTATATATTTTTGGCATTCCATCTACTTGAGGAAAGACATGGGATTTTATTAACTGTGTATTTCTAGTATGCATAATAGTGACTAGCTCAAATGAGGAAATACTTATTTTTTACAATAAATGGTGTTGGCTTACCTTACTTATCTTCAAAAGAGAAGAGGTTTTAAAATCATTTATATTTGGCATGTTTTGGTCTCAGTAGAGGTTGATATGGAATTACAAGTTCTATCTCCATCATAAGTAAAATTTTAATAGTACAATTCTTCAGGCTGTGTATTACAGGTGAAATAAACTCCCTACATACATAATTCTGCTCAGCAGGTACCTCTTATTACAATCTGAAGAATGACTATGAAAAGCCAAAACCTGTGTTCCTATTGTACAAATGGACTCAATCCCGTGACTTTGCGGTCATTCCTTCCTATCTCATACCCTTGCCCAGGGCTGGGAATAGGAAGGATGGGAGTGAGGTGATTCATACAAGTGCAGGAACCAATCCTGTCTTTAAGATTTTAGTAATATCAGGGCTGTGCCCTTGCCTCTATTTCCCCACAAAGACTGGTATTATAAAAATGAAGACTGAGTCCACTTGTCCAATAGGAACACAGGTTTTAGCTTTCTATAGGGACTCTACAGATTGCAATAAGAGCTCTTTGCTGTGCAGAATTATGTATGTAGGGAGTTTTATTTCACCTGTAGTACACAGTCCAAAGGGCTGTACTATTAAAGTGCCATTTATAATGGAGATCAAATTTGTTCATCATGTATCTTGCTTATTGCACCAATTTTGATTTTTTACATATTGCATTAAAATATTTTTACCTGGACTGCAGAATTTTTTAATGCACCTTTAAATTTTGCACCTGAACTGAGTGCCTTAATCACCTCGTTCTGCTTCCAACCCTGCTCTTGCCTCTATTTCCCCACTTACACTGATATTATAAAAATGAAGAAAGAATTTTATTTTTAGGCATTTTTTTCCAAGAGAAAAAGCAATCTAAAGACAAGTATGGTAGGAAGGGTTAGGAGACAGAAATGTTCGTTAGTTTAAATTTCTTTTTTTGTAGTTCAGGTAGTACATTATTTAAAGTAATGAAAACCCACAAACTACTCAAGTAATAATTCCTCTAGAAAACCAAGCCAAGGCTATGACGGAGATGGGAATGTTTTCTTGCTACATTATGACATTTCTCTGATTTGTGGCCAATTACAGAGGTTATAAAATGGCTGTTAATCAGGGAAATGCCATATATTACCACCAGGAACTGCTGAAATAGGCCCTACAGAGCAGAACTCTTGACAGCAGCTATTAAAATAGAGATTTAGTCATTTCTCCCTCTATGGTGCCTGGAGTTAGAAGGAATAAAAATGGTGAGGCCAGTATACCCTCCATATTTCTAATTTGTTGCTTGGATCAATTCAGTACAGTTCAGTTAGTTCATGAGCTTCAGTCATGAATGACTTAGAACTGCTCCCTGCCATTTTTATGCTGTCCCTGCCTTGACGGAGTCTGAACTTGCCAGAAGCAATTTGTTTTGCTTTTTAATTTTTTAATATACATCTGTTAAAAGTAAATTTGCCCTTGTGTGAGTTTGAGATTTAAAGCCTGTCTACATTACACTGATCTGTGGAGATAAAAAGTATTTTGTTGATGAATATGAGGCTTGGTACAAATTGATGACTAAAAGAGTGAGAAGATGAATTAGTACCACCAAGTGAATGAATACTACTTTGCAGATGGACAAGAAATTTTTTTAGGCTGGGCGCAGTGACTCATGCCCTGTATGTAATTCCAGCATTTTAGGAGGCCAAAGGAGGCAGATTGTTTGAACCCAGGAGTTCAAGAAGAACCTGGGCCACATGATGAAACCCCATGTATACAAAAATAAAAATAAAAAAAGAATCAAAACTTAGCTGGGCGTGGTGGTGCGCATCTGTAGTTCCAGCTACTCAGCTACTTGGGAAGCTGAAGTGGGAGGATAACTTGAGCCCAGGAGGCAGAGGTTGCAGTGAGCCAAGATCGCTCCATTGCACTCCAGCCTGGGTGAGAGAGTGAGAGCCTGTCTCAAATAATAATTAATTAATCAATAACAAAAATTAAAAAGAAATTTTTTCAGTAAAATACCAACTTCAGGTTCTCATGGAATGTGTATAAGGCAAGGAAGAAGTAGAGCTTGGTTTATTAAAAGTTTGAGAATATTAAGATTTTAAAATTATACATCTTATTTTATATTGACTAACTTTTCAGTTTTATTTCCTTTTTCATTTATCCCCGGTTTTTGTCTTTGCCCAAGATAAATGAAATTACTTAAGTACTTAGGAAAATAATAGGTAACATGTTGGCCAGGTGCAGTGGCTCGCACCTGTAATCCTAACACTTTGGGAGACCGAGGTGCGCAGATCACCTGAGGTAAGGAGTTTGAGACCAGCCTGGCCATCATGGTGAAACCCTGTCCCTACTAAAAATGCAAAAATTAACTGGGCATGGTGGTGAGTGCCTGCAATCCCAGCTACTCAGGAGACTAACGTAGGAGAATTGCTTGAACCCAGGAGACGGAGGTTGCAGTGAGCCGAGATTGCACCAAGGCACTCCAGCCTGGGCAACAGAAAGAGACTCTGTCTTAAAAAAAAAAAAAAAAAAAAAAATAGGTAACATATCTATAAAATAGATAACACAGGAAATAAAAAGAACTATTCCCTGGAGATCTGTGACAGCTCCCTTTGAAGGAGGTGGTTTGTCTCATAGCACTGTAGCCTGTGGTATATAATTACAGTTAACCCTTGAATAATGCAGGGGTTGGAGAGCATGGATCCACTGCACAGTTGAAAATCCACGTATAACATTAGACTCTTCATAAACTTGACTAAAAAAAAAAATCTATTCCCAAGCCCAAGAATAATGAATCAAGTGTGTTGCTTGACATATGGTGCTGTCCCACACAGAGAACTGTATGAAACATTATTCCAGTCATTAAGTTTTATCAAACCAGTTGAAGCCTTCCTTCCATACTATGGTCCTCCAAACACTCAGTCATTCTGTTGAGACAAGTGAGTCATGAAGATTCTGAGATCATGGATGTAATACATTTGCAATTGCTAACCTGTTGAGATTCTGTGTTATTATTTTATATTTCTAAAATAAGAGAATAAACTGGAATACTGCAGTGCTGCTAAATCAAAGTATGGTATAGGAGTGCAATTGTGACTAAGGGATCCTTTTATTACTAAAGATACACTCCTTTTGAATTTGCATATTACCCTTTGCCTCAATCAGCCTTTCCATAGCAGGCATGTAAAAGACAAGCAAAATCTGCTCTATTGACAACAATTTTAGACTAAAAGGATGAAATTAAGCCTGGGTGCCCTGGCCTAGTGTGGTCTGGAGAACAAAGCATTCTTTTCAGGTGAAATTGCCAATCCCTCATACAAAGCTTTGGTTCCTCCTCTAGAGTGTGAATGGTGGAAATCAAAAAAATAAAACGAGGGTGGACTTCGATTAGGAGAAAAAATGAAAAGTGGCAAAATCGTGGCAAATATAGAGGGGCAGGTTCTATTGGAAAGATTATCCCTAAGAGTGAGTTGTAGCTTGTCATATCCAAACCCACTATGTGAGGAGAGGATAAGAAACAAACATTCAGAACATTCCTGTATATCATCTCAGCAAGAGACAAAGGCCTGTGTGATAAAAACTGGACTTAGAGCTAAAAACTCATCTGGACTTTGTTGTGATTAAATCCAATCAGAGTCTGAGATTATGTGGGGTTTTTTGCAAGTAAGTTAATGTAGACCGGAGATAAACAGAAATGCCTTCAAGAGACTTATGGATAACATAAAGGGATGGTGGGGCCTGTGTTAAACCAAAGAGTATTTGTCTTATTTAAAGGTATTCAAACTCAATTTTCTTGCTGGCCAAAAGAAAACAAGTCTGCAAGTCTACAGTCAGCATGTCCTAGAGGAGTCAAATGCGTCTGTTGATATCTGGTGGTTTTTAGTTTTCTATTCCGCTGGCTGCAGAGAGGACTCCCTTTTATCCCAATATCCTAAATATTTGCAGAACCTGCTGCCAGACAAGTACACCTTCCCTCCTTTCCTGAAGCTCCTACTATGACCCCCTAGTGGGAGGAAGAGCATATGCAAGCATGGTGTTCATTGTGAACAAGATCTAATTTTTTACTTTCAAATCAGAAGAGGGTTTCTCCATAACCTGACTTCCTGTGAAACAGTCATCTCTGAGGTTCCCATGTGTGGTCACTCTAGTATGTATGCCTGTCTATGCAGAATAAGTAATCAGATATAGAGCACATCCCAAACTTGTGACAGCTACTGGGGAAAGGGAACACAGGAGTTACAATCCTGACAGAAGGCCAGAAGTATAAAGTTTCAGGAAATGATACCATTCCGAGTCATTGTCACCAAACTCAGTGATTGCCTGCATAATGCAGAGAATTGGAGGGATTTTTCTAAAAAGTACAAAGATTGGGTGTAGCAACCTTATTAAATCAATTTGCTGGAGACCTAGGAGAGAAACACAGTTGTACATTTCACCTTCTGTTCTTCCTCACTCGGGTGCTCTTCTTTCCTACCCAGGTCTCAAGATCCTGCACTGGGTCTTTAGGTTGACTTAGGGGACAGGGTCTTTAGAAATCTCAAGAAGCTAAAATCTGAACTCAGTGCCTTACGCCTGTAATCCCAGGTCCTTTCCAAAGTCATCACATTTCCATGAATTTCACCCTTGTGAATGGGGCATTCTTTCAGGGCATTTATTTGTGCCCTGTTCATATTAATAAAAAACGAAAATTCCATTTGAGAAACTCAACTGGATGGAATTTGAATAGTCAAATTAGACGTTCCCATTAAAACTTATAGAAATCATCCTGATATTTAGTTTACTAACTGCCTATGGTAAATTCAGCACTTCTTCATGCCTCTCCCAGTTTATTTCTCATATCAGTCACATGAAGGAAGACGTTGTCTTTATTTGACACATGTAAAAGGGACAGAAATGACATTTGAACCCACATCTTCCACCTCTGTGTCCTATAATAATTTCACTGTACCAGACTGTATTTCAGAGAAATGATGCGTAGCAGCTTTATTTTGAGATCGTACATAGTTAGTTCTAATATAACTAAGCCCTAATTTATATTTAGCATCGTGTTAGAAACATGATAAACGCGAGTAACTGCTCATTATTAATGCAAGTGACTTGCAAATCTGCCCTGCGATTTTATTCTGGATATATCTATTTTGTGCCATTTCAATGGGCATGTGACAAAGGAGAATTATACTGTCAGTGTGTTCCCAGTCAACCCTTGCTACTCTGCTTCTTCCATTCCCTCATTTTGAGTCCTGCCTTTGCCAAACTAATTCTTGGACATTTTTCTTCTACTGTATGAGGAGGAGATGAGAAAGGGAGAACCAGAATTAAAGAGGTATGTGTGTGGAGCCTTTGAGTTTTGGTGGATGTGATCTTTAGAGAGAAAATAGAAAGAATGACTAGGCTTCTGTTATTGGGTATGAAAGCTGAAGGAATAAGGAGAGGGAATCTAGAAAATGTAACTATGAATTACAAATTAAATCTTCTTCTTATTCTCCAGAAATCACTACTAAAAATATTCAGTTGGATTTTCTTTTAACTATCGATAAATCTGTTTCTTTCCCCTTGTTACAATCCAAACTGAACCACAAGAGTTCTTTCTTACATTTTAGTTACGGATACATTATACCTCCTCTGTCTTTTGGCTAAACTCAGCCTTGGAGTGCTTATTTTTCTAGGTTTTCCTCACTATTATTTTGTAAGTTCCATTTTGAAATCTGCAATTCTTCTCTGAATAGCTTCTACTCATCTAATTCTATCACCAAAACTACAAAATGTTTAGATGTAGTTCAAGAAATTCCAGAAACTACTTTAGAAAAAAGTGATCAGTGTAAGAAAGGGCGAATTAGTAAGAATCAGAGTCAAGCAGCTGAAATATTTTTTAAAAATCAGAACAGGGTTGGAATATACACACTGAAACTTGCTAGTACAAAAAAATTGCAGAGAATCAAAATTAGTGCTTTGGAACTTGAGAGGCAGCAGTAAACATATTCTTCAGGTCAGTCTTCTGAATAATTGGCCCAATTGTTCAGCCAGTATTTTGCTATCAGAATGCAGAAAGTGGTATAAACCCAGGGATGCCCTTCAAATTAATGATCTTTTTCACCATATGGGAATATCTTGCTTGCCAGAACATTTGAATGCTCCATTATTTTAAAAATTAAATCCAATCAAGAAGCTAAGAAATGAAATTTCTACAGTTACATTTTCTAAAGTGTCGAAGACTTTTAAGCTACTATCAAAAGAGCAGCCCTTTATTCTCAAAGAATTTGTATAGATATCAAAGTCATAATCAGACTGGCTTTATTTCAGAGAATATGCTTTCGGTAGCCTATCCAAGATTTCATTTTAGTATAAACAGTAAAAATAACAGAAGTATTGTAGGAAAGATGAATTGTGATTGACACAGGAGAAAATTCAATTACTTGGAAAGTATGTTTTGTGGGATTAGAATTGAAAATAATAATATATTAGTGACTGAAATAGACATATTGATGTTTTAGAGCCATGCTTTGCTGGAATATTTTATGCCTTGTTTTTCAGTGATGTCAGGTCTTTGACTTGGAATTTAACAACAGACACTTTAAACAATGTTATGTGCTTATATTAGTATAATCTGTAGTATAACAGAGGTTTAAGGTGTCCGCCTATAAATCTCTTTATATGAAATGGAGTGGATCATTAATTAATATGCCCAGTACTCTTCTTCACATCCAGACACCATCTCTCCACCTTTTCCTTTGCTATTCTTCACAGATGTATGCCAATACAGATGCGGATAGTTCTCCAGCTGCCCGTGGCCTGCACAGCTCCTCTTATGAGCCGCATGCACAGCCTCTGAGAGGGGTGTGCATACAATCAAATCAAGACTGCTCTAGCTCTATTATATGGGGCATATTCTCTCCCACCTGCCTTCTCTGGGTACCAGGAAAGTGATGAAAATCAGTCTTGGTGTTGGCAAATAACATGAAGATAGCAAATAACATTCTTCCCCAGTTAGGTGGTTTACCTTTTTTAAAAAAATTGAAAAACAGAAATATATGCACACAGAAAGCAATTTAGCCAGCACAACCAGGTATAAAATGAGAAATTTTAGTACATTGTCCCTCATGACGCTATTAACTGCCTCCTTCATTCCCAGTTTCTGCTCACTATTAAGTACTGCAAAGGTTTTTGGCGTGTTCTTCTCTACCCAGCTCCCACCAGCCCCTACCATCCCAAATGCTTGTATATGTGTCAGCGTATATATGGTGCATCTTGCTTATTTTCATGGAAAGGTCTTAAGATTTATTTTACGTCCACATCCGCTCATCTACTTCTTTTTATAGATTGCACATGTACCATTGTATGAACTTGCTATGTTGATATAAACAGTACTTTAATCTTATTAGGGTATTTTTATTCCCCCCTCCTTTTTTTATTACAAAGGAAGAGCTAATGAGTATCCCCAAAGATAAATCTTTTACAGGTATATTGTAGGGTAAATTTCTGTCAGTAAAATTGCCAAACCAAATACATGTCTATTTAAAATTCTAAAAAAACTTATTAACTTGCTCTTCAAACAGTGGAATCAGTTTGCACTTCCACTAGCACTCTTGTGAGCACTCGGCATTATCATACATTTAATTTTCCCCAATCTCAAAAATAAGAAATGACATCTCACTGTTGCTTAGTTTTACAGTTCTTTATGATAATGTTGAGTGCTTTTTAAGAATTTCATAATTTATTATGTATGTTTATTTTATTGTGAAGTACCTATTCTTATATTTTCCTCATTATCCTTAAAAATATGGAACACTTTGCATATTTGCCTGCCACTTTTGCACATAGACAATGCTAATCCACTCTGAATAATTACAAT
Source organism: Colobus angolensis palliatus (assembly GCF_000951035.1). NCBI lineage: Eukaryota > Metazoa > Chordata > Mammalia > Primates > Cercopithecidae > Colobus > Colobus angolensis. The sequence goes on along the minus strand of NW_012116511.1, from coordinate 1,802,223 downwards.
TTGGTTATATATGTTGCTTAGGTGAGGCTTCTCTGATTTCTATAACTGTGACCAATTTTTTTAAGACAACAAAGGAGAAAATTAGAGGAAGACAAAGGAAAGGAGGAGGACAGGAAGAAAAGGTTGAGGGTGATGGTGGGAGGAGCATTACTACCCCAAATGCTCTACTAATCCCTGGTTTTGACTATCAGTCCCTGGTAGAATGCAGTAGTTAGCATTGTTTATGGAATGAGACTAAGTGGATTTGAATACCACCACTGCCATTTATTAACCGTGCAAGCTTAGGAAATTTACTCAAATTCTCTAAGTCTCAATTTCCTCATTTGTAAATTGGAGATAGTAACAGTATATACATCATCATATACATCATACATCAATGTTATTGTAAGGATTAAGTAAAACAACCCATTGAAACTGAAGAACACTAAATGAGTGTAATATACACACTCAATGCTTGTCAGGCATTACTCTTACTAAATACTGATCCATCCTATCCAGGAGGGACTACAACAGCTTCTCTTTCTTGGTCCTTTCTCAGTGGTCCTCCTTACTTGGGGACTCTATCTTGTATTTACATGTTGCATTTCTGTGGAGTTAATTTAAACAATTGGTATACATGTCCCAAAAACAATTTTTATGGCATAATAAACTATTAAAAATTTACCTAAGAAATGATCTGTTGTATCCAGTCAAGAGAGGTAAATAGTATTGTGGGAAGTATAGGATTTTTCATATTTTGTTTTTTCCATTTGAATTTTCACTAATAGATGATGTAAGAAAAAGAAGACAGATGAACTCCATTTCAGTCTTAAGATATATTTGCAGTTTAATGCATACCTGAGCAAGATTTCTAAACTGGTATCAACAGATTGGATCTTTATTTTCTTTCCCCTTAATGATTTCAAATTTTGCTCTTTATATTGTTCTCGAATTTTTTTTTTTTTTTTTTTTTTGAGACGGAGTCTCGCTCTGTGGCCCGGGCTGGAGTGCAGTGGCTGGATCTCAGCTCACTGCAAGCTCCGCCTCCCGGGTTCACGCCATTCTCCTGCCTCAGCCTCCCGAGTAGCTGGGACTACAGGCGCCCGCCACCTCGCCCGGCTAGTTTTTTTTTTTTTTTGTATTTTTTAGTAGAGACGGGGTTTCACCATGTTAGCCAGGATGGTCTCGATCTCCTGACCTCGTGATCCTCCTGTCTCGGCCTCCCAAAGTGCTGGGATTACAGGCTTGAGCCACCGCACCCGGCCAATTGTACTCGAATTTAAACTGCTTAGTTACTATTACAATATAAATTAATCTAAAGTTTAGAGAATATTAAAAAGCTAGTGGAAAGAAGCCGGAAAACTTATATATGTAATATTAAATTATCTCTAGCAAACGGCATTTTTGAATATTAAAGATAACATTGCTAAAGTAGCAAGAGAAAAAAATCTATATAAAGTTTATTGGACCCAATTTGTAAAAATATTATTTACTTTATGAGAAAAATGACTATTATCAGATATGTGCTAAAAGTTGTTTTTCCATTTATTTAATTTGTATTTTAGTCCAAATAAATATTAATAAATATTATTATACTGAAGTTGGAGGATTCTGCTAAACAGTAGTGTCTGAGATTTTGAAAATCTAATCCAATGATTCATTTTGGTAATAAAAGTTTTAAATAAGTGGAATCAATGGTGATAACAAAAAGGCATAATTACAAATGGAATAAAAGAGTAATTCTTTGGAGGTTTCTTCTCTATAGGAAGATATCAAATTAAGTCAGATAAAGATCAGATACCAAGAAGAAAATGTCAATGTTCAACATGTAGAAGCATCCAATAATTCAATGATAATAAAAACACATATTTTTTGTGATTGGAAATATATTTATGTATAGATGCCAATAAATGCATTGTCTTGCTTTTAATTAATTTTATATTAAAATAACCTGAAATCGCACATCCAAGTATAAGCTCAGAGATGATAAAACTTAATCCTTTTTTTGTTGTTGTTTTCTATTCACAGAAAATGAAGACCATCTAAATGGCTTAAAAACCAGGACAGAAAATGCTGATGCTAGAAATGGGGATCTCTTGAGAGCTTTGAATGACACTTTGGGAAAGTTATCAGCTATTCCAAATGGTAAGCATTCAGGACACTACCAACTGTGTCAGTTGACCTGAAATTTTGAAGACCGTTGTTAACTTTTACCAATTTTTTCTAAGATTATTCTGGTACTATTATCTGGAAATTAGATACTGGTTTTCTTACTTATGAATTCTTCTTTGTGAGAATGAGAAACTAAACCATACTTTGCATTATGGTATTTTTTATCTTTTATTGCCTTTAGCCAGTATCCTTAGGAATGTGTTACAGAAAGGAAGATATAGACATCTTATTATTATAAAACTCATTCTTCAGTATTGGCAGGGGATTGGTTCGAGGACCCCCCGACAGATATCGAAATCCTTGAATACTCAAGTCCATTTTATAAAATGACATAGTATTTCCATACAACCTATGCATAGCCTCCCATATACTTTAAATAATCCCTAGATTATTTATAATACCTAACATAATGTAAATGCTATGTAAGTTCTTACAGTGTATTGTTTAGGAAATAATGACAAGAAAAAAGTTTGTCCATGTTCAGTACAGACACAACCATTTTTTTTTCCCCCTAAATATCCAAATATCCAACTATCCAAGGTTAGTTGAATTTACAGATACAGAACCCACTGACAAAGAGGGACAACTGTATTGTCTTCTGTGTTTCAGCCCAAGAAATCGTGTATTAGTGAGATAGAATAAATCACATAGACACTATTCTCTAAAATACTGATGTAGCACCACAAAGGCACAGTTTATTAAAGTACCTGCAGTAATAGGTGAGAGCCCACTGCATTCTCTCTTGATAAAGTTCAATTTCTTTAGCTATTCCAACTTTCAAAAACATTAGTGGTCAAACCATGTCTGTAATATCTTTCTACCTATTAGAACTGCTGGAAATTTTTGAATGTTATTAGTTCCTGAAAGCACACATTATTTTAAAGATACTACTTTTGCTATTTTTATACTGTTAAAGCATGATATAATAACTGCAAAGATTATAAACACTCTTTGAGTACTTAATATACTTACGTTAAGTGTATGTAATCCTCATACCAATTGGAACAAAAAAATTTGCTTCATTTGCTCACATCAATTGGTATGAGGATTACATACACTTAACATAAGCATATTGAATATAGATAACATAAGTATAGATAGTGTTATGGTAATAACACTATCTTAACATAAGTTAGCACTAACACTTAACATCAGTTAAGATAGTGTTATTTTCCCCACTTTACAGGTAAGAAATAGACACAGCATACTAAAGGCCATTTTGTTCAAACTGGCACAAAGGAAACTTAAACCCCACAGTTTGATTTCAGAGCCTATGATCTTAACCACTAACCTATACACACTAGTAGTCATCTACAGGTACAATATACAAATTAGGATCAGGAGACAAATGCACATATTTATACAACACAGTTAACATTAAAATCTAGTGGTTTTTACCTTTTTAACATTTAAAAACCTGAGTAACTTTTCAGATTTTCATGTCACTTCTTTAGTAGTAAGTACATAGAAAATTTCCAATGCTGAAAACAAATATAATTACACAAATGCATGGCCTAACATACCTGACAATGTTTCTCTATCCTAAAATGAAAATACGTTAATTTCCCTCCAACCCCCACCCCGACCCCTGCCCCACTTTGGAAATGCAGATTAAATCTTAAGCCTCGTTTTCATGAAGCTCACGTGGATAAATTTATCTCGTTAATAAGTTCAGCAGCAAATCACAATATGACCTTAAACAATGAACATCTAGAAGAGTCACTTCACTACTTTAAGAGCTAATCAGGTATTCATAGCAAAAGTCCCTGAGAAAATTTAATTTAGCTAAAAAATGTGCTTCATTTGCTACACCTGAATGAGACAAAGTTCAGCCATCTCTCTTTGTAAATGTGTCCCTGAGATTAGCCAGCAGCAGCCTCACTTTGACAAGCATGGATTAAGCCACTAACTCTACACCCTTTGTTTTGTTTTTCATACCCTCATCTGCTGACAGACACAGCTGCTAAACTGCAAGCTGTTAAGGACAAAGCCAGACAAGCCAACGACACAGCTAAAGATGTACTGGCACAGATTAAACAGCTCCACCAGAACCTCGATGGCCTAAAGAAGAATTACGATAAACTAGCAGACAGCGTCGCCAAAACGAATGCTGTGGTTAAAGATCCCTCCAAGAACAGTAAGATCTCCTTTTTCACTGCGATGATGTCATTTATTTCCTCTCACTGTGAAAGTATCCCAGACTCGTAAATGCTTGAGTTGGAAAAGACCCTCACAGTGGTGTAGTCTGCCTTCCTTGTTTCATAGATTGGCCTCAGGAATCGAGTGTCATGCAGTTCCAAAGCTAGAATCCAAGTCTTCCAGCTCTGCCCCAGTGCTTTTGTCATCTGAATTTTTTCAAATCGAGAAGAGATTAGGAATTCGCAAGGTGTGCCTAGCATTCGGCATAGAGATGCCAAACACTTTTTAATCCGTGTGTGTAATTAAAAATACAGTTGTACTTGGGTAATTATATCCTCAGAATTGGCGAAGTGTCATGGAACATAGAGGTTAAAGGGCACGTTCATTAGCAGATTTGTTTAGAACAGGGTATGAAAATGATATCAAATTGAAATACATTAAAATTTGAAAATCTGGATATTTTATTATTTAGATTCCAGTTATTTCACATTTCCAGGAAAAAAAATAAAGCATTTATCTAGTTTCTAAAGACTATTCACATCTTTTATATATTGTATCAAATTATATTGACTTAAGGATTTACTGAGAAAACCTGAGAGAAAATATCATAATTTATATTATTAGTTAAATATAGTCAAAATATTAACATTTTTAAATGCATTTTTCCTTTTCTGTCAAATGATACAAAGCTATATTGGGTCAGGTACAGTGGCTAACACCTGTAATATTTGCACTTTAGGAGGCTGAGGCAGGAGGATCGCTTGAGCCTAGAAATTCAGGACCAGCCTGGGCATCATAGCAAGACCCCATCTTTATAAAAAATTTTAAAAATAGCCAGGCATGGTAGTGGTATTGCACCTGTATTCCCAGCCACTTGGGAGTCTGAGGCTGGAGGATTCCTTGAACCCAGAAGGGTGAGGCTACAGTGAGCTGTGATCATGCCACTGCACTCCAGCCTGGGTGGCAGATTGAGATGCTGTCTCAAAAAAAAAAAGAGTTACCTTGGTACGCTTGTTACATGGTTTCACCAAAGGAGATGCTTGGGTAATCTGTGTGTTTCACTTTCAAGAGACAAACCCTCTTTATATGCCAACATTTTTGGGGGGATGTCAAAGTATTTGGAGTATAGAAACAAAAGCACTGTAATTGGTATTATACGCCATACAATTCAAATGCTGTTTGAGTGGGGAATGGAGCCTGATTTCAGCATCCTGGCCTCAAATCAAATCCTATGGATGCTACGATATAACAGACATTATTAATATGACCACTTCACAAGCAAGGAAGAGTACAAACACATATAACATAAACTTCAGAGCCAGGGAGAAAAAGGGGAGACAAAAACATTTAAAAAAATGTTTAATGTAAGCCCAGAAATGGCTTGCCTTGTAGTTCAAAGATTCCATAATAACTTCTTATGATTTATGCCAAATCACAATATTCCCACTAAAAATGAATGAAAGCAAAATTTTAATCAAATATTACTATCTCTTCTGCTTATTTCATAATTTAAGATATATTTTTAACTTTCATTTTAAGTTCAGGGGTATAAGTGCAGGTTTGTTACCTAGGTAAACCTGTGTCATGGGGGTTTGTTGTATGGATTATTTATTTCATCACACATGCATTAAGCCTAGTAGCCATTAGTTATTTTTCCTGACCCTCTCCCTCACCCTGCGCGCCATCCTCCAAAAGAATTCCATTCTATTTTAGATTGATTCTCAACTAGTAGTGGCCTTTCATAATATCTCTGTTTTAATCCTATCCTCTATTATGAGAAACAGTTAATTATCTACAAATATTAATTAAATTGGGTCTGTTTTCATCTTACTAAAACGTGGAAATAATTTTTAAAATACAAAGAGGGGTCACTAAATTATATATTTTGTGTACTTTTATTTGATAACATTTGTTTGAGTTAAAATGGGGTGCATTTATAATTAGTATCTGTTATGAAAAATACCATTTTTTATAGTCATTACTTTATAATATTTATAGAAAATACTTCCTCATGAATTTTCTAATTTTTTTGTTTTGCTTCCATGTGAAATTGCCTGCAGAAATCAGTATGTATATGTTTACTTATATACCTTTTAGTGATGCTCATACTTCACTGTCTGTTGCAAAAAGTTTCAGCTTTGCAAGTACTATATTTTGGTTTTGCTTTAAACATTGCATAGCTATTCTTTCCACTGTCACAGTATTAATGGTAGATACGTAAAAGTAATCTTCCTTTATAAAAAGGTCATATGTGGATAAAGGTGATATAAAATATTTTTAATAGTGTTATAAAAAGTTTGGGCCGGGCGTAGTGGCTCAAGCCTGTAATCCCAGCACTTTGGGAGGCCGAGACAGGCGGATCACGAGGTCAGGAGATCGAGACCATCCTGGCTAACACGGTGAAACCCCGTCTCTACTAAAAAATACAAAAAACTAGCCGGGCGAGGTGGCGGGCGCCTGTACTCCCAGCTACTCGGGAGGCTGAGGCAGGAGAATGGCGTAAACCCAGGAGGCGGAGCTTGCAGTGAGCTGAGATCAGGCCACTGCATTCCAGCCTGGGCGACAGAGTGAGACTCTGTCTCAAAAAAAAAAAAAAAAAAAAAAAAGGTTTGGTCAGGCAAAGTGGCTCATACTCTAACCCCAGAATTTTGGGAGGCCAAGGTGGGAGGATCACTTGAGGCCAGGAGTTTGAGACCAGCCTGGGAAACATAGCAAGACTTTATCTCTACGAAAAGGAAAAATGAGTGAAATATCTATATGATAGCCACATAAAAGTGGAAAACTGAATTTCTCTATAGAATTAACCAGATAATGCTGCCTCTGATAATACAGATTCACCCCCTGACATACAAATGACTTATTTGCAAGAGGATTAAAATAGATTAGGTCTACATTGTTGTTGTTTTTATGCCCCGAAGCTCACTTTTTCCTCTCCATGTAATTATTCTCAACTTCTGTAGAATTATATTTGGAGAAACACATAATAAATTTAGGTCTTAACAAATGAGCAACTACTGGGATATCAAAATATTCTCTCCTAAACATCCCATAGTTTAAACTGAAAGTCAAAATGAAACTGAAAAAAATAGCTACAAAAATAATAATAACAAAATTTAATTTGTCACTATTTGAAAAATATGACCAAGGATGTCCTCAGTGGAAAATGAGAGGAACTACATTACTAAACCATCACTGAAATAACAATTTTAAAGAATCAACTTTGGTGACTTAGAAAAAGCAGAGTTAACTTAAAGAATGAAAAAGATTGAAAAATTAATGAATTTGAAGACAGAAAATAATAGACCTGATAAATCTAAGAGGTGACTCCTTAGGAATATAGATTAAAAATTAAGTGATTGTCAGGTTTCATCCAGAAAAATAAAGGACAAATAGGCAAAGCTCTAAAAGAGGCATCACTAGGCAAGGGAGGAAATTTAACGCATAAGAGATTACTTGGCAAAACTTCAACTGCTCCAGAGGATAGAGGAAAAAGAGGGGAGAAGAACCTACAAGTTCCATTTTGAAACGTTTGGCAAAAACTTCTGAGAACTTGTGAATAAAAGTGTCTGTAATTTGCCTCAGTCTAAGTAGCCTTTGTTTAACTACTTTTGCTCTTTCTCATTAATCTAAATCTAAATCATTTTGCTTCAGTTTTAGAATAATTTGTAGAATGTCAGAATAACAGTGGAGAATTAAAGGCAGGGCAAAATGAACAAATGATTTATTAAAAGTATACAAAATAAAGGGATCACTGTGTTTATGCTATCTATTTGATGACATAACAAACACTTCTTCCCAGATAACACGCACTTCAGGAATAAAATACTGCGCTCAGTTCTTGATATAGCAAGCCCCAGCTATTCGTTAAAGTTAATAATAGACCTATGTTCTTTTTAAATGCCAGTAATAATATAAGTCATATTTATGAGTATGAGTTCAAAATACCTACTTCAAAACCGAATTTTAAAAAAATAATAATTTACTTCCCTTTGAGCACATGTGATTCCTTCCTGAGGGTTAGTTCTCAGTGGTTGTGTCAGCCACAGAGCAGATCATTTAGAGTCTAACACGGCATGTAGCCTTGAACCTTAAGCAGTTTAACTTTTTCATCAGAGTCACAATGACAGAAAGTTGAACAATACACACTTAATCAGATAATAAATGACATAATGTGGATGAGACTGCCAGCATCCCAGCAATAGAATAAGTGGTTTACCACGTGGCATAGGCCCTCCCTTGAAAAGCACATACTGAAAGTCTGTGGATCAGTGGTGACCACAGGGTCTACTTTAGGGTTGAAACTTTTGAAATTGCCAATATGTAACCCATTATTTTTTTTAACCTACAAAAACAGCTGTTTAATATGGGTCAACCTAATATATAACACAGGATAATCAACTGTTCTTCAAAATGAAATTGAACTGCACCATGAAAGATTTAATTAAATATAGGCATTTAGTCTAAGGGTTTTTCAACATCAAAATGTTCTTCAAAAGACATTTTGATAGCTTCTCTCTTTAAGATGTGCAAAAAAAAAAGACATTGAGAAAAAGAAAGAAAACCAATTTTGTGTAAAAACCCTGATTTAAATACAGTTCTGGCTTGGACAGACTAGGTGACATTTTAAAGATGCTTTCATTTCCTTGCTTCTGTGACTAAAGTTCCATTCTGTAAAGGTTAACTTTTTGGCTGAAGTTAGAAATTAAGCATTGAATTAAGTTCTTCATATTCTCTACCTTCAGTGCTAATTTTTACCTTAATCACAAAGAAAAAGTGGTGGCCCTCTGTCCTAACATCTGCTCCCCTGGCCTGCTTGAGTCTCAACTAAAATATTCACATTTGCCATCACACATTTTGCTTTAGCTGTTATGGCCATGCTTTGTCACGTTAATAAGATAAAATTGTTTGGTTAAGCATACTGCTATTCTAATTCTGTGTGTGCACGTGTGTGCACGTGTGTGCACGTGTGTGCATGCACATACGTGCACACTAATTTTGTTCTATGCAGTTGCCGACGCAGATGCCACTGTCAAAAATCTAGAACAGGAAGCTGACCGGCTAATAGACAAACTCAAACCCATCAAGGAACTTGAGGATAATCTAAAGAAAAACATCTCTGAGATAAAGGAATTGATAAACCAAGCTCGGAAACAAGCCAATTCTGTAAGTTCTTTTTATCGTCAGTATCAGTAATTGATTGTAATTGTTGGATTATTCCTAGAGGGAACGTCTGTCCCCAGGATTCCCCGATGAATGATCTTGGGTTTTTTTCCTTTAACCTGAAGCGATTTAGGGTAGGAGGAGTTGGAGTGGGGGAGAGGTTAGTTTTGTTTTGTTTGTAAATTGCAAAAGACATTTCATGAGAACAATAATCACCACTTATTGTAGAACTAAGAATTCTGGTATATTCTATTACTGTTTGCATAGAATAATACAAATAGCAAGAAAGAAAACCTTATTATTGTATAATAAAAAGCCATGGATGAGAGTACCTTCCTCTTGCTAAAAACAAACCAAAAAAAGGCCAACTAGTGGGGTTACGGCAGGAATGAAGGAACAATATACGGAATAAGAGCAAAAAGAAACAAACATTATACATATATATTCTTTTGTCTCATATAAACAACAATAAAAATGGCTTTGGTTATAATTTTTACATTTATTTTTTGTTTTGGAGTAGATAGGAAATAGCTGATTTGTCTCAAAATTTTGCCCTTATTTACCCAATTTGAAGTTTACTAGGATAGAGACAGAGCTTTCTAGAAGGTAGCATGCTAATGAGCCAGGGCAGAGCTGTTAAGTGCCAACGTGAAACTTTAGTCAAAGGAAGGAAGGAAAGGGAGTGGAGGGGAGGGAAGGAAGAAAGAAAGAAAGGACAGTTTTCTTGTTTTCAGGCTTGAACCCAAACCTTGTTAGATACCGTAGTCTTCCCTCTCAAAAATTCTGTTTTTTTAACAGCCCTGGAGCTATGATGTCAGAAAAGCCCTTTCTTAGTCCATCAATTTATATTTTTGTAGTATTTAAGAATATGATGCTCCAGTAACAGCATATTCTTTTTCCTCCTTATTCACATCTAACACTTCTAAACAATGCCAAGACAGTAAGTTCAAGGTGAACATTGTTCACGACTGCCTGAAAAAAACTTAGAAAACAACAAAAAGGGCCAGGGGCGGTGGCTCATGCCTATAATCCTAGCACTTTGGGAGGCCGAGGCGGGTGGATCACAAGGTCAGGAGATCGAGACCATGCTGGCTAACACAGTGAAACCCTGTCTCTACTCAAAATACAAAAAAATAGCCGGGCGTGTAGGCGGACGCCTGTAGTCCCAGCTACTCGAAGGCTGAGGCAGGAGAATGGCATGAACCCGGGAGGCAGAGCTTGCAGTGAGCCAAGATCGCACCATTGCACTCCAGCCTGGGAGACAGCGAGACTCTGTCTCAAAAAAAAAAAAAGAAAAAGAAAAAGAAAAAAAGAAAACAACAAAAAGATTAGTGAAGATGATGTTACATAAGACCAGAGTAATAAATCAGTGAAAGGATCTGAGAAAACATATATTCAGCTAGAATATAAAAGCCAGGCAGTATCGTTGACAGGTGATCATTATGTATGTAAAGCAGAAGATTAAAAGAAACCAGATGTTACTTCAAGGTTTGAAGTTTTATCTAAGATTTATCCAACATGGAAAAAACCTCTACTATGTTCAGTGTTACTTTCTGTAAGGTACACAAGGATGAATACAGGAGTTCTTTCACTCACAAAGTTTATAAAATAGTAGGGAAAATAAGATATGTACACATACCTTGTCACATAATGCAGAATGTTCTACCACATTACAGAAGCCATGAGAAGTGACATAAAAGTTCTAGAAGGAACAATCACTTCTAGTGGGGCCTGAAGATTTCCTGAAGGGAAGGATTTGAGCCAGGCGTTGAGGTGGGATAGTGCTGGGGAGTTGGAGGTAGAGTCAGGGAACGGGGAGAGTATTCTGAAAAGAGGGAATGACTTAAAGCAAGGCAGAGGGAGAAGGAAGTTTTAGGGTCCGTTTAGGAAAAAGAAGTCCAGTTTGCCCAGAGTAATTGATAAAGGAAACACATAACCAGAAAGGCCAATAGAGGCCAGGTCTTGTCAGGCCTTCAATAATCAGTTAAGCAGTTTCATTTAACAACACTTGTACTTGGGATAAGCCTCACTGGAGAGGATAAGCTGAAAGCTTTGAGCATGGAACACAGTGTAATCAGAGCTGTGCTTTTTAAATATAAATCCAGAAGCAATTTGTGGGGTAGATGAAAGAAAGAAGAATGAAGGACCCAACTATAGCTGTGGCAAGAGAAAAGAAGAACATGATGTACCACTCTTATATTTTGCAATGTTAACTTGGAAGAAGCAATAAGAGTAAATATTATTTTGTGAATCTCACATTTAGCCACATTTTCTGACTTAGTCATCAAGTGGATAAATCTAGACATTTTTATTATTTCTTTATTGTAAAGATTTCTGAGTGCTTTTCCCCTCCTCACAAAAGGGTGAAATTTGGACATGTAAGCACATAAAACCTGTCTTAAAGTACAAAATAAAAGAAAGGTATAGGCCGGGCACGGTGGCTCATGCCTGTAATCCCAACAATTTGGGAGGCCAAGGCAGGCAGATTTCATGAACTCAGGAGTTTGGGACCAGCCTGGGCAATGTTACAAAACCACATCTCTACAAAAAATTGAAAAATTACCTGGGCATGGTGGTGCATGCCTATGGTGCCAGCTACTTGGGGGGCTGAGGTGGGAGGATCACTTGCTCCGGAAGATGAGGTTGCAGTGAGCCATGTTCACACCATGGCACTCCAGCCTGGGTGACAAATAGAATCCCCGTCTCAAAAAAAAAAAGGAAAGAAAAGAAAAAAAGAAAGGTACAAAAGTAATGTTAGAAAAAGTAATCATTGTCCATGCATTTCAAAGAAATTCCCAATCACTTTTGCAAATGGAACTACAACACAATGCCTTATTTTTTGTAAGACATTAGAAATGTGCAAGTAGCCAGTTTTTTTCCAAATGAGTTTTGCACTAAATGAATATTACATTTTCTGATTTGTAAATATGGATATCTGGATATGACCTTAACACATACTTGTCATGACCAAAACATTAAAGACATTTATTTTAAAGTAGCTTTCTCTGGGTTTGTTGATTCTGAAATTGAGTGGCTGATACTCCTTTAAATGAATGACCTACTTACTGGATGAAAAATACAGTGAAAATCCAATAGATATAACAACGGGATACTCAATAATGTTTGAGTTCATGATGATTAACTGGTAAATAATGTTGTATTATTGAAATGCCTTAAAGATACTTAATGCTTAGTGATTTTTGTTTAGAGGTCTTACTAAGGATCTGCATTAGAAATAACAATAATTGATAGAGCCAAACATTCTGAAAGGATGTTTGAATTTCAGAAATTTCTTTCCTCTTACAAGAGGGATATATCCCAAAGATTTCTTCTAGAGATATAGTATTTTGATTTACCTGATTTCTTCTAAAGATATAATATTTAGATTTACCTGTTTAAAGTTGGTTAAAAGAAATACCTATTATTGAAAATCAAAACACAAAGTATTCAAAAGGAAAAGACTACTAGTTATGTACTGGTTGTCAACAGTTTGGGCTAAGTGAATGTTTCAGGTTCTGAGAGTATATTCAAAACCAGAAAACAGAGAGCAGACATTTCTACATGAATGTGTGAGAGCTGGACGATAGGTTACTGTCTAATCCACTTCGCGCTGCTGTGACAAAATACCACAGACTGGGTAATTTATAAAGAAAAGAAATTTATTTTCACAGTTCTGGAGACTGGGAAATCCAAGATCGAGGTGCTGGCAGGTTAGGGACCTGTTTTTCTGCTTCCAAGATGGCACTTTGAATGCCGCATCCTCAGGAGAGAACGAACACTGTGTCTTCACATGGTAGAAGAGCAAGAGAGAGAGAGAGCTCTCACCCCTGTAAGCCTTTTTAATAGTGGCATCAATTCATTCATGAGGAGAGTGCCCTCATGACCAAAACACTTCCCAGAAGGGCCCCCTCCCTACACTGTTGCACTGAGGATTAAATTTCAAACACATGGATTTTGCTGGACGCATTCAAACCATAGCAGTTACTCTGTAGGATTAATTGCTGGCATATTTGGTATAACATCATCATTTTGTTCCAAGAATTGTATTTGTTAGATATGTATTCTATACAATAGATTGGTTGTAACCTCTAGTGACATTAGATACTCAGTTTTAAAATGGCTGCTCTCTTAGACTTGGAGTTCTCAGGTAGAGTTTCACCAGGTCAGTTAGATTTTAATGCTGCTGCTCTATCTGCATCACTTTTTTTCTTTTTTCTTTTTTTTTTTTTTTTGAGATGGAGTCTCACTCTGTGGACAGGCTGGAGTGCAGTGGTGCAGTCTCGGCTCACTGCAGTCTCTGCCTCCCAGGTTCAAGCAATTCTCCTGCCTCAGCCTCCTGAGTAGCTGGGACTACTACTAATTGTTTTTGTATTTTTACAAAACAATTAGTTTACAAAACAATTAGCATTTTTACAAAAACAATTAGTAGTTGTTTTTGTATTTTTAGTAGATACAGGGCTTCACCATGTTGGCCAAGATTGTCTCCATCTCTTGACCTCATAATCTGCCTGCCTTGGCCTCCCAAAGTGCTGGGATTACAGGCATGAGCCACCACACCCGGCTCTGTCTGCTACACTTTGACAACCCCCTTTTCAACACACTAATCATGGAATCCCCTGGGTTTTTTTTATTTTTGTTTTGTTTTGTTTTCTTTTGTTTTTTTCACCAGGCTTACCTAAGCAAGGACTGAAATTCATTCTGTGACCAAATGATCACGTTACATTTATATTCAGTCATCTTTTCTCTAAATAATAACTGAGAGATATTATTCAATTGTGTTTTGTTTTGTTTTGTTTTGTTTTGACATAAAGTCTCGCTCTGTCACCCAGGCTGGAGTACAGTTGCGCAATCTTGGCTCACTGCAACCTCCGCCTCCCGGGTTCAAGCAATTCTCCTGCCTCAGCCTCCTAAGTAGCTGGGACTACAGGCACAGGCCACCATGGCCAGCTAATTTTGTATTTTTAGTAAGATGGGGTTTCACCATGTTGGCCAGGATGGTCTCGATCTCCTGACCTCGGGATCCACCCACCTCAGCCTCCCAAAGTGCTGGGATTACAGGCATGAGCCACCACACTCAGCCTCAATTGTGTTTTTTAAACAAAACTGATTTATTAGGAATTAAACTAGCCATAATATAGCCATAGGGCCAAGCTATAAAGCGTTTATGAAATAAGAATGAAGTAAACTACATATAGTCACTTTGACTACTAATTCAGCCCCATCAGAATTGGATATGATTATCTGCCAGGGATAACACACTATTCAGTTCTACTCATGAATTCCAGACAGATCTTGATTTCTTGTTCGCTTTGATCTTCTTATGATGTCAATGGTACTTATAACCTGCCTCAGACATTAGATTTTCTCAATGTCAAGGTCTTCTCTGATAGTGATTTTGGTTCACTTTCAGCAAATTGCTAAAAAAAATCACTATATCTGACACCCTTTCCTGAACATTAAAAATATCTGAGGACCATATTTTCCCCCCTGCCCTCTACTGTGCTGTCTTTTGCTTTGCTTTATTCTTTTTATCTCTAATCCCTTGGATGACCCTTGGTATAGCTGCCATTCTACCACAGAACACCCTTTACCAACTCCCATTGCTCATCTGCTTTGCCATGTTAACATCCAAGTAAAAATTTTACATTTCCTACATTGTTTTGCAATTCATTTTCACTCACCTACTCTCAACACTGTATGTAGAAGGGAAATTCCCTGATTTGTGAAGCAGGAACTAACTTCCCAACTGAAAACCGCCCCATCCAGAAGACTATCTCCCTAGGACACAGAGCAAACACTCTGGGGACCTTAGTTGGCCCCAAGTCCTGCACCCAGCAGTTGGCAGGCTGGCCCCACCTTTTTGGAGAAGGCAAGAACAAGAAAGTGGTTTAAGCAGCAGACTTCCTGGGATGTCCAGCCCCAGGCCACCACACTCAGGCCTCCAGGAGTCACCCTTCCTCAGGTGGTGGAGGAAACAGCCCCTGTTTCTCTCCAGAATACAGTTTCCTCTTTGGGGAGATACAATTTGTTTAGCAGATCAGGTGAGGCAACAACAATAAACAAATAAATGACTTATGCAGGTCTGTGAGAGACATACCAGATCTTCTGTATCCCTAGAAGTCTCAAATCTATATGAATTTACCATTGCAAAAATCCCTCTTTAGTCTTCTCTTTTGGCACCCAACCTTTGCAGTAAACTTTCATAACCCTTGGAGAAGGGCCACAGTTCTGCCCATACTCAAACACAGATGAGACTCCTGGAGACACCTCCTGGTGTCATGATCATATGGAGGCTGTTTTGGTTTCTAGGCTATCTTGTTGGGAGTCTGCACAGCCCTTCCATAGGGGTAATGATAATGCTAGTTCGTTTTCTTCCAAATGTGCAAATTACACAAGTAGTACAAAATGCTAGAAGAAATGAAAAAACAAAAATTCACGGCTAGTGAAGGCCAACAGGGCATTTGAACAAATGGCAGAGAGAGGTTTTACATCTTCCTCTGTCTCTGCCTCTTTCTGGAATACTATCAATGAGCAAAGTTACAGATTCTCTCTGAGTCCAAGCAACTGTTTTGCTATCCTGAAAGTAACCCTTTGATGGTGATTTTCCATCTGACCCTACAGAAATTAAATCAAATCGTCAACTAGTGTTATTTATGATTGAAGGAGGGCTATCTAAGTGTAAGTAAAAATTGGTATGAACAGTGTTACTCTATTCATATGGGCATTCCTTTTTTATCAATTTATAGTAATTTTTAAGGTATTTTTCAAAAGAAAAGGGAGCTATTAAATACATTAGTAGTGATAGCCATTGGAAATTATTTCCATTTCATTTCCTGGCAACTTCACAAAAAGGTGTAATTTATTCTGAAATGTGTGCTCTGAGTGGAATGATTAATATTCTTCTTACTGTTAGAACACCTAGAACAAAATCTAGTTGTCCTCTTTCAACTGCGAGAGCATGAGAGGGTTGGTAATTTCCTCTTGAAAACTAAAAGAAAAATAGTTTCTTAGTTTAAGTTATACCAAAACCGCTGAAATTTCAATTGTAAAATTTCACTAAACAACCTAATAAAGATCATTCTTGTTAGCTCCATGTAAAATCACCTTCCTAAAATGTTCCCATATTCATAATGGAGAAAGGTATGATGGTAACAAGTTGTTAGCTGCATGCTTCAAAAAATAGCATGATAACAAGACATGGAGCTGTGAACAGCTCACTGGCAAAATTCTGGTGGAAAACTGCTCTTCTGTGCCCTCATTAATGAGTATAATGGTGTCTGCATATGGGCATTTAATGATACTATTTGATGATAGAAAATAACTTCAAAGAAGAAACCATGATGGCTTTGTGGTTGGAAGCTACTTCAAACTTTCTGAGAGATTTACTCTTGGTTCTTTGTACCTTGTTTTTCTTAAAGATCAAAGTATCTGTGTCTTCGGGAGGTGACTGCATTCGAACGTACAAGCCAGAAATCAAGAAAGGAAGTTACAATAATATTGTTGTCAATGTAAAGACAGCTGTTGCTGACAACCTCCTCTTTTATCTTGGAAGTGCCAAATTTGTAAGTCTAATATTCAACTTTTCATTAGGCTGCTGTATGTGTCTAGATAGAGGTTAACCCAAAAATGTGTAGAATCCAATAACATGGTCCCCAAATGGTCTAACATAGGAGTTCAGATTTGAAAACCTCAGCATCTTACCTCACAAAATTCTGAAGTGTCAAATTAAGTTAGAAGTCAAATGAAAGGAAGAAAACTACAGTATTTAGTCACATTTACCTTCATTTGTCAGTATATCATCATTTCTATTAAATTATACTTTCAGATCCAGTGATTTAAGAACGCTAATGAGAACAAAGCTATTTTACTTACTTTTTATTTATTTATCTTATTTACTGTTCAAACTAAATTATAATAAACTCTTCTGTTAATGAAATGAAAATAGCAAAGTGTGTACTATTTTTTTTAACCATTGAAAACTCTTCTAACTTGTTTTGAATTTGTGACCTGAACTAAAGTAACACACATTATATCGACAAAAGCCCACCCGTAAAGTTCTAATTTCTTCCATTTGAACTATTTGATTTTGCATGCATGGGGATCTTCCAAAATGAATATGACTTCTTAACAAATCAGTCATGGTATAAGTCAATATTTGCCATTTGGGTAAGGGATTCTAGGTCAATTTGGGAAATAAAATCATAGCTGCTCCCTCAAAAATGTCAGTGTCCTTGGTGAAAATAATAATGGATTCTGAATTTAAATATTTGTTTTTATCTTTACCACAAGTATCAGAGTGAGAAAGGCTTTGGTCTCAAAATTAGACTTAATTAGAATTGGTAAAATTAACAAACATGCCTGAGCATTATGGACTTTTTTTTTTTTTTTTGCTTTAAGGATACAAAAATAAAATATTATTTTAATAATGTATAATAATAAATAATATTACTTGACAAGTATTATCATGAAGCTTCTAATTATTTCACATGTCTGCAAATGGCACTTACTGAAAATCACTCTGCTTATCTCCTCTTTAAAGGTGCTTTATATCTGATATCTCTTGTTTTTGTATTTCTCTGAACTAGATTGACTTTCTGGCTATAGAAATGCGTAAAGGCAAAGTCAGCTTCCTCTGGGATGTTGGATCTGGAGTTGGACGTGTAGAGTACCCAGATTTGACTATTGATGACTCATATTGGTACCGTATCATGGCATCAAGGTAACCAACTTAATAAAGATTAAGATAATTAAATGACAGAATTTTGAAGTAGTTTCCCAGTTTATAAGACAACTCCTATTTCCATTTCAATAAGGTAGCTGTGTATGTATGTAGACACATGTGTATGAAGTTTATATGTTATACGTATACATGTCTCAGAGTGGGTATGTTTGTCATACTTGTTAGGAACTGACAAACTTTCCAGGTATTGACCAGAGGACCCAGTCCATTTCTGACCCCTTCATCTTGTGTCTGTAGGAATTTGGGGGCGTCACTGTCTCAGGCTTCTTATCTCACCTGTAAAAAGTACTGTCACTCATTCTTATGCAATACAAGCCAAAGCATAAGAGCATCATTATTGCCTATCTTTGGTGTACACGGCTCCTCTTTTAGTCTACATAGCCACCACAGAAACATGCAGTATCAAAACGCTGAAATTCATATGTAACATATCAGGTCCACCCTACTTAAAATGGGGAATAATCGAGAATTGATTCAGTTATTCTATCTTTGAGCTTTAATGCAATTATCAACATCTAGTACGATATAGATTACTTATAGAACTATCCCTGTCTTCAGCACTTCTCTCTCATTGTCTCTTCTTGTTTTCCCAATTCTCAACTCCCTGTTAAACCCAAAGCAGCTAACAGTTGAGAGGTATGGTTACGGGCCTAGGGCTGGACATGAAGCTGATTGGAGATAGAGAAGACTTAAAGAACTGGTAATCGTTGATTCTGGGTGATAGATACATAGAGTTGCATTCTGTTTATAGATACTTAAGCTTTTCCATAATAAAAAGTTTAAAAGAAAGAGCCATGTTCCATGACATGTGCTGTAGTCCCAGCTACTTGGGAGGCTGAGGCAGGAGGATCATTTCAGCCCAGGAATTCAAGGCTGTGGTCATGATGATTGTGCCTGTGAATAACCACTGCAGTCCAGCCTGGGCAACATAGCAAGACTTCATCTCTTAAAAAAAAAAAAAAAAGTTATAAAAAAAAATAAGACGCAATATTTTTAGTTCGTTTTAAGCAAGTTTTTCAGCAAAAGTGTGTGTGCATGTGAGAGAGAGAGAGAGTGACAGAGTGCTTGCATATTTAGTGGTGTTGAGGGAATTAAGTACTTAACCGGATTTAAGGACATTTATACTCATAAAGTACAGTTCTTCTTTCAGAAAAGATACATTCTGTTAAAGAAGGTGAACCTTATTTGATAAATTCATTCTTTTGTTACCATGTATTTCACTTAACACTGCATCCTCAAAGATAAAAAGATTACCAAAATGAGACAGCAGGGAGAGAAATATGACACCGAAGTTTTATTATGACTGCTTGTCTCAAAAGAGAGACCAGATTTTCATATTTAACAGCTCATGGAAATCAATCACTTAAAAAAGAAAATGAAATAAAATGATAATAGCTTTCAAAATTCTGTTAATTGAATTTCAAAGTGAACTTATATGCAATTTGTACACTGAAATCTGAAGGGTGGATATGGTACTATACATTAAGATGCTGTGCCAAACAACAAAAGATATACCATTCTAGGAAGACTACTTCAACAAACTGGGATCCAAGATATTATAAAGAATTTTAGGAGAAATCATGCAGCTTATGATATGGAAGGGTGGTTCATTTGGGGTCCACTTGCTGAATTAAATTAGACAAAATGCTGAAAGTAATATAAACTTGCATAAATTGTATGTGTTGGTAAATAGTAAATTATGTAAGCCATAGGAAAAAGACTTTCCACTTAACCGATAGCAATTCCATCAATTAACTGCTGCTGTGTCATTTCATGTCAATGAACACACACAGAATCAGGATATGGTGCTCACTGGTTCTGGTTGAAACTGATGTGAGTGTTCAGCCAAGATCAGACTCTGAGTATTGATTTGAGATCTAATGAATTTGGAATGTTAGAAACTAAACAGCCAGTTTTCTCCCAAATTCTTAAAAACAAGTCTCTGCATTTTATATCTTTTAAATCTGGAATTACCAGAAATGTGATGCATATTTCATTTTCTGTATGGTCCTCCCCTTCACTTCAACTCGTACCCTTGAAGAACTGGGAGAAATGGAACTATTTCTGTGAGAGCCCTGGATGGACCCAAAGCCAGCATTGTACCCAGCACATACCATTCGACGTCTCCTCCAGGGTACACTATTCTAGATGTGGATGCAAATGCAATGCTGTTTGTTGGTGGTCTGACTGGGAAATTAAAGGTAATGTGTTCATCCTCCTCCTGTTCTATTTCATCTTTGTTGACATCTCTTGACATAATTGCTTCAGGAGAAGGTATGATAAAGCTCTGTAAAACTTGACCACGTTTTACTTAACTTGCATTTATGAAAACATGAATTTATTTTGAGTAAGAATTTTCTTCTTTGAAGATTCAACCTGGAAACACAATATTTTTAAGCCTATGTGTGTTTATTTAAACAGCTGTTGTTTTGTCTTTATCTGTGGCATCAGTTTTGTGTATATTCTTGTTTTAGTTGCCTCAAGAGCCAAGTGTTTTTTAAGTATACCTGATCTTCTGAATCGATTTATGATTTATAGATATGAAGTGCTATAAAGTTATGAATACTTTGGGAGATATCACAGGAGCTATAAGCTTTCAAAACATGATCTGGTTTAAAGTTTTCAAGTTGCTCTTATTCTTATATGGTGATGCACTTAATATTCATAATTGCTTCATGATAGTCCTTGCGCATTTCAAATTGCAGAAAGCCTGCCTTTTAAAGAAGGTTGTGTTGATTAAATGGAATTAGGTGTTGGGAAACCACTACGGGTGAGATGCAGGAGCACAGCCAAATATAATGGATAATCCTGGGATTGTCAGAATCATTCTGGGATGAGATTAGTCAGAAAATGTGAAAAGCCAGGGTGACCCCAAATTTATGAGGACTCAGCCTTCATATAGAATGAGGTCATTTTATTTGCTTTGAGTATGAGATGTGACTCTAAATTATGAGAACTGATTCCAAAACCACACACTGAAGTTATCCTCATTTCTTAGAACTTCATATAAATGTATATGGTACATAGTTATATATAGTCATATTATCAACTTTCTCTCCTTCACAGATAGATAAATACAGGGACAGCACACAGTAGTACAAAAGCCATGAATTTTGAAATCAAATCCAGGTTGAATTTCCTTCTCTTCCATTTACTAAAATATGACCTTAGACAAGTTACTTAAACCCTTGGGCTTTGGTTTTCTCAATTAGAGAAGAATGATAAAAATATCTACCTTGCTTGCATATTGCAGGATACAATAATACATTTTTTAATATGCTTATAACTCTTCCTATATGTTAAGTAATGTTCTCAGTAGTTTACATGAATTAACTTGTTTAATTTTTACAACAACCCCAAAAGGTATGTCTTAGTCTGTTAAGGCTGCTGTAACAAAAATACCCTGGGTAGTTTATAAATAAACAAACATTTATTTCTCACAGTTCTTGAAGCTAAGAAGTCTGAGATCAAGGTACCGTCAGATTTGGTGTTTAGTGAGGGCCAGTTTTTCATAGAAGGAGCCTCCTTGCTGTTCTCACATAGTAGAAAGAGTGAACAAGCTCCTTTGGACCTATTTTATAAGGGCACTAATTCCATTCATGGAGGCCCTGCCCCTCACCACCTAAAACTCACCTTTCAAATGCCCTGCCTCCTAATACCATCACTTTGGTGGGTAGGATTTTAATATATGAATTTTGGGAGCGACACAAACATTCCCACCACAGCAAGGTAGATACTAATATTCTCCTCATTCTATAGTTAAGGAATCTGAAGAAGAGAGATGTTAAATATCTTGACCAAGGTCACACAGTAATTAGCAGAGCTGGGATTTGAACACAGGTTAATAGGCACAATAGTCTTCACTCGCAACATCTTGCTTCACTGCCACAGTGAATAGTGAGACTGTGTGTATAAAATATATGGCAAATAACTGAGGTGTGGTCATCACACCTTAAATTGTATCTTAATACTTATTATGCAAATGTAATTGGTACAAAAGCAGCATTCTGTCAGTCTCAGAAAAAGGAAGAAAACATGAACAAATGAAATCTACAGAAAACCTTAAGAAATCATTTTGGCCAAGAATTTCAAGGCTCCTGCCACACCAGAATATGAACCAAAAGCTGAAAACAACTAAATGAACTTGCTGATGAGAATTCAAATGAGCAGGAAAATCTCTCAAATATAGCTTTTCAGGATGCGAGAAGAAGCAGAAAGCAAGCAGAATTCACAAGTAGGATAATCAATCTCTAGAAAATTAAGAGGTTCAGACTGATGACAGAGCATTGCAAGGACGACTCCAACGTGCAAGTCGGGGCTCCGATCAACAGTCTTTCTATGCGGCTGTGCACCACGTGGTCACAGCAGTGGGAAATGTACATGTTGATGGGTTTAACCTAAAACTATAGCAGTAGGCCATACCATACAGCCTAGGTGTGTAGTAAGCTATACCATCTAGATTTGTGCAAGTACTGTACACTCTATGATTGTAACTATTCAGTAACTGATTTTACTATTCAAAATTTTAACTAGTCAGTAACTGTTTTCTTACATGTGTTCTAAAAACCAAATGAGTCGATGCACTGTTTTTCCTAGATAATTTGAGTAAATATGGGTTCACTGTGGCACAAAGTTTTTAAAGTTATAGGCACCAGAATATAGTACAATCATGTGTCACTCAATGTCAGGAATACATTCCGAAAAAGATGGAATTAGGCAATTTCTTCAATGTGCAAACATCATAGAGTGTACAGTACACAAATCTGGATGGCACAGCCTACCACACACCTAGGCTCTATGGTATAGCCTACTGTTCCAAGCCTGTACAGCATGTTACTCCACTGGATACCGTAAGCAATTGTAACTCAGGGTAAGTATTTGTGTATCTAAACATAAACAAGGTACAGTAAAAATACAGTATTATAATTTCATGGAAGCACCATCATATATGTGATCTGTCATTTACCAAGACATTTGTAATATGTCAATGCCTAAACAGTTGTTTAAATTTACAACAAACTTCTCTAGGAGGGACCAGGTCATTCTGTTTCTTCATGATTGTGCAGACCTTTCCTGTGAAAATGACACCAGGATTGGATTTGTTCAGATTATTTATTGATTCTCTATTTGACTCCAGGCCCCGTGCTGTGTATACAAGTAAACAACACCAACGCGGTCTCTTTTCTTACAAAGTTGCTTACTTTTTCTTCATTCCCTTGAACTCGAAATCTTCTTGGCTGTGAACAGAAATTTAAAAATTTAGAACAGCACTACCATAGAGTGATTTAAACAAGTGCTTTTACAAAATCTCTTCTATGTCATCAGCATGTACCCTTTCTTCAGATCTCAGGGGAAAAATCTTTGTGTATGCATGGCCCAAATTTGCCCAAAGAAAATTAGGTAGGAGCATTAGCATTTATTGAACACCCTCTGTATGTCAGGCACTAAGATTGGTGCCATAAATAAATTATCTGACTTTATTCTCACAACAATTCCACACTGCAGACAAAAGAATAGAGTTGTAGAGAAGGTCAGCAGTTCACCTAAAGTAAGAAGCTAGGAAGTGTTTATTTACTGATGATGAAAACTGGTATAGCAAAATGTAATCAGCATTCATTGATTACATAGTTGAGCTTTTCCCCTGTTGTTGACTCATCCTGGAGGAGCTCTAAGGATATAGATATAATATGGTGAAAAGATGAATATGTACATATGCCAAAATATCAGAAAGAATGGATAATGATCACTTTAGCTTCTGCTGACAATAACTCTCATGGATAAACCAAGATTATTTGTGAAATTCCAAATTCTAACAAATACGGTATTTCTTTCTGCAGAAGGCTGATGCTGTACGTGTGATTACATTCACTGGCTGCATGGGAGAAACATACTTTGACAACAAACCTATAGGTTTGTGGAATTTCCGAGAAAAAGAAGGTGACTGCAAAGGATGCACTGTGAGGTTAGTTGAGATGAGGACTCTCCCAGATCTGTCCTGTGCATAATAAAAGCTTCAATTTTTATTGCATAATATTCTATTATCATGTGGATGATGTAGAGCAGGTTTGAAATGATTATGCTCAGAGGTGGAATTACCCCAAAACTAATGAATCTTCAAGTCCCTGCTTGCATTTGTGAAGGCATATTTCAAGGCCCTGGGAGGTACACTAGCAGTACATTTGCATAGTCATATGTTTTTATAAAATTTGCAAAGGTAAGAGATTTTGACTACAATCAGTTAAGTTTCCACTCCAGTGTTCCTTCATGTCGAGGGGGGTTTTAGTGTCTGTGAGTAACTCATTGTTATAATTTTTTTTTTCCTAAAGAGAGCTTTCCCCAAATTGATTAAGTTTCAGGTCTTGCTGAGCATGAATTCACTCTATGTTTATAACAAAATTAGAACTCCAGTCCAGGTTTTATGGTTTTTTTATTGACACATAGGATCCTACAAGTGCTTCAAGTGGAAACCTATGGGATTTAATGATTCTGCTTCAAGAGAGAAGGAGAACAAGGGGCCGAGATAGTCCAGGAGGAAAGTTCCTAATACATGTCCTCAATTATAAGATAGAGGGTAGAATGAATAGGAATCTGAAAATATTTAACATCCTATCATACTAAGCATGTGTAGAGAATAAACATTTTTATATAAAAATGAATAGAGGATATAGAATATTTAGCTAGAAGTAGAGGATTTCTCAGCATAAAAATCTTAGAGCCCACTGATCACCCAAGCCTAAAGCAATTTTATTATGTTAAATTAAAACGATAAAACATACTTTAAATACAACATACTTTAAATACCTGCAGACTTAACATGTCATAACAGCAACTCAGAAACCAATAAGTGCTAAGGAGTTTGTGTTATTTTTCATTTAAAGGACATACATATGTTTGTAGGACCCAAATCCTAGCAGAGTACACTTCACATTTCCTTCTCTACATCTCTACAGTTTCATAGAAGAAAGTAGCCCCAAAATATTATCCATCTAAAAGTCTTAACTTCCAACTCTTTGTTTTCTTTTTGACATCATGGACTTGTCAACATGAAATTGAGGATAGTCTGAAAGCCTGACCCATTCATTGTTTAAGATGATTTTGTCAATAATCTTCAACAAAATCTAACATGGAAGGTTGTCTATAAAATTCTTTCAATACATGAAAGACAATGAAGCCCATATTGATATTCTGCTACTCACAAACACCAACTTTTCCCTAAGCATTTTTCTTGGTAAACTTCTAAGCAGGATTTTCAAAAGCCTATTATCAACAAAACATCTAAGGCATTTAAATATCCATTCAGCAGTGCATGTCATGTGAGACTGTAACATCACTAATTAACAATTCTGCAAAGATTTTGCACTTCAACATATAAAGCATTATGCTAATTTCTGATGATAAGAGTATTCCTGTATATACAAAGGGTGTTTTGTAGGTTACAGAGATTCACACTTACAACTTTTTGATACTAGAATGAATACAACCTAGTCCTGGCCATGAAGAGACATCACCAAGAAGGGAGGAAAAGACAAATATTAAATAGTTCAAATATCAGGCGTAATACAAATCCCTTTAAAAACACATATTCAGAGTATACGACGATTGCCCACATCAGATTAAGGGCATCATGATCTGCTTCATGGAGGAGGTGACGTTTGAAATGGGTCTTGACCTGAGGTAAGAGTCCAAAAAGAGGAGACAGCAGATGAAATGTGAAGAACATTCTAATTCCTGAAACCAGTAAGAGCAAAGGGAGGAAGAGTGGGCAGCTGGAGTGTTTTTAGAAAAGAACAAGTGTGAATCCAATCATACAGGACTGGCAAATGGGAGAATGATTCGGGTAAGCTGCAGTGGCCACGTAGGTTCATACACAGTTCTTCCCAGCATAATCATGGTTTCTTTTCTACCCCATAACGGTAGCTGAATGCAAAGTAAACCAACGTAGCTGAAGACACCAACCTCAAAGTACCACAGGCCACAACACAGCCTGTCCACAGTGCCCATTCACCCATATGCCTGCCTTCTGCTTGATTTGGCCAAGCACTCTATCTTGGAAATATTCATGGCCCACGTCTTTTCTGTCATTGTGCATTTTTGCCCCATTGCTAACACTTGGCAGTGTCAACCCTTTCTCATACCCCTTGCCATCAAACTATCTTTGCATTTTCCTTTTAAGGTGAAGTGATACGTATACTGAAATAATCCTATATTTTTTAATGTTTTAGTGTGTCGTTTTGAGCTGTGCTAATACTTTGATAAGGATTGTTATTGTTTTGTGAGTTCTCCAATTACATAGTTGTGTAAGTTTTTAGCGGTCGGCCCCAACCCCATTTTCCCATAAGCCCTGTTATTTGTTAGAATAATTTTTAGAGAACTCCTGGTGTGTGTTTGTTTATTTATTTGTTGTTTTCAGGAAAACACTTATCACATTTGAACATAAAGAGCAATCATTCCTACTAAAGAGCAGGAGTGATTTTATAGAGAAGATGTAAAAATGAGGCTAAAAGAGGTAGACTAACAAAATGTCATAAAGACCTTAGAATGTCAGTTTTAGAAATTTGCATTTATTCAATAGTCAGTAGAAGAGATACAATTGTTGTTATGTTTTAGAAAGAGTAATCTGTCAAAGATATTTTTGAAAGTGTATCTTATTTTTCTCACACTTCTAAAATTCACATTAAGATTAAAGTAAGGGGGAAAAAAGCTGCTACAAGTAAAATGTAGTTAGTTGAGCATTGAAATGATATTTTAATAGACTAAGCCCCAATAGTCACCTAGTTCTTGTTAACTAGAGTTACATGTGGAAGAACATAGTTGCTCCAAAATAGCATAATTAATCTGTACTAACTTTACCAGACATCAAGGTTCAAAAGAGAAACGAAAGGCAAGTTAAGAAGCTTATTGTTTATTAATTATGAAAGAGTAGGGTTTTTTTTTTAGTAAATGTATTCAGAATGAATAGGATAATTCTATTCCATGTTGAAATATTACAGTATATACCTTGAAGGACTCATATTTTTTCTCATCCCATAGTCACCAATGCAAAGCCAGACTTATCTTGTTTCTTCTAGTGTTTGCTAATGAATTAAATGAAGTGGGGGGAGCTACAGCTCTGTGTTTAGCCACTCCCAGCCCACAACTCTTTCCTGCAGATATCCCCACAATGGTAGTAACATCAGACAGATAGACAGGTAGATAGAGAGATACATAAAAATAGCCTCATGTTTGGAAAAAATATTTTAAATGTTGTATTCACAAGACTTATCTTAGATATTCATTAATTACGCACCCAATATTGATTAGACATATATTCTTTGTGAGGCAATTTGCTATACTAAAATCTTTTTCATTCCACAAACATCAACTGGATTCTAGGATCCAAGTACTGTACTGTGTGTACTAGATGTTTTAAGTTTGTGCCTGACATGGGACCTAGCCCATAATCTCTTAGATGGTCTCATGAAATTCACATTCTAGTGAAGGAGACAGATAAAAAACATACAAATAAATACAGGCCTCCTTCATTTTCTGAATCTAATTTGTTCCAGAAAAACTTATTGGAAGGCAAATATTGAGAGAGAGTAGGATCCTATATAAAAGAAATGTAATAATGTATTCTCAGCCCATCCAGAAACCCCACCATTTTGCTCAAATACCAGTAAGACACCCTTAGGCTTCAATATAACTATCTACTACCAAGTACTTCTACAAAACATAAAGCACTTAAAAAAACTGATGACTTAGTTATTGTACACCTCATGAAAGGTGAGAGATGGCTTTTACTTATTCTAACACGGTGGCAGTAGAGATGGAGATATGTGGATGGAACGAAGATGTATTTAAGATATTTCCTGCCCTACAACAGCCTATAATCTCACTGCTGTTCAATGATGTGTTGAATAATGACAGACCAAATAGATATGATCTGATTCACGTGAAATGTCTCCTTCTCAGTCCTCAGGTGGAAGATAGTGAGGGGACTATTCAGTTTGATGGAGAAGGTTATGCATTGGTCAGCCGCCCCATTCGCTGGTACCCCAACATCTCCACTGTCATGTTCAAGTTCAGAACATTTTCTTCGAGTGCTCTCCTGATGTATCTTGCCACACGAGACCTGGTAAAGATCATGTGCATAGCAGAGTTTCCATGATTGAAAATGTGTTTGCTTCTTTTATCAGTTATTGGTAAAATTATCAGTTATTTTCTAAAAAGCTTGGGATGGCTGTCTGGCAGCCAAGAATGGGTGATACAGATAGTGCTTATGTATTTTCACTAATAACTTTAATCACAGACACAATTTAATTACTATTTATTTTCGGTACAGTTCCCCACATAATCCTTTAAGCAATACATCTGGTAATAATTTTTCCCAGCATGGAGCCATGCAGCAGCAAAATGCTTCCTTAATCTTCTTTCAGAGACCTAAGTTGAAAAGGAGATTCTAAATATTCTTTGGCCTCATTTTTTTCTGGTCATTATTTCTTAATGAATTCTTTCAGGGAACATACCTTTTGGTTCACTTAATGTGTTTTCAAATGAACTCACATTTTACTACTGTAACAAAAGAGTATGTCTTAGAAATTTGGTGGTGACCATTTGCATCATAATCTCACAACCACAAAAATTCAGAAAATAGTAACACCAATTCTATTTTCAGAATGTATTTCTGTAACAGAGCGACATATTCAGCAATTTAGCCACAAGACCCTAATATAAACCCCACAAAAAAGCCAACACTCATCTATTTCTCTGTGTATCTAATCACTGGTGTATGTTTACTCTATTAATAGAGAGATTTCATGAGTGTGGAGCTCACTGATGGGCACATAAAAGTCAGTTATGATCTGGGTTCAGGAATGGCTTCTGTTATCAGCAATCAAAACCACAATGATGGGAAATGGAAATCATTCACCCTGTCAAGAATTCAAAAACACGGTGAGTTTTTACAGTAATAATGCAATATGGGCCTTAATCATGCAATCCAGAGTGCACATGTACCTGATCAAGAGGAAGATTCCGTCTATCATTTTAGCTACTCACGAGTTCAGTGAAAAATTGATACAGTCATTTTTTTGGCTTAGATTATAGGTGATTTGGGTTAAACATGACTGATTGAAGAGCCAAATGCTTCTCTATCATTTTCTTTTGAAACTGAGAGCTTAATTTGAAAGCATAAAACTGTCTTACAACTTGCAAAATTATATCCTGTAATATGTTTGAAAAATGTTGAGTACTTTTCTTTTCTCCCTATTCTGTCAAGATGTTTCCTTTAAAGTGGCCCGCAGTGGAATCTGTAGGGGTGGTAGGGCATAGTTATCAGTTCTCTGCTCATTTAAATTGCCAAACATTTGTATGCATGCAAGTAAATAATTGATCAATAGTAACATGACATGGTTATGATTCCGGGACATTTTAAAACACTTCCCCAAATGTTGTTTTACCTAATCACATAAGCAGGTATTTTGTTCCAGTGTTAGAGAAAGTAAAATATACACTCAAACTTTTATGTGGTCACAGACATATATAAAAGATCTCACAACCAAGACAGAAATCCAAGTCTATTAGTTCCGAGTGTCGTACTATTGCTTTTTAAGTATATAATTGCACTAATTCTGTGTAGTATGGAATTACCAATATCTGCAAATGAAACTTCGTTACTTCTGCTAATATAAATACACTTAATTAATGTTGCCAATGCCAATGTGACATTTCATGAAAATTTAAATTTAACTTTGTACCATCTTTCATTTCTGCATTTAATACATATCTGCCAAGCACCTTCTAAGTTCCATGTAAGAACTAAATGAAGTTCTAAGTTCTTGCCTTCAAGGAACTTGCATCAAATTGGGGAGATAGACAAGTATCAATGGTTAGAGGTTAGAGAGCTAATTGCTCTGATAGAGATGTGTGTAGCCAGCGAGCAATCTCAGAAGAGAGACACTTGAGTGAAACAGAGAGGTCAGTTTCCACTGGAGTGCCCCTGAGGCACAGGCTGGATGAGGAGTTAGCTGGATGAAAAGCATGTATGGACATTTCAGAGTAGTGAAAGTCGTGTGAAAGCCTGGAGTCATCAGAGAGCATAACACATCCTTTTCCAGCTGCATTTCCAACAGGAAACTCTAGAGAAACCCCTCATATGGGACAAAAACTGGCTTTACAATTCTTTATTTTGGAGTGCTGCTGCATACATTGTTCCTGTGTAAGAGAGGCACAAGGCACATTTGCATGTCAGAAGCTCTGTGTAGTCAGTTGTTCAATAAGAAGAATGTTTCACTGTTTAACCCAGCATTTCCCAAATTTATTTAATCAGAGAAATCCTTCCATTCCTGTAATACTAGCATTCTGCTGAACACACTCTGGTGAATGCTTTAGTAACTACAAGTGAATACATAGCTACATGGATAAATGTTGGCAGGAAATTATCAGCAGGGGCCAAGTGATGACAGAACCAGTGCATAAGAGGACATATGAGCTAAGTGAGTGAGTTTCAACTTTATCCTAAAAGCTACAGGGATACAGAGAATACTACAAGTTTTAAGAAAGAGTGTGATATCGTAAGATTTGTGTTTTAGTAAAGTTTCTTTAGCAGCAGTTTGGAGATGTGTAACAATCTAGGATGCTACGGAGTCTGGTGAGCCTAGTGTCTCCCCACCAACTTCTCTTCTATAGTAGTAGAATAATAGATTTGAAAAAAGAAGAAAAAGATGGATATGCATTATAAAAGAAAAAAAGACAACCTAAATGTCCATCAACAGATGATTGAGAAAAAATGTGGTATATATACACCATGGAATAATATGCAGCCATAAAAAAAGAAGGAAATCATGTCTTTTGCAGCAACATGAATGGAGCTGGAAGTCATTATCCTAAGTGAAATAACCCAGAAACAGAAAATCAAATACCACGTGTTCTCACTTACAAGGCGTGAAGCTAAACAATGGATACACATTGACGTGAAGGTGGAAACAATAGACACTGTGGACTCCAAAAGGGTGGAGGGAGGAAAAGGGGTGAAAGTGTAAAAATCACCTATTGGGCTGAGCGCGGTGGCTCACGCCTGTAATCCCAGCACTTTGGGAGGCCGAGGTGGGTGGATGACAAGGTCTGGAGATCGAGACCATCCTGGCTAACACGGTGAAATTCCATCTCTACTAAAAATACAAAAAAATTAGCCGGAAGTGGTGGCAGGCGCCTGTAGTGCCAGCTACTCGGGAGGCTGAGGCAGGAGAATGGGTGTGAACCCAGGAGGCAGAGCTTGCAGTGAGCCAAGATAGGACCACTGCACTCCAGCCTGGGCGACAGAGCGAGACTCCATCTCAAAAAAGAAAAAAAAAGTCTCTTGGGTACAGTGTTCACGGTGTGGGTGATGGATCCGCTAGAAGCCCAAACTTCACTCTTGTGCAATATATCCATGTAGCAAACCTGCATATGCACCCCCTGAATCTAAAATTTTCAAACAATAAAAATAAAGACATTCAAAACACTAGGCTGAATTGGCTAATGCTATAAACTCTAAAGATAATAAGATGCTTGGTTAATGTATAGTGTAACAAACAGGGATAAAATGATTCAACAACTTAGAAGAACAATTTTTATAAATGGTCACCTTGGAAATGCTAATTTCCATGATCAGTCCGTTATCTCAACTTTTATTCTAGCCAATAAAATAAATAACCAAAAGATCTGTGCTCTGAATCAATGTTAGTCAAAGGTCAAGTTACAGAATTATATAAATTTGAAAGTAGTTAAAAGTATGTTTTAGGTTTACTATAACTCCAACATTCCATCAATTCAGAAAGTTCTTCCCCCAATAGGTCTAATTTTTCCAGATTTTACTAGAGCTACTGTTACTGTTACTTTTACTACTCTGTGGTCCAGAAATCGGAAAGAACTTTCCTTTATCCCAGCCTACTTAATATCTTCTGTTCCATTTCTGGTTTCTAGTTCAATGAGTTTGACACAGTTGGCTGATATCTTCTCATTTTTAAGTCTTCTCCTTGGTTTTCAAATTGACTCTAGACTCGCATTGCTTTTTGCCTTTCTGAATATTCCTGTCAAATGCACCAAGCAGTCATTCTCACTTTTATTTTGGGTATTAATGACATGAATCATTCTCCTTATTTCTCTAATGTATCTCCCTGGTGTCACCATTAAAAAGAAATTAAGTCCTATGAAGTTCAGTTGTTCAGGATTTTGATTCTCAAATTAGACTGGGAACATCTACCTTCTCTGGTGTCTCACCACAAATTTCTCAAATTAAACAGGTGAAATTTTTTATTATAATAAAACTATAGCTGTTCTGTTTTTCCACATGCATTCTCATATATCCTATATATTTTCTCTGATACTTTTAAAGTATTTTATTACTATAGCAGGTCAGTTAATATGTATTAATTTTTCCTTATAAAAAGAAAAGCATTGAAGCCCCAATGGGAAAAGCAAATGTTATAAACAAATAATTCACAAAAGAAAAATGCAGACTTCTTATATAAAGTTGAAAAATGCAATCTCAATAGATTACAAGTATATGGTCCTTGACCTGCAGTAGCATATCCAAAGATCACACTTAAAGCAGTAAAATCTGAATTTAAAAGGAAAAGAAGAAAGGCTTGGCAAAATAACCTTACTACCTGCTTTGATAAGATTAGCTCTTATAGGACACATTTATTAAATACCAACTATACATCAGATACTATGCTGGATCAGTGAAGATGCATAAGGTTCCTACCCTTGAGTAACTTACCTGCTGCACAAGTAGCAAATTACCATATCGTTTAGGATACAGTAAATACCAAGGGAGATACTATGGAGGGAGAGAAATAAGGCACTACCTGAGCCCTAAGGCGTTTTTTTGGTTGTGGGGGTAGGACAGGTGGAAGCAGTTGCAGGACGATCCAGGCCAAAAAGCATCATATGAAAAGATAAAGATGTATAAAAACATGGATTATTTGTGCAGATGTTGCAATCAGTTTGAATTACTGGAGTTTAAATTTCAAAAGAGTGATAGAAGATAATGCTGGGCATGTTGGCAAGGGCCAGATCACTGGAAGCTGTTTAAACTATGTGGAGGAGTTTGCAGTTCATGTTGATGAACTCGATTTTAAGTAGAGATGTGACAGGGTAATTTCGACTTAAGTATATTAGTCGAGGTGTCAATGTGGAAGATATATTGTCAGAAGACCAAACTGAAGACAAAGTGAAAAATTAGGTTCAATAATAGTCCAGGCAGGAGGTAAATGATGCTTGAAGTAAGAGTTGCAGTGGGAATTGACATCAAAGAAATGCAGAATAAATCCACCATATGATACCACTACACAGTTATTAGAATGACTGAAATTAAAAAGACTGGACTGTCCATACTCAGTGCTGGCAGAAGGTGGAGACACTGGAACTCATACACTGCTGCTGAGGATATATAGTGGTATAACATTGGAAGAGGTTGGCCATTTCTTAAAAGACTAAATATACATCTACCATACAAACCAGTCATTTCACTCCTAATTATTCACCCAAGACACATGAAAGCATATTTTTGTACAGACTTGTACCAGAATGCTCACATTACTTTTATCTGTGTTACTTAAAAACTGTAAAGAACTCGAATATCCATCAGCAGGTAAATAGATAGACATAAATTGTGGTATATTCATACTATGGAATACTAGTCACCAATAAAAAACAAGAAAGTATTAATATAGGTACAAAATGGATGAATATCCAAATAAGCAGACAAAGAAAAGGCAAATTTAGGCAGACAAAAAGAGTACATTTGTATAAAATTACATGGAAAATGTAAACTAATCGATAGTCACAGAAAGCAGAGGGATGCTACTTGTGAATGGCATATGTAGGAAAAGGCAAAAAGGAGGGATTACAAATGAGCATAAAGAAACTTCCGGGGTGATGGATATGTTCATTGAGTGTGGTGGTGGTTCCACAGGTGTATACATATCTCCTAAAGCATGCAGTTGTTAAATTGCATGCTATAAACATGGTTTAAATTATAGCATGTTAATTATTCCTCAGTAAAACTGTTTTAAAAGTAGGACAGATATTAAAAGTATTTAGGAGAAGAAATTAGTGAAGCTGTTGATTGATTAGATGTGGTGAGGAAGAAGTCAGGATGACTCTCTAGTTTAGTAAACTGGGTGGGGGGGTCATAATATCAACAATAAAAAAGTAAGTTAAGTAATACAGATTTGGGAGTTAGATGATAATTATTTTGATTTGGAATGTTTAACTTTAAGTATGCAAGGAAAATATAGATGATGGTGTCTCACCTGTTGAATGTGAATTTTTAGGCAAAAATCAGGTCCAAGCATACATACATTTAAGTCATCAATACATTGTCAGTAGATATAAACTTGAGTTTGCCCAGATGGCTAAAACCTGAGATGGGCGAAGGAAGGGATATTATAAAACATCAACATTTTAGAAGTGTTCAAAAATAGATCCCGGGGTAGGAGATTGAGAATGAAAGGTAAAAAAAGCCAGAGAGCTTGACATTATGGAAGCCAGAAGAAATTTCCCATAAGGAAGGAAAAGCTAACAGCATTAAATGTTGCATAAACATGGATTCAGATAAAGCTTAAAAGGACTCCACTGGGTTTGGATATAGGGAGGTCCCTGAGGACTTTAGCAAGACCAGAGTTCACAGAGTAATGGGAGGGGAATTGAAATAAAGCTCCAGCAATGTGGATCATTGCTCCTTTTCATGACCAGATTACTTGTTTTACAGAATTATTCTTAACTAGTTGTCAAGAGCAGTGTCCCATGAAATTCAAGTACAGTCCTTCAGGAGTGTTCCCCACCTTCTTTGAGTCAGTTACAGAACCACAGTCCCTGACACAAGTGTGCCCTATCCCCCAAATGCATCAATAAGGAAGCAAAGTTGAGAACACTCAATTAGATTTTCAGTGGATCAAGAAAGAGAAAAAAGAATAATAGCCAAAGTAAAAACACTTAGCTTATAATAACTCTGCATTGATTATAAAATATTTGTTAAGTCCCTACTCTATTACTTAATAAAATCCTGATTTCCCTACCTCCTTATAAATCACATCTGAACCCATCAACTGTGAAATTTTGTGTTAATAGCCTACTTTTCTATTCTGTAAAGAAAAGAAATAGGGCATGAAATAAAAGCAAGCATTAGCATTTACTAGTATTTCCTGGTAGAACCCACTTCATCGCTATCACTCATGAAGGATAGAGCAAAGCACTTCCTTTAAGTCAGTAAAAATATGCCATCCTGTCTCTCTGCCAAAGTTACCTTTTGGGCCAGTGAATTTCAATTCAATTGTGTTGCTGCTCTTTAATCATTTTTTCTTAGAATGATCTCTAAAAATGCATATATTCATTCATGGATAAGGAGGAAAACTACCTCCAGTCACTGGCTTGCCTGTGATAGAGAGGCAGAATCTCATTTTCAGACACCATTAAAATATCCACCAGGTCTGCAGAAAGAGACTATTTTCATCTTCCAGTCAACAGCCCCATATGAAAATGTCTTTGCAGATCTAGATAAAAAGGAATGTGTATGAAAAAGTCTTGAAAACAGTTTTATAAATCTATTTTCTTTTAGCCCCCAGTCCAGTCAAGGAGATATATGTGTATGAAACTATGTATACAAAAATAATAAAATAGGTGTGTGAAAGTGATTCAATTTTAAAATCTTAACATGCTAACTATATTTAGTAGGACAATTATTCTTTTAGGTATTTTTCTTGTTTGCTTTTAAGTCTGGTTTGAAGTGTTCGTTGGTCTGTATATTTGATTTTGGTCCTTTTTTAATAAGGCAATTGTGTTTGATTTTACTGAAGATACATCTTTTTGAAATGATAGAGCTATAAACTTCAAGGGAATTTTGGAATTCGATGTTTCTCTGTGTTTTCCAAAGAACACTGATTCTGAAAGATGATGGGTTGAGTGAAAATAATATTTCATGGTCAAATAAATTTGGGAAATACTTTTTGCTCTATGTCCTTCTCTAGGAGCATTGCATTGTATATTAGCATGCCAAAAGATCTGGGCAGTCATAAAATTAAGAAGATATATGTTTAACTTTGTATAACCCAGTATTTGTCATATTTATTTGAGCCAGGAACATCCAAGAAACCAGCATCCTAAAGAATAAACATTTAGAAATTCCCTTATAACCCTTTGGTTCAAATGCCCACTTTCAAACCCTCGCTATTTCGGATTCTACATCAGATAAAAGTTTAGAGGCCAAATCTGTCATCTTAAGGAACTGATGTCAATATGCATCAAGGATGCATATGAAGTAGTTAAAGGCTGGATCCAAGGAATTGTGATAGAAAAGCGTGTAATTCAGAAGAAACCTAGCTTGACCCCTAAGAAGGGGGCGATAGTGAGGGAGATCAATGAGAAAAGGAGTTCCTGTCTGCTTTCTAAACAATGCAGTTTGAACAGAGAAGTTCCTCGTCTTTCCTTTTTTCTATTTCTGAATTCTTATCTTCATTACATTAAAAGTACCTTGAGAGACCCAAAAGAAAAGCAGGAAGGCATGATGACTATACCTCTGTCACAACACTTAGCATCCCAGTCTAAAATGTAATTTATAGTAGACCTGGATCCCACAACTTCTGTGTACAACATCCCCTTCCACTTGCGTGTACAACCATATTTTACAACAGTAACACTTTGCAGATGAGTTTAAATCCCAGTAGTTTCTGTGGATACTGAAACTTACAGAAAGAGCCATAAATTAGACGTGTTTCTAATTAATTATCTGATTCCTAATTAGATATCTTTGTTATTTAGCATTTTTTAATCTTGCTTTATTTTCTAACTACTTATCTAGATTATAGAAAACTACATCAAATGGATCTTTGATGTCCATTTATTTTTATCTCTTTTATCTTCATTGGCTTGCCTTCATTGATGTTAAAGCTATTATTTTCATGCTCTTTGGGGGATAGTTTAATAATGTATTTTATTGATGTTGTTTCTGTAATTATTAAATTGTTAAATATAGTGCAAGTGCTTGAGAAAGTCAATGTTAATTCTTGAATTAAACCAAATTTGTCTTGAAGTATTAATGATGATACAGATGTGGTTGATATTGCTCAAATAAAATGTTAAATGTTCTATCTCCTTTATAGCCAACATATCGATTGTAGATATAGATACTAATCAGGAGGAGAACATAGCAACTTCATCTTCTGGAAACAACTTTGGTCTTGACTTGAAAGCAGATGACAAAATATATTTTGGTGGCCTGCCAACGCTGAGAAACTTGAGGTAATTTAGTTTATAGGTAAAGCTAAGGATTAAGTTTCAATTAAATGACCACTTTGCTCACTAGAGTTCTGAAGCTTAATTACAATAGGAATGTCATATAACCCTTGGTTGCAGAAAGGCTTAATCAAAAACATCATGTTGCATGTTAGAACAACACCAGGATTTAGAAACCAAAGGACTAATTGAACATCTTTGTTGAAGAGATGGATTGGAGTCGCTGTTTCCTTTATATGCACCTGCTGAAAAGAATTATGAAAGTAATTAAAGGTAGAAGCCAGAGTTGAATGTGAATCTTGTAATTGCTGTTCTTCTTGTACATTCACTGGAGATAATGGCACTCTGACATTGCTTAGTGTTCTGAAAATTAGTCAGTGTTCCAGGATGCTATGAGTATAACCTATTTTATTGCTAAGCATTAGCATCATAATGGTGTATTGGAGCTTTCCCATATGCCTAATACAAGAACTATATTAGTTGTTCTCATGCCCATGCCAACATTTTTTTTAATTTCACATATGCTTTTTAGCTAGCAGTATGGGGAGACACATTTGCTTCCTAATTTAGTTAGTTCAAAAAATAAAGTAACTAAAAAGTGTCAGAAAATACTCACTGCTCATTATAAAACATAAGATAGTCTATAAGGATGGTATTTGGTGCTCAATAAATGTTAATTAAACTCTAATTAGAATGGGATTAACTGATTTGGTTAAACCATAAGAGTTTATTACAGACGACCATGTTTTTAATTTTTTTGTTTTGTTTAATTAGTTTGGTAGTTTTTAAAGGGTATAAAACTTCTCTCTAGGTGTTTCTACTCCAAAAAGACAGATTATGATTGGAAAAATTCACTAGGAATCCAGTGGTTGTTCAGATCTAAGATTTGCTTTACAAGATCATTAACTATATATTATTGAGTGAATTAAATACAGCCAAACTAAGGTTATTCAAATCTAGCTTCATTTATTCTAGTAATGATTTTAATTATCATAAAATAATTTTAGGAATTACCTATAAAGGCATGCCTGTTAAATTCTATAAAATCTTATAAATCTGAATCTGTTAAATGAATCTTTATCACTAAAATGTTTTTACTTTCATGGTACAGCATTGCATAATTACAGTATAGTATTTCCATAGTGTGGTACATTATTTCAAAACAGCTGTTAGAGATATGTTTGTGATTGATAAAGGAACCAAACATTCATAGTTACCTGCTATTTTGCCTGCAGACAGGTTCTCAATATGACAAAGTGCAAAAGATGTGGTAAACAAATTATTTTTACATGCATTGTTAAGCTCAAGCTCTTTGAGAGGCAATATTTCTAAGCCATTCGTGAACACTACAGAATAGTGACATTGTACATTTCCCATTTATTAGATTGATAAGAACAAGTACTTTAAATTCATATTTCCAAGTAAAAATTTTCCAAGTTGATAGTGTGAGCTATGGTCATATTTTGATTCTAATTTCACTGCCGTCAAGGGCATATATCTATTTTTAGTTCTGTTGGAGCTTTTGCATTTCTTTCCTTTGTAGATCCCTGTGAAATGATCTTTTTAAAGACTTATGATTAAAGTTTATTGTTTTACTAAATGAAAATGTAATTATAAGTAAATTGTTTTTATTTTTGTTTTTTTTTTCCCCTCTTTCCTGTTACCTAGTATGAAAGCAAGGTAAAATTTAAATTTATGCATGCCTTCTTCGAGTGCATGGGTTGGGTAAATGTGGCTTCTTAGATAAAGCAGCCGTGCAGAAACAGAGCAACACCAGTACAGCTTTGTTCATAGTATGTTTCACGAGCAAGCCGTGCACTCTGAGAGTTCTCCTGCTGCCCCTTGCTGGCCAACATTCTGCTGCTTAGCCACCATCAGTTGGGCTGCAATTTGAGTTGTCTCACCAGCAGTGATGAGATTTGCTCTGCTCACTTGTTCAAACATCTGGGCAGAGTGCCCCTGGTAACCAGCAGCACACACTCAAAAGGCAGCTGGTCAATTTCTGGTACACAGTCTAGTTCTGGGGAACACAGGAAAGTGGACTCTTGGGTTGAACCCCGGGCCCTGGCCTCCCTAGTGCCACGCTGTCTGCTGAAGAATCAAACTGTGCTCTCACATGCTTCCCACTGTCTTCTTGCTTTTTGCAGGCCTGCAGATATGCAAACATTTACACAGCCTCTGCACCTCTTGTCAAAGCTGTTGATGTATTGACATGTTTATTTAAAACTAGCTATGGTGCCAGATGAAGGAATCTCTGGAAATACTATATTTAAAATAAATATTTGCGTTAATAGTAAAGAAGTGTGAGATAGTTCTAGCTTCTCAGGAGCATTTTAATTCTTACTAGCATTTGCATAAAAGCTCTGAGCAATGGGCCTCACAACCATAAATGGCTGACCAAACCTCGGAGATGTGCAGGGCTGGTATCCTCGGGCTAGAGCTAAAGCCTGGTGTTTTGGCATTTCAGAGCCCAGCTGTGCCAGATTTCTGGAAAGAAGATAATAAAGCCAAACTGATCCAAGAAAATTTTAAAACCAAGTCTAGATTTTTAATAAAAGGAATAGAATATACAGAAATGAAAGTAGGGGAAAATAAACCATGCATTTTATCATGATTCAGTTGTAAGACCACCTGTGCTACACTTGCTGAGATAGCTAAAAAG
Organism: Colobus angolensis palliatus; assembly: GCF_000951035.1. Classification (NCBI taxonomy): domain Eukaryota; kingdom Metazoa; phylum Chordata; class Mammalia; order Primates; family Cercopithecidae; genus Colobus; species Colobus angolensis. The sequence continues at coordinate 1,762,117 of NW_012116511.1, read as the reverse complement.
TGAAGGCTGGCTTTCTTGGAAATATATGTTAATAAAACTCTGGGATGGCTTTGCGTAGGTTTGTAATTTTGCCTTTGAGTGGTGACCCTCAAGAAACAGAGACCCGTTGTTACCATTGAGTCCAGTCACCTTATGTGACTATTTATCCCCTGTAATTGTCCTAATATTGAGGTTGCTATATCATATTTTGGAATGGTTCTTTGTGTTTCCATGAAACAATGAACTATATAACTTATAGGGGTGATTTACTTTATTAACAAGACCTCTGAAAAAAATGGTGATAAATCAGTCTTTCCGTAAAGGAAAATATGGAAGCAAGTGAACACTGTTAATGAAATTCACCATTCTCTTTGCATTATGCAAGAAAAATATAAGCGAAATTCTCGCCCTACAGTTGGACATGTTCTTTATAACAACCAACTGACTGAACGAAAAGAAAACCTTGAGAACAAGGAGAACTTATCAATGAAAATAAAGAAGTTCCAGAAAGGAGCTGGGGGTGGAAACAGATATGAAATAAATCACCTGATATACACTGCCAAGGTCTAATTTGTTTTTCCACCTATTTTTCCTCATGCTATGTGTTTTTCATTAAGATAAAAAAGGAACTTGGCATCATGGGACAATGAGGAGAGAATTAATCATCACCCTATCAACTACAATATATTGATGCCTACTGGACAGCTTTTACCAATGCTGATGAACACCACATAAATAATTATCTTTTTCACTTCTGTATACTTTCACTATTCAAAATAGTAGCCACAAGTCACAGTAGCTATTTAGTTGTAAATTAAATCAAATTAGATAACAATAAATATTCAGTTTCTCATTGAGACAAGCTACATTTCAAGTCCCAATAGCCACAGGTGGCTAGCAACTACTGATTTGAACAGTGCAGAACAGACAATATCCATCATCACAGAAAGTTCTGTGGAACAGCACTGTTATAATTAAAGAAGTATCATCATCACTGACATTCTGATAGCCTTTGTTTGTTGAGCACTTACTGTGTGCAGTGCTATTCCTTAATTTATTAAACCTTTGCAACTTGATCATGTAGATACTATGATTACTATTATCGTGCCTATTTCACATATAAGAACACTGAGTCTTGGAGAACTCAGATCACTTGCAACATCTGGACTCAAGGGCAAGGACTTCATTTTCTAATCTGCTGACACACTTGCCCCATTTTATGAAGCGTATGCAAAAGTAAACATTCAAGTGTAGATTGAGTATAAAAGTCATTTTTCAAATTTATTGAAAAAATGAAAGGTATGGGTTTTTGCATTTGGTTGCTTTATTTTGTTATTGTTCTAATATAGAATACAGACTTTGGGGTCAATCTGTAAACTAAACTCATCTGTTTAAAAAAAAAATGTATTTATTTTGAGACAAGGATCTCACTCTATAGCCCAAGCTGGAGTGCAGTGGCATGATCATAAGTCACTGCAGCCTCAGCCTCCTGGGCTCAAAAGATCCTCCCTCCTCAGCATCTCCAAGTAGCTGGGACTCCAAGCACACACCAACATGCCCAGCTACTTTTTTTGGAGGGGAGGGCAAAGACAGGGTCTCACTATGTTACCTCAGGCTGGTCTTGAACTTTTGGCCTCAAGCGCTCCTCCCTCTTTGGCCTCCCAAAATGCAGGGATTACAGGCATGAGCCACTACACCCAGCCAGTAAACCTAATTTTTAAACATCTGTTTTTAAACTATGTAATCCAAAAGAATGTTTCTTAGACTTTGTTTTACTTAAAAGCCTTAAAGAGATATGTAATATTATCTTATTTTTCAGCTATCTCTCAAGAAAAAGCCTCAAATAAAAAAAAAAAATCTTTTTCAAGATAAACATTTTCAGATTTTTTTCTAACTTTTGAGCAAGGTTTTTAAAAACTTTTTGTGATATAGTTTGTTTATGCTGCCTACACAATTATCTTCTCTTTGGTGAAAAAAATAAAACTTATTTCATTACACATATAAAGCATTAATAAGAAGTCAGTTAATTCCTGTACCTCATGTTTAAATGCTGTGGGTGAGATTATTGTTAAAGGGGAGAAGAAGGACTACAAAAAGACTCCTTTTGCAAGATAATATTCACATCCACTTAGACCAACCAGTAGATAATGGAAACCAGAGTTTGCTGGGTACACGTGTGCACAGTTTGATAGACATGTGCCTGCATGTGTCTGCTCCATAAGGCTTCCTTCCAATTGTCAGAGACTATACTGCCATCACCCTAATGATACTGCTTTTGCTTTCCATTTGACTATTCAATAGGCCAGAAGTAAATTTGAAGAAATATTCCGGCTGCCTCAAAGATATTGAAATTTCAAGAACGCCGTACAATATACTCAGTAGTCCCGATTATGTTGGTGTTACCAAAGGATGTTCCCTGGAGGTTGGTCTGTTCTTGACAGTTCTCTAAACACATTTATATATCAGATTTCACTTACTTAGTGTGGCTGCTCCTACAAGGATCAGTCTTTTGTTAATATATTTTACATTTCTACTGATCCTACTCTTAAAGCAAGATTAAAGCATTCTCTAAATTACCATGATAAAAAATGGGATTATGAAGTCCCAGAATTGTGATCCAATTTCCCAAATGTGTAGCTCTTCATGGCACATATCAGTAATACTAATCTCTTTTCTGTTTTTCTCTTTTTTTCCAACACTACTTTTCCCTTTTCCTCATTTTTGTCATTCATTTTAAATTTATTTTACTGTTATGTGTTGCATATAGCTTTATTAGCAACCTTACATTTTTTCTGGAACCATTCGAGTTTACACAAGTAGCAAGCAGTAATTTACACCATAACCATTAGTGCATAGTCTGTTGTCTACAACCTTGAAGTCTAGCCCCCTTGTCTTTGAAATAACGTAGACTGGGACCTGTGGCAACCAGCTCTGCAAAGACTTGTGTTTGACATGCCTGCAAAGTCCTTTGTTAGCTGATATCCTCAGTAACTCTTCTTTGATGCTAAAGCATCCTAGCATTCCCCTATTTTCATTTAACTATTCTGCACTGTTTCTTCAGTTGACACTGACCCATATGTGAGAAAGACCCCGGCCATAGCTCTACTCTCCTAAAATATCGATAAGCAAGAGTCAATGGTCAACAGCAAATATTAGCAAGAATTTTATAGAAACTCAATAATGATGAGCTTGTTTTTAAAATGAAAATGTTAAATATGTCATTCTCATAAATTTTTAATTATCCTACTGTAATACAATTATTCATTTCGGCTGCTTCTTCTAATTAAAATTATCTTAAACCACTCCAATAGAATTAGGGAAATGAAGGGAAAATGTGGGTAAAGAAAAAAGTGAATCCACCACGTGAATGATGAGGTTTAAAGACTGGAATAGAACTTTCAAGATCTTCATTGTTCACAGCTACAGGCCCCAATTTGGAATAGGCCATAGACACCCACTCTGAGAAGTCTGGGAATAAGAAAAGGGAAAATACATTAAGAACTAAAACTGTAAGGACCCATATTGGCTTCTTAAAGGAAGTTTTACTGAGAATTTTAATCTTCAAAGCCTAACTCTCATTCACATTCAAAAGATATATACATGAGGATGGAAACTGTCCGGAAAATGAATAGCCTCTGCACGTGGAAATTACGATTCCGTAAAGGCATTTTTCAGTAACCAAGAATTATTTTGCAACTAAAATATGAGGCAGAAATTTGATGTGGATAAATACTGAAAAGTCTGCACAGTAGTTTTATCTGAACTATCTAAAACCCCATGATTTGAAAATTGGAATAGAAAACAGATTATACATTTTACCAGCTCTTGTGTCATTTAACTGGTCTTGAAACACTGTGGGAGGAAAATAGCCTACATTAAAGGATACTTTGCTTTTGCTCCTTCAAAATCTAGGACTTTAAAAATGAATATTTTAAGCACTTTAAATTCCTAACTACATGGGCTTGCTTAAATAAATACTAGCAAATTCATACAGTGGAAAGTCCTCCTGCCATTAAAAGTGATGATCTACATTTACTGAGAGAGTGATATCCTCCACATATGTAAGAAAAAAAAGACATTAGGAATGAACGTGTCTATCAAGATTCATTTGAAGTGTAGGGAGGAGGAGAGAGGAAGAGGGCAAGGTTATGAAAGAGTGAATGAATGAATGAATGAATGAATTATAGAAAGCTATATGCTTCTGCACAGCTTTGAGGAGATTGAGATGGGGAGCTGATTTTCTCCTTTTTGCACCTTATTTACATTTCTACTTGAAATGTAACTGTTTTAATTTTATACTCAGCAAGGACAATGGTACTATTTTAATTTTGAGAAAAAACTAGACTATGCGGTGTTTGGTTTATTTATTTTTAAGGTTTGGTCTTATCACTGGGGAAAAATGCAGACACAGATAATGGTCATACCCATCTGTAAAACATAAACAATTAAGTGATAGAGTTTATTCAAGAGATATTAATTATAGTGTTTTCAAGGGAAACTTAGGCAGATTGATAGACATGTACCTGCTTGTGTGTCAGTTTGGCTTAAATCTTTGGTTTAAACAAAAAAAAAGTTATCTAACTGTGATAATCTTCTATATTTAAAATCAAAAGTTCTGGAATACAAGTAGATGCTATAATTCTGATTTTAACACAAACTGCTTAGTAGATTTGAAGTTATCATATAACTAGAAATAATATTTCTTCAACTGCTCTTAAGCTTTCCATGTAACTGTGGGTTTTCCTGCTTTCTAAAACTATGATCTATTTCGTAATCACAGTAAGTGCATCGAGGAGGGTGAGATGGAGAATTTATTTAAATTTTTATTTCTAATGGTGTCTACTCTTCTTTTCCTTTACTCACAGAATGTTTACACAGTTAGCTTTCCTAAGCCTGGTTTTGTGGAGCTCTCCCCTGTGCCAATTGATGTAGGAACAGAAATCAACCTGTCCTTCAGCACCAAGAATGAGTCTGGCATCATTCTTTTGGGAAGTGGAGGGACAGCAGCACCACCTAGGAGAAAACGAAGGCAGACTGGACAGGTACCTTCACACCTAGCTGATAGTGCATTTTCCCTAATGCTGATATAAAACAGTTAACTTGCTTTTATATTTTTAGTTTTACATCATTTATTTCTGGTCTCGTCTTGGGTAGCAAGGACTAAACATTCCATTTTTCCATGCTGGCCTCCTATTTCACTCGCATCATCTCCCCAGGACAATTGTCTTGTCTAGGATGTTCCTGTTGATCAATTGCAGGTGCAAAGTCACACTCATATTTGCACCTATATTTCCTATGCGTTTAACATATGCATATGTAAAGAGGACAACTTAAAACATATTCACATTATCTTAATTTCTACTGTCTCCAAGTCCAACTCCTTACCAAATCTGTAGATATTCACCTACGGTCCCTTAAATTTAAATTCCTCTAAGATCAGTTTCCCAGTTGCATTAGCTGAAGTGATAATCTGTTGGGCCTGACTCATCCCATCCTCTCTGGACACAAAGAAGGGCAGAAAATGGACCTGGGAGAAAGCAAGTAGAACACAACCAACACAGACAGGGACAATTGTAGCCCAATAGCATTCAAGGATGTTAAAGCCTAAAGAATATCAACTGGCCAGGTGTAGAGGCTGATATCTGTAATCCCAGCACTTTAGGAGGCCGAAGCAGGAGGATCGCTTGAGCCCAGGAGTTTGAAACTAGGCTGGGCAACATGATAAGATCCTGGCTCTACAAAAATGTTTAAAAATTAACTGGGCATGGTGGCGTACGACTGTGGTCCCAGCTATTCAGGATTGCTATTCAGCTATTCACGCCACCACACTGTAGCCTGGATGACAGAGGGAGACTGTCTCAAAACATTTTTTTAAAAAGAGTGTCAATTTTGCAAGGACATAAACTTTAGTATTTATATCCCCTGTCCATTTGATTATGTTAAAAGCAATCCCTCCAATGCCCAGATTTAAGCATCATACCTCTTATTGCCTTGGTATCCTTTAATACCTTCAGTCACATTTTTTTAAATGTAATTTTGCATTTAATCTAGTTTTTCTCAGTGAAAGGGTTCATAGGAATTATTTTGTATGCCATGACCAAAAGAACAGAATACTTTATAAATATGTCCTTAAGTATGTACATACCCTTGTAAACCAGATCATGTTATTTGTGATTATGTGTTTTAAAAATCAATTTTAGCATGTGACATTTAGTGATCAATCATATCATGTAAAAAATCTTATTTATTTTTCTAAAAAATACAAAGCTCACACAAAATATTCGCAAATAGAACCCAAAGATGTATAACCGCGAGTAATTTGGATTATTTCAGGAATGCAGAAGTGGTTTAATATTAGAAAATCTGAAAATCGGCCCAGCACAGTGGCTCACACCTGTAATCCCAGCGCTTTGAGAGGCCGAGATGGGTGGATCACAAGGTCAGGATTTTGAGGGCAGCCTGGCCAACATAGTGAAACCCTGTCTCTACTAAAAATACAAAAAAAATTAGCCGGGCATGGGGGCAGCTGCCTGTAATCCCAGCTACTTGGGAGGCTGAGGCAGGAGAATTGCTTGAACCTAGGAGGCCTAGGTTGCAGCGAGCCGAGATTGCACCATTGCACTGCAGCCTGTGCGACAATGCGAGACTCCAACTTAAAAAAAAAAAAAAAAAAAAAAATCGAAAAATCATATAATCTTGTCAATATAGTAAAACATGGTAAAATTTAACAGTCATTCATGATTTTAAAAAAAATACTTAAGTAAACTAAGAGGAAGGAACTTCCTTAGCCATCTATTAAAAAAAAACTATAACAAGTATTCCTGATTTTTAAAAAAAGACATTATAAACATTTGCTATAAAATCAAGCCCAAGAAATGGATGACTATTTTAACTGCACTGATCTTAGCATAGTAAGAAAAGAACAAGTAAATATAGCACAAGAACAAGAATAAGAACAAATACATAATTTAAGAATCATTATAACAAAATAGGCACAAAGCCCATATGGAGAAAATTATAAAATTTCATCGCATGATATCAAAGTATTTCTCAATGATTATAGTCAATAAATTGGTATAGTCAACATGTTAATGAAGATAGTAAAGACTCAATATTTAAAATATGTCATTTCTCCCCAAAATGATATGTAGATTCAATTATAATAAAAATATCACCTTATTTTTCTGTGAATCATGACAGCTTATTCAAAAATTTCTGTCAAGGATGAAAGTCCTAGAAGAGAAGGATAATGTAGTTAGGGCTGTTCCACCAGATAGCAGCACATTGAAAGGTAGAGTTTTGTATGGTGGAACTATCGTGTTAATTCATGTATAACTGTGCAAATAGGAAAGAGCTGAAAATACACAAGCACAGATGGAAACAGCATTTGACAATAAGTGGCATTGCATTTCATTAAAAAAAAAACATTGAACTGTTCAGTGAATGACTTCAGGGTAATTAGTTATTCATATGGAAAAAATGAAACTAAATTTCTTTTTCATATCAAACCACAAAATAAGTTCACAATAAATTAAAGTCTTAAATATGGAAGGACAAAAATCTTTAAAATTCTTAGAAGAAAATGGACTGGGATAACTTATGACCTTCAAAAAAAGAAGACTTGATCGAACAAAACAAGATTATAAGTGGAACTGCATTAAAATTAAACTTTTTGGTCATCAAACAACACAAAACACAAGCCTTGGTCTGGAAATGTACAGTATGTATAATCTACAAGGAATACAATCCTTGTCCCCAAGAGGGGAAAAGCTCATTGCAGTTTATAATGGGATATCAAAACATACTAGTTGCTATAGTATTAGAAAGAACAGTATTGGAAAGATGTGAATCAAAGAGTGCCTTTGATCACTGCTGGTAGAAAAAGTAAATTTCTAAAGCAACTTTGGAAAACAATTTGGCACTGTCTTCTAAAGTTGAACATTTGCATACTCTCTAGAAGCCAACAATTCCACTCCTGGGTACAGACCCAAGTTTTTGCACATGTGCATAATAAGACTTGTACAAGAATGTTTATAGAAGTATTCTTTATAATAGCAGAGAAACTAGAAACAACCCAAATATTCATCAGCTAGAGAACAGAGAGGAAAACTGTGGCACTTTTGCATAATGGGATATCAAGCAATAAGAAAAAGGAATAAATTATAACTAAACATAACAACATAATAAATAGAAAATAAATAAAAATGAAAAATGTGCTATATGATACCATTTTTGTAGATTTGTTATACAAGTAGCACTAAACAACATATTGTTAACAGACACATGTGAATTTCAAAAAAAAAATTATTTTTTAAGTAAGGTAATGATAAACATAAAATGCACATTTGTGATTACCTCTGAGATGGAGAAGCAAGGAGACGGTATTAGAAAGAAACTCATAAGAGATGCGATGGTATTGTTTCTGAAATTTGGTGGTAGATTTACAGGTATTCATTTTATTGTACAGTGTTAATGCAGCTTCATCATTTACATGTATATCACTCATATTGTGAAGAATATATCAAATAGCCATAATAAAAATATTTTTGAAGAGTAGAAGGAGAAAAGTGTTATTTTATTTCATTTCTTACTACACATAATAAGCACTAAATAGATATAAAATACAAATGCCTTCTTAAATTTTTTTCTTTATCTTGAAAAATAAACTTTTTTCTCACTATTGCAAATGATAAGCTAGTTATAATAAGAAGACCAGATCAAATATTCTGAAATAGATTTCCACTAAAGGATACTTGATTCCTTCATCATTGCCAGATTTTTAAACACTACCTACTGGCTCCAAATTTCTCCCCCTCAAGACAAAAGAATGAATGTGAATCACCAGCTTTCAGGATAGTGCCTAAAATAAAACAGATTCCTATTAAAACAATTACAATAAGAAAACAGTAAGTACTATAGTATAAATTAAGTTAAAATGACATTTTAATGTTTTAACATTTTAATAACTCATATCTAGTTTAAAAATATCATAGTATATGCTATCTGAAGAAGGACCCAATGTTAAATAGTGTAAGTCTGATAGACGTAATTAGATTTAGATTCAGTGCTGGTTAAATTGACATGTTTTATACTTCAAAGCTAACAGTTTTGATACCCATAGAGTTATTTGTGATTCTATTCTGCTAAATGGGTTTGATATGTCAAACAATCCATGAGCTAAGGAATTCTTAATTGAGTGAGTAGTTTGTGATTTCCCTTTGACAGATGGTGAGTACTTATCCAGATCCTCAAAATGTTTTGTGGAGGACATGTAACTACATACATGATTTAGTAAATTATTGGAACGTGGTGATGTTTGATGGAAATTGTCACTACCACCACAGATGACTCATGGAGAACTGAGCCATCACTGTGCGTCAGGTGCTCCTATACTCCACAAGAAAGGAAGAGCACGTGGCATCAGCTCTAGGGATAAGGACTGCATTTAGGCTCCCTGGGGTTCATGATGGGATATCAAAACCACACTGGTTGCTATAGTAACAGCAGCAAGAAGAAAGTAGACATGTTTGTGGATGAAAATTTATCTTCCTTCTTTCTAAATGTGGGAGGCAGGTTACATGTTTGTGATAGCAATCTATTCCACCAGCTCAGAGAACAAATTACAGTCTAAATACTCAGAATGCCACAAGGTTGAGAGTCAGTCCTGATTCTCAGAAGCTAGCTATCCACTTGTGAATATAAGGGACAGGGATTTTGTTGACACCCTTTGTCTCCTGATGGGTTTTGTAAGTTATAGGACCAACGCAAGCACAGCTGTTACTTTCAGCATCACAAATCTGCTTTGCAGAGAACTGCTATATTAATATATCCACTTTCCAGATCATCTCACAAGCAAAAATGGTAACTTATTAGAAAGCTATTTCCAGCTGTTTTCAAAACCATTTGAGAAAAGTCTTAATTTCTCAGGTAAATTCTCAGAGCAGATGAGCCTGTGGTTCTGCTAGGGAATCTCTAAAGCTAAGTCATAAATGAGACTTCTGTTTAATCTTCAATAACCACTTGCTTTTGCAGGCCTATTATGCAATACTCCTCAACAGGGGCCGTCTGGAAGTACATCTCTCCACAGGGGCACGAACAATGCGGAAAATTGTCGTCAGACCAGAGCCGAATCTGTTTCATGATGGAAGAGAACATTCCGTTCATGTAGAGCGAACTAGAGGGTAACAATAGCACTAAAATATTTATTATTGTACCTCAGGTGAACTTCCTTTGCTAGCACCAGTATCTATCAGTATCTGCCTGAACTACTCTGTGTGTGTACCTACTATGCATTGCAAAAGGATACAGTAGCTTAATTCCCTCTTCTTTACTTTTCATACTTCGGGAACCTCATTTGCCTCAGCCATTAGGAGTTCCACCCTTAACATTTCTATTTGTGCAGTTATCTCTACCTTTGGAAAAACCAAATACATTTTCTGAAGCTATAAATAAGAAAAATCTCTCTCTCTGCCCCTCCTCAAATAAGGCACGCACACAGCGAAACACACAAAAAAGCTCAACTGGAACCAGCAGGCTTTGGCGGCTGCTATCTCGTTCAGGTTCCAAAGCGGTTATGGCAGCTGCTTAGCTATCACAGATACGGAGTGTGGCAGCAGCTGCAGGACCTACTGAGCCTGTTAAGTGCACATCTTGTCCCTGTCCCCCTTTCCAAGGTTTGCAGGGTCCCTGCAGAGTGGCTTCCTGAGGGAACAGAATCAGGGGAGGGGAGGAAAATGACTGCCGCCCTGAGACTGGTCACCTTTCTACAAATCTACCAGAGCACTTGCCCCCAGCCCTGGGCCTGGGAATTGGCTTCACTCATGCACAAACTGATGACTTTCTTTAGAATGCTGCAATACTTTATACTTACTTTATTAGGAAAGTCATCTGTATTTTTCATCAAAATACTGTATGACAACTCAGAGAGATACTTAGTTTAGAAGAACAATTAGAGAGAAAGGAAACAGAAACCCAGAGACTTCAGGGGCTTCAGACCTCCAAGCCAGCAATCCATTTATCAGACTGAAAACATAGAAAAGAACTGGAAATCCAATTTGATGAGGCGTCAATACACAGAGGATACTTTTAAATGTAACAAGTATGAATATGTAGCAGTAGTTCGGTCAAGCTGATACTATTCTGCAGTGAAAGACCTACATTTACTAATTACACTCTTGTGGAAAACATTTAGATAAGTAATAAAGATTTCTTCCCTTCTAAGTAAATAGCAAAGCTTTCCTCAGATTTTATTATTATTATTATTATTATTATTTAGAGGATTAGGCTTTAGGATGAATTGATACTAAGCATTCATGCAGAATGGCTACTAAGATGTTTAGAAACCATGATTGAGACAAATGAGGGATCAATATTTGGGCAAACTAAGAACTTTTACAAATCTAATAGCCAGATATTGCAGTCCTGGTCTCTGAGGAGAAATGCAGACTGAATGCTCTCATTTGAATCTTAGAATGCTTTAGAATCCTGGTTTTACATGTCTTCTAGATTAGATGTTAGACACTTTGACAAACTTTAATCCTTTTCATTGTGGAAAGGACTTTTTAAAAGATTTAAACTTTAGTCAGGCGCGGTGGCTCACGCCTGTAATCCCAGCATTTTGGGAGACCGAGGCAGGTGGGTCATTAGGTCAGGAGTTCGAGACCAGCCTGGCCAACATGGTAAAACCCCGTCTGTACTAAACATGCAAAAAAAATTAGCCAGACGTAGTGGTGAGTGCCTGTAATCACAGCTACTCTGGAGACTGAGGCAGGAGAATTGCTTAAACCCAGGGGACAGAGGTTACAGTGAGCTGAGATCGCACCACTGCATTCCAGCCTGGGCAACAGAGCAAGACTCCATCTAGGACTCTATCTCGGAAAAAACAAAACAAAACAAAATAACAACAAAAACACACACACACACACACACATTTAAATGTTAAAGAATTTCAATAAATAACTGCAGATTTGAGAAATTAGTTGACCAAAATCACTCAAAATGTGTTATTTTGTTGAGAAAGAATTCTGGAATTCCCAAATGCATTACACTGTTGTACCAAGGTGTCCTTTTAACAGGTGCTTCTTCAAGAAGGGCATTTTATTATGCCAACTTCACAGCTGTTGACCATCAATCCAACCTTTATTTGATTAAGTTCAGTATATGGTACATCACTGGAAACTGGTCATTTAGTTAATTGGCCATATAAACAAACAGTTTTGCCATTCATTGTTAATTACAGGATAATATATTAGATATATTAGTGTGTAGTCACTGAACTCTGTGCCAAAACAAGAACACATTTGCTACCATAATGGCTCATTTGGCACTCTAAGGTTAAAATGCCATCTACTCTATAAGCAAGTGCCACATTAAACTGATTAACCAGAGATCGCGAGTGACCATGAGAACTTCACCCAGAAACATTTTTTAATGCTTTATATGCCTATTCTATGGCATGATTTGTGTAACATACTAGACAAAGATGATTTGTTTTAATTGTTCTAAATGTATGTGAGATCTGTAATAACATCCTTTCATCACAGATGAGAAAATATTAACTAACTTGCTCAAAATCATATACTACAAATAAGAGGGTCAGATATTAAATGAGATATATTTGACTTAAATATCTCCAGCTATGCACAGCCGATAGTTATTAATTTGGAGATATTTGCTTTATCCCAACACTTTTCAGACTATGCATGTCAATCATCATTTCTTTTCCTAAAATCCTGGACAAAATGATAGCTTTAATACCACCTCACAAAATAATTGGATTTTTACCAAATTGGGGGCCAAGCTTCTCAAGAAGCTCTTTCTCCCTTGCCCTCTGCCTCTGTCTACTTCACCTCCCTCATTCTCTTTCCCTTCCACCCCTTTGTCTGGAAAAATCTCCCTTCAGTCACTTTGGTATCTAATTTCTTGGCACTCCAGTGACTTCTGCCTCTTATATCTGCTTTGACCTCTGATCCTTCTCCTGGCATCTGCCTTGGTAGCCAGCCGTTCTTACTGGACAAAAACATTAAACCCTAAGAGCGTAAAATAGTTACTTAAGCAAACAGGACAAGCAAATGAGCTGAGTTTTTCTTCTGGGAAAGCTTTCTTCACACAGGTACAGAAATAGGCTAAAGGTCAAAAAGTAGGGTGAGATATTTTAGGAGTCACTTGGGGTTTCCAGAATGAGATAGAGATTTTAACACTGAAACCTAAATATTTTCTTTCTTAACATCCAAAGTATGTTCAAACAGAAAAAAGATTAGATTTTATTTATTATGTAAATTACAAATGCTAGGACACTTATTTCTCTTAATATCTTCTTCCAAGTATGCAATCCAATTGATCTGCTTTTTTAAAAAAATCTTAAACCCATATTCCAAACAAATAAGAAATAGGGTATAAGTAATAAGGTAATGATGAAACTCTAAGAATCGGCCATTGAAACTGTAAAAAAATAAATAAATAAAGCTGACCTATTACAATCCTAAAGTAATACAAAGTTTAATATACCTTTTTGCACATAGTAGGCCCCAGTAAAAAGCTGTTAAATAAATACTTTTAAAACTGGAAAACACACCAGAAGCATAATGGACTTATTGACAATGTCCTTCTCAATGAAAACAAAATAAATGATCTAGATTTGATGCTCCTAAAAGGTAAAATATGAGCAGGATTTAGATATAGTTTTCTAGCAATGCCCTTTTTAAGTAATACAGCTTCAGGGGAATCCCTTAATTAATATTTTCCACTGTTTGAAGTAGGCATTTTTATCTCCGTCTTATAAATGAATGAAATGGACCTGAGCGTGATTAAATAACTTGCCCAAGGTCACACAGCTAGTAAGCTTCCACACTAGTTAGTACTTAATTCCAGTATGTTCCTCCTGAAAGCCCACACTCGTTCTCCATCACCACCCTGTGAACTGGTTTAAAAAAAAAAAAAAAAAGGGTCACTATGATGGTCCTTGTGGCAGAACCACACTACAAAGAGAGGCTACACTATAAAGAGGAAGGCCTCTAGCTTTTTAAAATTCTAATCAAGAACAGAGATTTACTCTCCTTGGACAATCTTTAATAGAGGCTTATACCCCTCATTAAAACCCTTAGGATCCCTGTGATATCATGTTGCTAAGAGGCTGCTTTCAGCTAAAGGGGAAAAAGGGTGTGGGGCAGGGGCTTCTCAATGAGTCACACATACCCGGAAGTGAGTGGTTTTGAGTGGTTTTCTGAAATTCTCATCTCAGAAAACCACCGACACTCTTAGCAAGGAAGCTGAACCTCCTGGGTTTTGCCAACACATTTTTCCATAGTTTGGTAAAGAAAGAAACCTCAAAAGTATGTCATTTCCCCCTATTTTCTCTTTGAAACTAAATTTTACCGGTGCCTTCTTCACCCCCTTAACAGTGACATTTTGAGCCACAGCAAAATCCATTTTTTGTCCCTTTCTCTTACTTTTGAATTCTCTTGCTTGTAAAGTGCCAATTCAGAGCATCTTTACCCTGGCTTATTGTTTTTTCCAGTTCTACATGTGGTTTTTCTTCATAAAATCAAGTAAGAGGGCACTTTAGGACTGAGGTTTCCACCCAAGTACTTTGCTTTTCTCTCCACATATAAAGTAAGCTTTCAGTGATCCATTCATGATCCTCAGGCTAGTGACTAATGCTTATGACTAATAGCACCGTGATGACTGTTAAGACCGAAACTCAAAACTTGCTTCCGGAACAAAAGAGAAAATGCCTTTGGTCATTTTCATCAGAACTCTTTGTCTCCTTCTGATTCTTGGCCCAGGGTTCCAAGGATTGTTGTAAATAAGTAGCATGAGGTTCTCAATTAGCAGTGTGTGAGTTATCTCTCATAAGCAAATTAGAGAAATTAATGAAACAGCCACTAAGGAAAATCATTGCAAGGAACAATTAGCAGGGTGTTCTTGCCTGCCTCTTCTATTCAAAAGCCATCAGCTACATTCTTTATAAAATGTGCTTTAAGTGTTTGCTGTTGATTCCTGCAATCTAAGCTCTCAGGAGGATGGTTTGCTCCCTAGCAAGAAGATAATAGCCAGCACAACCCAAGAAAGACCCCACGCTATGCTAAACCCGCCGATCCTTATGCAATTAGACATTACTGCACAGTACAGAAGCCTCAGTTGTCACAGTCTCATGTGTTGGGCTGCACAGTGCTGTTGTCAACTCCACCAGAGGCTAATGTTGCAGTGCACCATGACCTGGTTTCAGTAAACTTTCAGGAAGAGTGAATGAGGGTGTCGTGGGACGAGATCCTGAGAACAGCGTTTGCTTAGTGTAGAATTCCTAACCATCCAATTTTGGCTCCTTTAAGAGCTATGGTTGAGAGGGGTGAAGGGTGGCAGGAAAGAATTTGGTTTCCAACTGTATTGAATGAGATGTGATTTATACTTATTTTTAATATTTTATCAGCATCCTTACAGTTCAAGTCGATGAAAACAGAAGATATATGCAAAACCTGACAGTTGAACAGCCTCTTGAAGTTAAAAAGCTTTTCGTTGGGGGTGCTCCACCTGAATTTCAACCTTCCCCACTCAGAAATATTCCTCCTTTTGAAGGCTGTGTGTGGAATCTTGTTATTAACTCTGTGTAAGTGGATCTCCTCATTACTGCTACTAATTCTTATATTTATTTTTCGGTATTGGGGTCCCAATGCATCTACATTGTCTACAGCTATGCAGGGGAGGAGGGAAACAATGAGGATCTTCCATTTAGACAGAGAAAAGCACACTGATGGACTTAAAACGGCATGCAGGGATCGGGCTTAATTTTAAGGAAGCAAAAAAAATGAAAATAAAAAAGTCTTATTTTATTACATTCTATTAGCCCCATGGACTTTGCAAGGCCTGTATCCTTCAAAAACGCTGACATTGGTCGCTGTGTCCATCAGAAACTCCGTGAAGATGAAGATGGAGCAGCTCCAGCGGAAATAGTTATCCAGCCTGCACCAGTTCCCACTCCAGCCTTTCCTACACCCACCCCAGTTCTGACACATGTAAGTGTTTATATTATCCCCATTGCTTTCTAATTTTTACCTAGTATTCTGAGTCATTTCAGAAGGAAGATTATTCAGGATATCTAGTACACTCTGCTATTAGAATTGAAGGAAATATAACCTATCAAAACCTATTCTTACATCTTTGTTGAATGACTTACCTATACTTCCTCCTTTAATTTTGTTTACAAAACAGTACATTTTCAGTTGAAATGTTGAAAAACACAGAAATATCCAGAATCGAGAATAAAAGCCACCTATAATACCACGACAGAGGCAACCATTTGGTTTTTAGGCCCTTTTATCTGCATAGTAGATGTCCTACCGCCATACAATTTGGTGTCCTGTTTTTAGAAACCGTTAATACACCACTAAAACTGTTTCTAGGCCGGGCAGGGTGACTCACGCCTGTAATCCTAGCACTTTGGGAGGCCAAGGCGGGCAAATTGCCTGAGCTCAGGAGTTAGAGACCAGCCCGGGCAACAACGGTGAAACCCCGTCTCTACTAAAATACAAAAAAAAATAGCCTAGTGTGGTGGTGTGCGCCTGTAGTCCCAACTACTCAGGAGGCTGAGGCAGGAGAATCGCTTAAACCCTAGAGGCAGAGGTTGCAGTGAGCTGAGACCGTGCCACTGCACTCCAGCCTGGGCTAATAGAGTGAGACTTCTTCTCCAAAAAATAAAAATAAATAAATAAATAAAAACTGTTTGTAACATCATATAAATGTGTATGTCTAACATGATTTGAAGTATTAAGTATATATACACACAGACACACCACTATTTATAGCATTGGAGGTCTTATAGCCTTGATTAGAGCATGGGCTCAAGTCAGACTGCTGGTGTTCAAATCCCAGCACTGTAACCGACCATCTCTGTGAATTTGAGAAAGCTACCTAGCCAAGCTATTTCTCAGTTTTGCATCCAAGTACTAACCAGGCCCAACCCTGCTTAGCTTTCCAGATAAGAAAAGATCAGATGCTTTCAGGGTGGTTTGGCCGCAGACTATTTCTGTATCCTCATCTGTCAAATGAGGATGTTAACAGCACAGACATCAAAGATTTTTATCAGAGTTTTAAAAGATAATGTTTATTAAATGACTCACATATACTGAACGTTTAATAAATGGCATAAGTATTATATAGTAATGATAAGAATTAGTACTTTCACCAGCCGAGGGCTAAACAATTTTCATTCAATATATATGTAATTCTCATAACGGCTCTGTAAAAGATAGTCTTTCTATTTTTAGTCGAGTTAATAAGAATTAGCCATCTTAAGTAACCAACCCACTCACATCACTAGTAAAAGGCAGAGTAAGAATTTGATTCTAGCGAGTCAGACTCCAAAGTCTGACTCCTTATCTCTGGAACACTCTGCCTTTCCAGTTTCTTCTACTTTTAATAGACCATGGTAGGCTATTGAGAGTGTTTCCAGTTTTTCACTATTAGAAACTATACTCTGATGAGCTCCTCTATGCATCAGACTTTTTCATTATTTCCAATTATTCTTAAAACAAATAAGTAGTTAGGAAATTACAAGACCAAAAGATGAATATGTCTAAGGTTTTCAATACACATACCTGAATTGCTTCTTCCACAGGCTATGCCAATTTACATTCTTACCGCCAATACAACAAAGATGGTCACGGTCACTACACTCTTGATAGCTCATGTGCTGCGGTTGTATTCCATTCCAGTAATGGGTGGGAAATGTTGTCTTGAGTGCAGATCTGGAAAACTCTTGAATATCTCATTCTCTTCCTTAGTGTCCACGATGGAACTGGTTAAGCAATGTGCTCCTTGCACTAGAAATATTTATTCAATGAGAGGCCAAATAACCATCATTTAAGGAAACTGGTTATTCACTCCAAGCATCCTTTCATCCTTTGTAAAATATGGATATTTCACCTACCTTGCCTACCACATAGAGTTATTATGAAAAATTAAATGGGATAATGTATGTGGAAGTTCTTTGAAAACTGAAAAAAGCATACCCACATAGACAATCTGAGGAATCCCTGCATTTAGTGAATAACTACTATGTGTCCAGTACTCTGCCAGGCATTTCCTATCTGTTATTTCATTTGATCTCCACACTATTAATCGTCTTATTTACATTTATTTATATTGCTGGAAGTATTATATTTTACAAAGGAAAATACCTAAGATCACACAGCTAGCAAGTGGAAAACCATCAGTCATGTTGGGATTAGTTCCAGGTGTTGATTTCCTCCTAAGGCATTCCTGAGATCTGCCACATGGATTCCAGAATGTTTCCTCAGCTCTTTTATAATTCAGCCACAGGCTAGATCTTTGCTTAGCAAAGGTAAGGTTAATGATCCTCCTCTTCACCCTTATATACCTGAAAATCATGTGTTTCTCAGACTCAAGAATGCATTTTCAATTGAAGAATTAGAAAACATCGTGAGTTGAATGAACTTTTTTGACCTTGGATCCTAATGTCCACTTATAAAAATGTTTCTAGGAGAAAACAAAGCCTAATTTCTAAACAACTAACTTAAAAGTATAAAGTAAAATTGGCAAGAGCCCTAATGATCATCTGGTCCAATCACCATCTTAATGCATGAATTCCTTCTATATGATACTTACAGCCTTTGCTTGAACACTTCATTGACAAGATTTTCCAGTGTTATGAGAAGGCAGGCTCGAGTTGTTAGAAAGCCATTGGTTATATTGGGGTAAAACTGAGTCCCTAAAACTTCTATGTAATGATTGTGTTTCTATAGGCAAACACACTTTATTATGTATTCTCTAGCAGCCCTTCAAGAATTTGAAAATAGCTAAGTCTTCTCCTTCCCTAGGCTAACCATTTCCCTAGTTCAGGTATTCTTTGTATTACCTCATTTCTAATTGTTATCCCCTCCATGATCAGCATTCTTAAATTTGAAATATTCCCTTCATAATATGGCACCTACTACTCAAAAGGAAGTCACCAGCTCAGGGGACAGTGGGACCCCTCCCTCCCTTAATTGTTACCGTATTTCTACTAATGCACCTAAGAATGTTTTAACGTTTTTAATAGATATAATGCTACTAATTCCTAATCGGGTACCTTATTCAATCAAGCAGAACCTCGTGGGCCTTCTTATCTATCACGAGAACATCCTCCAGGCAGGTATCTCAACCTGTGCTGGTTTGGATTTTTAGGGATAACCCTGCCGGCCTCCATGGATCACCTTACTTTTCTAAGTACTTACACAAACTTCATTTTCTAGGGCCTCTCAAGTACATTTTTCTGTGGTATTTAGAGATCACACTTTTTCCCTTTTCCTCAAAATAAGATACTTGCCCATCTGGGAATGGAGATTTTTACTCATTTAAGGTTCTTTTTTTTTTTTTTATAACCTTCTGTTCTAATTTCGATTTCCATTTCCTCTCAGCAGTGTATGTTTTAACTTATCCGAAAACAGAGCATTCCACTTAGTAGATGAGACAGACGCAAAAAGTTGAGTAGCACGCCAAATTGGTTGGTTTAGAAAGAATCACCGAACATTAGAGCTAGAAGACACCCTAAAGATTCCAACTCTTAACTTGCACATGAGGAAAGAAAGCCCTCAAACTTACAGCATGGCCCACGGTTACCAACATGAGCAATAGTTGGAACTAAAACCCAGATATCTAAATTCCAACTGCTATTTCCCCTTATTTTTTTTTTTTTTTTTTTTGAGACAGAGTTTCGCTCTTGTTGCCCAGGCTGGAGTGTAATGTCACAATCTCGGCTCACTGCAACCTCTGCCTCCCGGGTTCAGGCAATTCTCCTGCCTCCGTCTCCCAAGTAGCTAGGATTACGGGCATGCACCACCACGCCTGGCTAATTTTGTATTTTTAGTTGAGACTGGATTTCTCCATGTTGGTCAGGCTGGTCTCGAACTCCTGACCTCAGGTGATCCTCTCGCCTTGGCCTCCCAAAGTGCTGGGATTACAGGCACAAGACACGGCGGCGCCCAGCCTATTTCCCCTTCTTTTGCACATTGTAATTATTTCTGACTGTGTGGTCAGAATTGGATTTTTTAGAACTTTCCATCTCTATTAATTGTATCATATTTTAGAGTTCAGATCATGGAGCCACACATATCTTCTGTTTGAATTTGATTCCTTTCTTATGTTCTTTTTTTGTGTGTAGGGAGAAAAGGGTGTCTTCTTTTTAAAGGTCATTAAAAGTTAAAAGTTTTACAGTTTATTTTATAACAAATATTTATTAAGCATCTACTAAGTGCAAAGTTGAATACGATATTATCATTGCTGGTCAGGGAAAAAGAGAGAGAGCTGCTTTTTCTGCCATAGCCCTCCCACTTTTATTGCATGATTTCTGGCAGGTTACTTGTCCTTTCTAAAAGTCAAATAATTAACGGACAAATAAGGATACTAATATCTTCCTTCTAGGATTACTATTATGAGGGAATAAATTATACATTTTATGCAAAGCACCCAGCACCATGCCTGGCTCAAAGTAACATTCCATCTCTCTATTTATTCTTGTGTTAGTTTAACTTCTGTGTTTCTTTAACTTAATTATTCTAGTTAGTTTAACTTTTCACATTTTTAGGGTGGGTGACAGGTGCTGGAAAAAAAAGGGATGTGGTGAGTATTCAATTTTTAAGCAATTCCAAACCCTTTAATTGGTTTGATATGTAATGATATATGCATTGTAATGATGTGGTTATTAAATAAGTCCTCCATAATTTTCAATTCTCACCATTTTCCTTTTTTGTATCAGACTTTATATTCTTTTTTTTTTTCTTGCTCTGTCGCCCAGGCTGGTGTGCAGTGGCACAATCATGGCTCACTGCAGCCTCAACCTCCCAGGCTCAGACAATCCTTAAGCCTCAGTCACCTGAGTAGCTGGGTCTACAGGTGCATTCCACCGTGCCTGGCTAATTTTTGTATTTTTAATAGAGATGGGATTTCGCCATGTTGGCCAGGCTGGTCTCTAACTCTTGGGAGTGATCCACCTGCCTCAGTCTGCCAAAGTGTTGAGATTACAGGCATGAGCCACCATGCCTGGCCCAGAATTTAGATTTTTAAGAGTTATTTAAGAACTAAGACTTAAAAGTTAACTCCTGAAGTGAGAACTGCCTATTTATGAGCTCCATATTTGTGCTAGCACAGTTGACAGAAAAGATCTCCTATTCTCAGTGCCCTTCTTTTTCTTCTTTACACCCATCACACCCAACCCTGCCAGCAACTTACAGCATGAGGACAACATTCACTATACTACAGGGCAATGTAAGAGTGTCTTGAGAAAGCGCTGCCCTGTGAAATGGATTATGTCAATCTTATGATTAATTCATGTTGAACATGCTAGATTAAAGAGCATTTCATGCATATTATCTCATTTCATAGTATGGTAGCTTGTCTTCTCTTTATACTTCTCTCTTATTCTTTAGCCCATTCAGAGCTAGAGAAAACATTTCTACGTATTCTATTTGTGGATATTTTTCATGGAGGATGGCAGGAGGTAGAGGTAGATAAGAGGCTGAACTTCAAGTATTACAGAAATTTGTTGACATGTGGAAACGTGACAAGTTCTCTGCAAGTATGTGCACTGTTTAGACCAAGTCTTTTTAACAAGGATAGCTTGTGTGGATTTGTAGATAATGAGCTAGCTACATTCTTTTACTTGAATGTTATTGAAGAGTTCAGCTGTAAACCTCACAGTTTAAAATGTGAAAACTAAGAAAAACAATACAAGTAGCCATGGAGAGTTCCTGTACTGATGAGGTCTCTTTGGGATTTGAGGAAAAGAAGTGAACAGAGAAGGAAAGAATAGAGGAAAGGAAAGTGATTTCCCTAGGAGCTTTAGTGCTACACCTTTAAGAGCTAAGTACAGTCAAGGCCAAAGGGTAAAATGATTGGATACTGATATGTATTTAAAGAGAAAACATACATTTTTCTGTTTAGACATTAATGTATAAATATTACTGTAAATGCCCAAGACCCACCAAAAGAGCTTAAGTGCAGTGTTAACAATAATTCAGTTTCTCAATAAACATCTTGAGTAGGGCTTTTATATTTTAGAAGATTAAAGTCAGTGCTATAAAAAATATCTTCCACTTATTCATCCATAAAGAAAATCAGGACAAATAAGCATCAGATGTGATTTTAGCCCACATTTATTAGGGGAATTATTGACTCATGAAAGAAGAAAATTATGCAGTTTCTATGATGATTCATTGGTGCTTTCAAGAACAAAGATGCCAGTTTTGATAAATGCAACATAAATCTCTGCTCAGGACCTAGGAAATTCAAGAGATGCTCATCAACGAATTATACGCACTCCTGAATCTAAGAACTCATTTCCAAATGTCAGCCACCAATCTGCAGATAGAAACGACCATTGCTTTATTCTGACCTGAAGTTAAACAAGTGACGGTGTGAGGGTGAAAACGTTTTGGCCCCATTACTAATTTGGTGCACTATCTACTTCCCTAAACAAGGCTTTGGGAAGCATGGCTTCCTCCATAATTATTCCCAACCATGTCACTGCTGTAATCAACAGGTGCACTACCACGCTAAACTCCCCAGCCAAGTCCTGTCTGCCTACAACTTGTAACCTGCCAAGCAAAGGCAAATGAAAAACAAGCCTATCTGTCCTCCTTTCATACCTCATTTTCACCATTATCTATTTCGAGTACTTTAAAAAGTCCCCACAAGGTGGCAGAATTGTAACACGTTGAGATTGATGAGCCTCTACTGAGACCGTGAATTTTTTTAATTATTATTCTTGTTTTAACACATTTGAGAGATTAGTGTGTCCAAAACAACACAGGTAAAGCCTCATGTCCGTAGAGATGAGGATGCCTTCACGTATACACTAGCTTAGAAAAGGATGATTCATGTTGCAATGACCATTCTTTAAAAGTTCCTTAAAATTACCTCATTAGATGTTTTCTCTTACCCTTTTGTCTTAGCTTAGATTTTAATGGCAAGCAGAGTTGAAAACATCCTTAATGACAAGATCATTTTATTTCTGAGCAAAGCACGGGGCAGTGTCTGTTCCATCTCACTTGTTCCCCCTTTAAAAAGCTAGAAGGAAAAAGGAAGCTTGAGCTGCTGAATGAGCAGCTCCACCCACTGTGGAACATGAGGCAGAAGGAAGAGAAGAGGAAGCAACACCGGGCAAACCAATAAACTGGTGCTGCCCTGATTCCATCATGTTTTTTTCTTTTGGAGACAGGTTCTTGCTTTATTGTCCAGGCTGGAGTGCAGTGATGCAATCGTAGTTCACTCTAACCTTGAACTCCTGGACTCAAGCAATTCTCCTGCCTTAGCCTCCCAAGTAGCTGGGGCTTTCAGCATGCAACAACATGCCCAGCTAATTTTTTTTTTTTTTAATTTTTTTTTGGTTGTTGTTGTTCTTTTGGAGAGACAGAGCGGGGCAGGGGTCCTTACTTTGTTGCCCAGGCTGGTCTCAAACTAGTAGCCTCAAGTGGTCTTCCTGCCTCGGCTTTCCAAATGCTGGGATTCCAAACATGAGCCTCCATGCCCAACAGACTTGGTTTCAGTTTACCCAAGGAAAAGTGATGCAAGGAAGAAGACATCCTTTAACCAAGCAAGGGGGAGATCTAGATTTGTACAAAACACTGTCAAATTAGAGGGTGGGGAATTTTTGTCCCACTTAAATCCTGAGGTACACACATATAAAAACCCTCCCACACCAGCACTTCTCAGTACTTTTCCAACTGCCAGTGTAATAAAGGAAGGTGACAGAAGTTTTATTAAAACAACATCCATCCTGTTGCAAATCAATGATAGTAAACATCACCTTGGATGTCCTTAAAAACAAAGGGCTATACACCATAATGGCTTTAAACTTTGAGGTTACATGTTAGAGTGTCAGTTTGGTACAACTATTCCGTAACATTGGCTCATCTGAGAACACCGTTTTATTAAGCACTGCTTCTGCCTGCTTCTCCAGGGCTGCCCGTTGCAGAAATGGAGGATCTAATCCAG
Organism: Colobus angolensis palliatus; assembly: GCF_000951035.1. Taxonomy (NCBI): domain Eukaryota; kingdom Metazoa; phylum Chordata; class Mammalia; order Primates; family Cercopithecidae; genus Colobus; species Colobus angolensis. The sequence continues at coordinate 1,738,153 of NW_012116511.1, read as the reverse complement.
GAGGTGCTGTTCTTCCTAACAATGACTCTTAAAAGAACTTTGACAAAGTCCTTGTCCTTTTCTGGTCAAAGGTTTTTTTCTAAAATGACTTGACCAGTGCCTTGTCCATCTAGAAAATCTGATAGTATACGACAAAACAAAAACAAACAAAAAAACCGCTGCTTAGCTCGGGACCAGTTTTGGAGACACCTGTCCAGTCTACCAGCAATCAAAAAGTCCCCTACAACATACAGCTGCTACCAGGAGTGTACAACTGCCACCTTGAAATTTGTTTTAATTTTAATAGAGAAGTTATATTAACATTTACCTATAGGAATCAGACAAGTGACTGTAACCGCAATAATATGGACATAACCCACTGGTGGTTCTCTTTTAAGCTACACGTAATTGTTTCCTAATTCCTCAGCATCCATTCACGATTTTAATCCCTCAATTTTCAGAGCTGAGGGTGTAAAGATGTTTCAGTGAAATTCTGTCCCCAGTGGACTCACAGCAGATAAGATTCTCTTAGCAATTTCTGAGGAAGACTGCAGGCTCCGCATGTTTGTCGAGATGGTCCTCTGTCCGGGAAGTATCGTGAGAGGTTGATAAAAGACCCCAATTCTATTAATAGGAGTATTCATGACTGAGATCTTAAGCTACCGAAGCATCTCCATTCGGGCTCTTTTTGCAGGCAGCGTAATAAGAAAGGTGCCGCATGCTGACTCTAAAAGAGGCCATTCAGCTGTGCGAATGAATAGCATTTTCCTGTTCTACCCACGGGGTTTTGCATAGCTGTGTGAATTTCGGCCAGTCTGCTCTTTATAACTGACCATCTCCTGGGAAGCAAGAAGGGAAATACTTCCATGAAGACCAATTTTATAGCATTTCAAAACACTTTAAGCCTTTTACCTGCTGTGGCAGAGTGCTTCGTTTGACTAAGATCAAGAGAAAAGAGAACAAGGCTTTTCCTCATCAAGTAAAAATTTCCTGTGTGCTGATGAGTCATCTCTGAGGTACACTCTTTGGGAAGAACACTGTGCATCAAAAGCCTGCCTTGGGCTGCTTGACAACCTCTGCTGAGTCAGCACTCACTGGGGCAGTGGCCCAGCCAGAGCTATTAAGTGCAGATCTTAAAAACAGATGTGTTGGTGAGAGTGTGCAGGTCATTTTCTCATGTACTGCGTGTTCTAAGAGACTTCCTAAGCAGCCTGTATATCGAGCTATCTTGCGAAAAGAGAGAACAGGGAAAGGAATTGTGGCTTTGGTAATTTAAGGAGCCTGATTATTTATGGAGCTGTGTGTTATGGTAGCCAAATGTGATCTACTTAGCCAGGACTGCTGTATGCTTTGCAAGACCCAATGCAAAATTGAAAATGCAGGACCCCTCATTGAAAAATTATTAAGAATTTCAAGATGGTGACAGCAGAGCATTAAACCACGTGACTGCACAGCCCTGCACCTAGCTCTCCCCCTTCAGCACCCTGGGAAGCTGATCTTTGAACAGTGGCAGTTGAAATGGTGTATGGTGGGTTACATTTTTAAAATGTGCTGGGTTGCCTAGCAACTGGCAAGGGCCTGAATGGGCTGACATGCAGGTTTAGATACACCATCTTGAAAGTCTAAATTCATGGAAACCTTCTAGTGGACTGATAATTTTCAAGAAAAAGTAATATACTGGGAGATGGAAATGGGGAGGGCAAGAAAAAAACACATTTTTCTACTGTTATAACCCAAGTGGCTAGCTTGTCATTTTCACTGTTCGATCTTCTAAGAATAGAACTCTTCATACGTGAAGGAAAAATGAAAGGGAAATTCCAGTTTTCTCAGAAATATAAATAAATTTTTAGAGGATAATGAAACTATGAATTAATCAATAAATATGTCTGAGCACATTCCTTTAGCAATTCAAGGGTGTGATACAAGAAAACTGATTCACGCTCACTGAGCACTTGATTATAAGTACTAACTATGCAGTAGACTACAGAGATGAATAATGTACAATTTTTATTCTTAAAGAATTACTCTAATATGTAAGAAGCAATTAGACAGCATCATTACCTTTTTAAAGAACAGTCCATAATCTCCTGTCTTTCTCTCCTGGGTATTTTACAGGGTCCTTGTGCTGCAGAATCAGAACCAGCTCTTTTGATAGGGAGCAAGCAGTTCGGGCTTTCAAGAAACAGTCACATTGCAATCGCATTTGATGACACCAAAGTTAAAAATCGGTATGTATCATCCTGAGACACTGGGAAAGAACTGATAAATGAAGAACTGAGTATTCGTGTTTAATTAAGTTTAATCTACTACACTTATTAATTAATGAAGCTAGCTTTTCTTTTAATTTACTGAGTACAGTAGAGAATAGAATGTTATTTGAGCCTGAGGAGCCCAATTTAGGAAATCAGTAGTTCAGGACATTCCTCATCTCTGAGAAAGTTTTACTCTCCTTTTTGAAAATGCAGCCATGATCTGATGCCGCTCTATTTTAGCATGAGAATGCTCTTATTTTTCTGTTTGACTTTGCATGCTTTTGTTTCACAGTCTCACAATTGAGTTGGAAGTAAGAACCGAAGCTGAATCCGGCTTGCTTTTTTACATGGCTCGCATCAATCATGCTGATTTTGCCACAGTTCAGCTGAGAAATGGATTGCCCTACTTCAGCTATGACTTGGGGAGTGGGGACACCAACACCATGATCCCCACCAAAATCAATGATGGCCAGTGGCACAAGGTAATAGTCCCCTGGATATTGGCAGTATCCTAAGGGAATTAGTGAGTGACAGCCATCAGCATTCTCCTGGTGCCAGTATATTTTGCCAGAGCAGACACTGACTCTGGCAGAAGCTAAAAATAAAATGAGTGCCATATACAACTACCACAATCTTGGAAAATGTGCTCAGACCTGTGTAGGTTTACATTTGACCACTGACATGCCTCATCGTGGTTCTATCACTGCTCTATGGCTGTGGTTCTCAAACATCTACCCATAAACTGAGGCCAGCTGGCTGAAGACATTTCCACCGCTCTAAGTGAGAAACGTAGAACAACAGAGAGTGTTCATCATAAAGCTCGATGTATTCGATCTGAAGGAATAATATTTATGCTGAGATTATATTATAGCATTTTTATGGTGGCTAAAAGGCCTTTCTATTATGAAATAGTATTTGCCAAAAGCAAAAGTTGGCAACACTAAAATGGGTCCCAAGACTCCCCACCTAACCACACACTGGTCTGTGAAAACCAGGAATCCAGGAATCTCTGGTTTATCGTGTTTAAAGGGCTGTAAGGTATCATTTCTACTGACAGTTATTTGGAACCATTTAAAAAACGTTGGCCTTATACCCAGAAACTGGTACTATTATGGGCACAGAAGGCTCGTTTGCCAGCTTACTGTCCTCTTTGGCATGACTGCAAATAGATAATATAGTGCCTGATTAAAACAAAATCTCAACATTTGTCTCTGCACCTGCGGTAGCCTATTAAAGTAAAGCTTCCCTAGGTAGACCAATAAAATTTTTAATTTTCAGAGTACGATATTATTAGATGTTAGATTTGGTTAATGTTAACATACTTGGACTTGTCATATTCTAGAAAGTCAAAGAACCTTAAAAAATGCAAAGCCAACCAATTTGTTATCATGGAAATAAGAAAAGGAATCTTCATTTTTGCTGGGAGCTTATGACTAGCAAATACGGATCCAAATGAAGGAGCTCTCATTAAGATTTCTTCCATCTCTAGCTAATAGAATAATAAATATGACACTCGAGAAAAAGACATATTGTTGAACCACAATGAGGCTGGGATTAAGAAAGGGAACTTAAATACTATAATTAGTCAAATTAACAATGGATTTTATTTTTGATGGTTTTTTAAAATTACTTCCCAAACCAGAATAAATATATGTAAAATGAAGTGTTAAATTACTCTGATCCTGACCCAGACTAATTTTTAAACCATTATGGTACTTTAGCGTTTTACAGGCTTTCACGTTCCTTTACCTAAATTCAGACTTGAGGTTTTTATACTCCAGCCAGTCTTTACACCCCTTATTTCATTCTGTCTCAGAAGATAATTCACTCCACCACCCTAATTTCAGCCTCAGTCAGTTCTCTATCTTCCTCCCTGACTTTGTACTAATCAGGTTCTGCAGAAAGAAGTGCAGCTTATTTGTGCCACTCTTTCTTTAATTCTGCACAAGAAGGGCCTGTTAGGCAAAGGGATGTAGCGTATCTGAAATCGTGTTGGGAGCCCAGGCTCCTTGCTCAATCAAACTAATGCACTTTTAAAACTGTACATGAATTTTGCTGCACTTAATTCATGCAAGTGCTATTAGTCTGCAGGCTTCCTTATAACATTCCTCCCTCTCAACACATATCCACACTTGGGAAACCACTGAAGAGACTTCAACCTAAAACTGACCCAGGAAAACTTGGTATTCTTTTGGTGATAGTAGTCATGGAAAAGACAGAATTTGAGATATTCTGTGAAATGGGTTTAACTTTCCCATATATAATGGCCTTAGCACATACTAAGCACTGTGTACATTGTTTCAGTTTTTCTTGGTAACATCGTTAAAGTCCTTATGTCTTATACTCTGCATATTTGAAATTTGGTCAGGATTGGCATTAATGACCTCTTTCTCTTTTGTAGATTAAGATAATGAGAAGTAAGCAAGAAGGAATTCTTTATGTAGATGGGGCCTCCAACAGAACCATTAGTCCCAGAAAAGCTGACATCCTGGATGTTGTGGGAATGCTGTATGTTGGTGGGTTACCCATCAACTACACTACCCGAAGAATTGGTCCAGTAAATATCTAATTTCTTCTTTATTACCTAAATATATGACTGATTCATTTATTGATATATTTTGATTTATTAGGTCACATGGGCCCATGAAAACTGATAGGTGAGTAGGAAGTCATCTTTTCTGAAAAGGGACAGGTTTTTTTTTTTTGAGATGGAGTCTTGCTTTGTTGCCCAGGCTAGAGTGCAGTGACACAATCTCGGCTCACTGGAAGTTCCGCCTCCCAGGTTCACGCCATTCTCCTGCCTCAGCCTCCCGAGTAGCTGGGACTACAGGTGCCTGCCACCACGTCCAGCTAATTTTTTGTACTTTTAATAGAGATGGGGCTTCACCATGTTAGCCAGGATGGTCTCCACCTCTTGACTTCATGATCCGCCTGCCTCGGCCTCCCAAAGTGCTGGGATTACAGGCGTGAGCCACCCTGCCCAGCGGACAGAAGGTTTTTTAGATTAGCTTATGAGAGACAATGCCACGGAACACTGAGTGGGGATTCTGGAGCCAGACTCTCTTGGTTTGAATACCTATTTAACTATTGACTAGCTGTGTGTTTTGGAGCAAGTTAATCTTTTTTAACAAAGATTTCTCTTTTGCAAAATAGGGTAATGATAATACTAAACACAAAGGATTGCATAAAGATTAAATGATTGAGTTGGGTGTGGTGACTCACACCTGTAATCCCAGCACTTTGGGAGGCCGAGGCAGCCAGAGCACTTGAGATCAGGAGTTCAAGACCAGCCTGACCAAAAACCCTGTCTCTACTAAAAATACAAAAAATTAGCCAGGTGTGGTGGTATGTGCCTGTAGTCTCAGCTAGTTCGGGGGCTGAGGCACGAGAATCACTTGAACCCGAGGGGCAGAGGTTGCAGTGAGCTGAAATAGCACCACTGCATTCCAGCCTGGGCGACACAGCAAAACCATGTCTCAAAAAACAAATAAATAAATAAAAATAAAGTGATTGGCATATAAAAAGCACTGAAAGATGAAAATGATGGTATGTATTCATGGTGTTTCAGTCATAGAGATTTAGCAAATATTGAGAGATGCAGTAGTTTAGAGTACAGTTATCCAATTTTGGATTCAGAATTTAAAGCCCTCACAGTTTTGTAAATCAATATTCACCAAATAATTTTTTTATCAGAGCATGTGTCCTAGTTTGCTTTGGAAAGTGTTACTCTGAGAGAAGCATGGGGGATTGATTGGTGCTTTTAGAGAACACACTAGATACAAATGTGATACATTTCTGTACTCAAATTAGAACACATGATAATGTAGATTTGTTCACTCATCAAAGACAATCACCCATTATAGTTGTAATTCTCAGCATTTGGCTTCTCTTGTGCATGATCAGTATTACTTTCCTTTCATAGCTATTGGATATGCTTTTTAGGTCTATCAAAAACAAAAGTCTCTGAAGTGACACTGGTAAAAGCAATTCACTTGAATTTCTAAAAACAGATAAAATATAATGGACTAGAGGATGATTGAGTTACTTCTAAATTCCTTGACTCCCCAATGTTTTGTGCAAACTTTCAAGTTTTATGCATATTTGCATTTTCTTAGGGGAGGGTCTGCTGCTTTCATTAGATATGCAAAAGGAAGAAGCACTGAACCAAACCTAATTACCTTTTCAAATAGAAATTGAACATAGGTTATGACAAAATGTGTATATAGTAAGTTTAATAAAGTATTAATAGAAACATAAAATCAGGAACATAGGAGACCAATTAAAACTTATGATACCCACATGGGGCCCATAGCTCTGTCAAACCAATGGAGACATAGTGTGCAGTATTTAGACTATGAGAACAGTCATATTCCAGGATAGATACATCTGAGTTGAGAAGCACAACACAGGATTTTCTGCATCCATGCCAGGAAGCCTGGTGGTAATAGAGAACCCAGGCAGCTTTGGAGGATGTCCTACCCTAAGACAACTGGCCAATAACCACACACATAGAGCACCCCGCAAATGATTGTACTCTACGTAAACGCTAAGTTCTGCTAAAACTTGACATTTGTTTCTTCTGATCTGAACATTTAGGTGACCTATAGCATTGACGGCTGCATCAGGAATCTCCACATGGCAGAGGCCCCTGCTGATCTGGAAGAGCCCACCTCCAGCTTCCATGTTGGGACATGTTTTGCAAATGCTCAGAGGGGAACATATTTTGATGGAACAGGTTTTGCCAAAGCAGGTAAGGCTCTTTCATTTCCTTCCTGTTGATTATTAACTGGATACAAATACTAACTTCTTGCTAGTACCAAATAATAAAAGTTCCCGGAGGCCTAAACTAGTATCCTTTATTTAAGCCAAAAATAAACTTGTGGAAGTAATTTCAAAAATGCTTCTTAAAAATTCATGTGTCTGATCCTGATAAGAATTAATAGAAGAAATAAAGTAAAGGTCTATTTAGATAATTTATTCTATCTCCTTCACTGGAGATTAAGAACAGCAAAATAAATAATTTTGCAAGAACACTCATATGTTTATACTATGTTGTTTTCCTACCTTCCAGTTTCTGGAGATATGTTTTTTTCTTCTTTTCAATTCCCTGCAAGGCTGTATTTCATAATCTCCTCCCCATCAACACACACCCATACACACAATGCACACCCATGTCTGTTTCTTGTTGATGGTGACGATGGCTGGCATCATTCCTGGCTTTCTCCACTCCATTTCCAATGAACATTTCCAGTATGGTTTTATATCACTGGTCATGAAGGTACAGCTAGGAAAAAGAAATAGGAAATAACCTCTACATAATAATTTTGTAATCCTTTAATTTTTAATTTTTGTGGGTACGCAGTGGGTGTATATATTTATGGGTTACCTGAGATATTTTGATATAGGCACGCAATGCATAATAATCGTATCAGGGTAAATGGGGTATCCATCACCTCAAACATGTATTCTTTATGTTTCAAACGTCTGATTATACTCTTTTAGTTAATTTAAAATGTACAATTCACCACTGCACTCCAGCCTGGGCGACAGAGCGAGACCCCGTCTCAAAAATAAAAAAAACAAAAAACCAAAAAAACAGAACAAAACAAAGTACAATTAATTTTTTTTAACTGTAGTTACACTTGTGCTAGGAAATACTAACTCTTATTCATTCAAACTATTTTGTATCATTAACCATCCCTACTCCTCCCTGCCACTAACCTTCCCAACGTCTGGTAACTATCCTTCTCATTTCTATCTCCATGAGTTCAATTGCTTTCATTTTTAGCTCCCACAGATAAGTGAGAACATGTGATGTTTGCCTTTGTGTGCCTGGCTTATTTCACTTAATATAATGACCTCGAGAACCACCCATGTTCTTGCAAATGACAGGATCTCACTCTTTTTTATGGCTTATTCATATCCATTATGTATATGTACCACATTTTCTTTATCCACTCATCTGCTGATGGACACATAGGTGGCTTCCAAATCTTGGCTATTGTAAATAGTGCTGCAATAAACATGGGAGGGCAGATATCTCTTCGATATTCTTTTGAGTATATATCTAAGAGTGGAATTGATGGATCATATGGTAGCTCTATTTTTAGTGTTCTGAGGAACCTCCAAACTGTTCTCCATAGCAGTTGCACTAGTTTACATTCCCACCAACAGTGTACCAGGGTTCCCTTTTCTCTACATCCTTGTCAGCATTTGTTATGTTGCCTGTCTTTTGGATAAAAGCCATTTTAACTTGGGTGAGATAAGAGCTCATTGTAGTTTTGATTTGCATTTCTCTGATGATCAGTGATGTTGAGCACCTTTTCATATACCTGTTTGCCATCTGAATATCATCTTTTAAGAAATGTCTATCCATCTTGTACCCATTTTTAAATAGGATTATTAGATTTTTTTTTCCTGTAGAATTGTTTGAGTTCCTTTTATATTCTGGTTATTAATCCCTTCTCAGATGGGTAGTTTGCAAATATTTTCTCCCATTCGGTGGGTTGTCACTTCACTTTGTTGATAGTTTCCTTTGCTATGCAGAAGCTTTTTAACTTGATGTGGTCCCATTTGTCTATTTTTGCTTTGGTTGCCTGTGCTTGTGGGGTATTACTCAAGAAGTCTTTGCCCATTTCAATGTCCTGGAGAATTTCCCCAACATTTTATTGTATTATAGTTTCATAGTTAGATCTCTTAGATGCAAGTCTCTAATCCACTTTGATTTGATTTTTGTATATGGCGAGAGATAGGGATCTAGTTTCTTTCTTCCACATAGGCATATCCAGTTTTCCCTGCACCATTTATTGAAGAGACTGTCCTTTCCCTAATGTGTGTTCTTAGAACCTTTATGGAAAATGAGTTCGCTGTAGATGTGTGGATTTATTTCTGGCTTCTCTATTCTGTTCCACTGGTCTATGTGCCTGTTTTTATGTCAGTACTATGCCGTTTGAGTTACTGTAGTTCTGTAGTGTAATTTGAAGTCTGGTAATGTAATTCTTCCAATTTTGTTGTTTTTGCATAGGATAACTGTGACTATTCTGGGTTTCGTATGAATTTTAGGAATTTTCTATTTCTGTGAAGAATCTCATTGGTATTTTAATAGGGATTATATTACATCTGCAGATTGCTCTGGGTAGTATGGACATTTTAATAATATTGATTCTTCAAATCCATTAACATGGTATATCTTATTTTTGTGCCCTCTTCAATTTCTTGCATCATTGTTTTATAGTTTTTATTGTACTTTCCTCTAAGTTCTAGAATATGACGAGGATGCCCACTGTCACCACTGTTATTCAACGTAGTATTGGAAGTCCTAGCTAGAGCAATCAGATGAGAAAAAAGTAAACCGCATCCAAGGAAGAAGTCAAATTATACTTGTTTGCAAATGACATGATTTTGTATTTGGAAAAGCCTAAAGACCCCACCAAAAAACCATTAGGACTGATAAATTCAGTAAAGCTGCAGGATACAAAGTCAACATACAAAAATCAGTAACATTTCTATATGCCAACAGCAAACAATCAGAAAACGAAATCCAGAAAGTAATCCCATTTACAGTAGCTACAAAGAAAATATAATAATATACTTAAAAATAGAATATTCAGTCCTGCAGTATCATAGAAACATGTATATGTTCATTAGAAATAAACTAATAAGCACATAATATGTGGAGATTATGATGGGAAACAGAGAAATAAGTAACAGTTCTTTCTATCAAGAATACATTATCAACTGGTAAGAAATTGAAAGAAGGCAAGTAAAAATGATTTAAGACATAAAAGCACAGTTCTGTAGATACTTAGAAAAAAAGATTAACTTTGTTTGGGGAAATCAGGAAACGTTTCATGAAGGAATCAGCATTTGAACAAGGATTCAGGTGATTTTAACACCCCCATACAAAGTAGCGGGTGATAGAAGAGTAGGACCCTCCAGCAAAATATAGGTAAGAAACCTGACCTACACAGAAGCAGAAAACAGAAAAACACAGGATATGCTAAATATTGAAACATTATGGATTATGCTGAACCCCGAATTCCATGTGCTATGAAAGTCTAAAACCTTCCCCCAAGATTTCTGCAAATTCACAGATGACTGGCATTCACTTAGTCAAATTTTGTGATGAGTTTCAGCTTCAGCTTCTGCAGTTAATGGACTGACTTGCCATCCTGCCTGGGGTCTTATAATTCTGGATCAAACCAAACCAGAAAATTACCCACTTCCTCTGTTTCTAATGGCCCTTGCCATCCCCTGAACACACAGTGTAATACAATTCACATAAGACTTGGGTGGTCAGAAGAGATCGCTTCACTGGAAAACATACAATTCATCTTAACCTTTGACATCTTTGTTCTTAAATGTTTGCCAGCGACCCAGTCACTGGGACTTTTTATTGGCCTCTTCATTCTTTCTGTCCTCAGCCGAACTTCCTCATGTCCTTCCTCTCTTCTCCTTACTTCTCCCTTTTGGTTTTATTTTGCAGAACAATTCAGCTTCTTCTACCCTTTTTTTTTTTTTTTAATTTATTTACAGAAGGGGTGTCACTATGTTGCCCAGGCACAACTGGCTAGCTTTTATTGTTAAAATCTGCTATAAACCCACCTTTGCCAATCCAAACCCATCAAGGTTCTCAGTAAAACAAAAGTCTTTCACATAATAGCTACCATCCTTCATTGGAGACAGCTGTGGCTACACATAGCATTTATTTCTAGAAGACTTGGAGAAAATTCCCCTGAGTAGTTCCCTGATACTCAATTCAGTTTGTGTGGTCTAGACAGATCTTAACAGATCACTTTGTTCCTAAGAGGCGTATCTTAAATACTTGCTCAAAGATTTTAAAAAATCGAAGAGTCAAATATGGAAAATCATAGAGAAAAGAATTAACTGGATAAGCAAGATAAGTCTACTTATGTCCCAGAAACTTCCCATCAACATTGTATTTACAGTTTCTCTCCGTATTAATAAAATGTGTGGCAACTTTTGAACCCTTTCAGATGATTGTGGCACCATTTAGTGTGCCCCACTAAAATTTTACTGAAAAATCACTGAAATGTTTTTCTTAACCCGATAGAGAGACTTCTAAGATAATAATACCTGACAGTGAGATTCTTTGAGTCAATCTCAGGTGTATCCATTTATTCAAATAATACATATTAAACCTCCATGATGTGCCAGATACTTTAGTAAGTACAGGGATAAAATGGTGAAAAGTATAGACAATGCCCCTGATCTCATAGAACGTACATTCCAGAAGGGAAGGCAGCCCAGAAAAGAAGCAATAACTATGGAGTGTGTTACAGGACACAGTGGGGGAAGATAGGCCAGGCAGGATCTGAAACTTACAGCCCTCATTAGAATTAGCTAGCATTTGAATTGAAATCTAATAAAAAGTCATGCATTGCACACGTTTGAATTAACAATCCCCATACTCTAATCCACAATATTTAAAATCTTCATTTTACAGTTGGTGGATTCAAAGTGGGATTGGACCTTCTTGTAGAATTTGAATTCCGCACAACTAGAACGACTGGAGTTCTTCTAGGGATCAGTAGTCAAAAAATGGATGGCATGGGTATTGAAATGATTGATGAAAAGGTGAGTGTCAGCAATCGAAACATTTCTGATTTCTTCATGATATTGTTGATGTGTAGATACCGTTCACGTGTGGCAAACTCGAATATTTTGAAGCCTGTCTGTATTCTTCGTTGGGAGAAAGCTAAATTGTATGTTTTCATCCTTCTGGATTATTTCAACTTGTGTATGTTTTCAGCATAACTATTGTATAGGCCAGTATAAACTTTAAATGCATTCATTCTACAGCAAGCCAATTATGTTGACTAATAATGAACCAAATAGTTTGAGATCTCAAGTTCTTACTGTGTTGCTATGAATACACTCTTATTCTCCTCTTAAGGAACACACAGTCTATGAAACTATTGACTCCAGTGGGAGAAAAGGCAGAGGTGTGTATCATCTAAAATTAGTCTGCCTCTTGTAACAGGCTAGGCATCTCTTAGAAGTCAAGGTAGCCAACTGACATATCAGTTTCTCAATTTTTTTAAAAGAGCATCCAGATACCATTTCAAAAAACAGCAAAATTTATAAAAGTAGTGTGTCAGTTTGATAATAATTGATAATCAAATTCTAAACACCTCTCTAAGCCCTGCAGTGAAACAACTTTGCACTATAGGCGGCAGGTAAAAAGAGATGGCAGAACAAGAAATTTCACAAGTTTTCTATTTGGCTATTAAATAGGAATTGTACTTTAACTCAGTTCACGTTTTCACCCTTAGTGTTGCCTCCCAAAAAGAAAAATCACATAGTGACTTGACTATTTTTTTCTTGCTTTCTTCCTCCTTCTGCTCAATTTTCAAACTGTCCTCAAACAAAGGTAATACAGGAAAAAAGATCCACCAGTTTAAAGGTAAAAAAGGGTGAACAAGAAAGCAACACTTAATAGTTTTACCAAATTTTCAAAACACACTTTTACTACATCTTTTTCAAGTAAGCTTCATTTCATCACGTGCTGTTACGGGCAGTTACCATCAACATGTCACTATCATGTGCATTTCTCACCAAGCTCCTTTTACATGCAAAAGCCACCCAATATAGTATGCAATATTGTATGCACCCAATATAGTATGCAATATATATGCCAACTCCACCCAATATAGTAAACATTTCAGTAATAATTACATCACTAGAGTTTACAAACTTTTTACCTATTTACTTGCATTTTCAATCTTTTTAAGACTTCATTTTTTTTACTTTGTCAAATGTGTTGCCAAACTAATGTTTTTAATGTTTCAATATGTTTCATTTCTTCACCAGCTTCAAAAGAATTCTGTCATCTCAAATTTCAGGGGCCTTTCCACCTTACTAAAAACAGATTTTTCTCATTTAGACCAGAACTTCTAATCTAAGTTCTTCATTGTTAGGAATTTAACTGGCCTTCTGGCTCAGGTCTTTGGCACCTGTGACATGAAACGGGCTCCAAAATGTAATTTATGTAACTCTTAATCTTGTATATAAAATGAAATCCATGAAGGAAAACACATAATTAAAACATCAGAAGTTTAAAATTTAAAAAATCCTTTACTTTGAATTTGTAAACCAAATTAATGAGTCACTTTAAACAATATCTTTTAAGAAAATTTTATAAGGTTCAGTAAGAACTCTCACATTCTAAAAAGCTCTGAGGTAGAATTTTTCCCTGTGTACACTAGGTCCTTTTCTTGTCACCTGGCCTCAAATTTTTCTGAAGGCAGAATTATTACCAGCTTTATGTATCTTGCCTATTAACTCCCAACAATTCCCCAAAGCAAAAACATAATTTGTGGCTCCTGGTGATTAGATTTATACTTTAATTTCTATCAAGTTTTAAAAATTTTTTCAATATGCCCAGTTACATCCAGTTCAAATGATTCTGGCCGATATCTTTCCCAGAGACCTGATCATTTTCATGTGTGAAACATCATGATACTTCTTGAATAAAACCATCTGTGACTGTTCTATTTCTTCCTTCCCAGCTGATGTTTCATGTGGACAATGGCGCCGGCAGATTCACTGCTGTCTATGATGCTGGGGTTCCAGGGCATTTGTGTGATGGACAATGGCATAAAGTCACTGCCAACAAGATCAAACACCGCATTGAGCTCACAGTCGATGGGAACCAGGTGGAAGCCCAAAGCCTAAACCCAGCATCTACATCAGCTGACACAAATGACCCTGTATTTGTTGGAGGCTTCCCAGGTGAGTGTTGGCTTCCCCAGCAGGAATGTCTTTACTCTCTTATGTTAGTGGTTTTGAAAACATTTATATTTACGTATGTCTAAGAATGTGTGCTTATGTGTACTTGCTCCCTAGCTTTAGAATCTGCTCCTATAAATAGCACCTTACCTAAAATTTCCAGTATGTAAAATGAACATATTATATAAACCACATGGGAATGAACTTTTCATGAGAACCCCCAAAGTTTCATTTGTGGAGAGATTGAAGCTAGAGGAAATGAATTTGGCTTATAAAAGATATGAGGCATTTAACAGCAATTGGAGCCAAACTTGGTGTTCTTTCTGATTTTTTTAAAATTAATATACCAGAGGAATCATAAAATGTTATGGAACTTATTTCCTCAAGTTCTGGAAATCATTGGGTTAAACGTAGCTAATTTCCCCCTTATGTTATTATAGAGTTTATATTTATATTACAAAGAAACCCAAGCAATAAATCCTCATTCAAAATCCTTCTCTAGCACATTAAACATAGCATGTGAACTGCAGAGATTTACCTCAAGTGCCCATAAACAAGAGTGGCCCAACTTGACGAGAAGTAAGCCAAGTGGCTCTTAATAAGTACTGTAATAACATAGCCTCCTGGAATGGTCTTTCATCATTTGTTGAGAGGAACTTTTGTCCCCGTTTATATAAAGCTCCTTTGCTTAATGAAACAAGCAAAATGTATATTCAGCAATTGTTGACAGAGCAATGTTGACAGAAATGCAATGGGGGCCCAACGACAGCTCCTCTTTCCAAAGTGCCTTCTGGGTTTTAAAAAGATCTTTTGCCTCAATCAGGATACATTCCAAGACGTTATGAAGGAGGTAATGTACTTCTCCATTCAGTCTATGAAATGGGATCCTAATTAACACCTAGTAGGCCTGCTGAAACAAGCACCTCCATAATAAGAGGAAGATTCTACATGAATTTCCAAGCTACTTAACCTTTAGGGATTTATTTTTACAATGTAAGAAAGTGATAAAGTCACCTTGAAAAAGTTCTAAGTCAGTACTTAAAAGTATGATCAATTGCTTTGTTTCATGAACTAACATTTTACAATTTTAAGTCACAACTGTAAATTTGTTCATCCCAAACCACTTTATTTCATGTCTTAAGATGTATAATTCTAGATGTTTTCAGATTTTATAATATATAACTATTAAAAAGTTGAGGCTGGGCATGGTGGCTCATGCCTGTAATCCCAACACTGGAATTACACTCTGGGCTGAGATGGGCAGATCTCTTGAGCCCAGAGTTGGAGAGTAGCCTGGGCAACACAGAGAAGGGAGGATCGCTGGAGTCCAGGAGGTTTAGGCTGCAGTAAGCCTTGTACCACTGCACTCCAGCCTAGGCAACAGAGCAAGAACCTGTCTCAAAAAAAATTTCAGTTGATCTTTCTTCACAATTCTATTAGTAAGGCTAAAAACAAAACCACTAACTTTGCATAAAACAGCATTCCAATTTAATCTCAAGCTAACAGGTGACTTTGAAACATGCTCTTAATATTTGGCGCAGGAGCATTTCAAAGCTGAGCCCTCTTGCGTTGCCTTTTTCAGATGACCTCAAGCAGTTTGGCCTGACCACCAGCATTCCGTTCCGAGGTTGCATCAGATCCCTGAAGCTCACCAAAGGCACGGGCAAGCCACTGGAAGTTAATTTTGCCAAGGCCCTGGAACTGAGGGGCGTTCAACCTGTATCATGCCCAGCCAACTAATAAAAATAAGTGTAACCCCAGGAAGCGTCTGTCAAAACAAGTATATCAAGTAAAACAAATATATTTTACCTATATATATTAATTAAACTAATTTGTGCATGTATATAGAATTCTTTCTGTATTCAGATGGTGCTAATTCAGACTCCAGACTGAATTTTAATTCAAGTTCTTTCTCAAGTCTATAAATATTAAACTGATTATTTCATTCTAAATAATTGCCTGTTTTGTGTGATTTTAAGGATAAAAGGAAACTGGCCATAAATTGTTGAATTTGCAACATGGCCTCCAGTCATCTCAAGGAAAGAGTTCAGATGTAATTTATGAAGGCAATTTTTTTTAACTTATTCCTATTAATACTTTTATCATCCTTTACCATGTATGTCAGCTTTGGCCTTCTGTCCAAGCCACTGACAGCAAGTGAATTTGGCATGTGTGATTGGGAGGAAATCAGTTCCCTTACTCTGTTTGTGAAAGAATTAGCAAATCATTTTCCTGACCCAAGTTCATTATTAGAGAGTTTAACTAGCCACATGAGAGACTAGCTTTTTATGCTGAAGGTAGAGGGTATAGATCAGATTCAGGCCAGAAAGCTTAATTATTTGATTTTCTTATTGATAATGATTTTTGGGCTTTGGGGAGATGCCAGAACCAAGCTTATGAATGACAACTAAGCACACATTTGATACTACAGTACTAAGATTTGGGACTCTCTAAGCCTATAGTGAATATCACAATTTACACCTAGGTGGAGAGGAATAATGCTGAAATGCATTTCTACTTATCAGGAAACAGTAAACCAGAAACTTAAAAGGCATGCTTCATTGAGTCTTTTGGAGTTGTAATTTGACCTAACAAATCCATTTGCTAAAAAAAGTTCTGTGTTTTGTTCTCCTTTTACCCATGATTTCAGTCATCTTCAAAGAGCTCTGTGAGAGGACTGGCCTTGATTTTATTCACCAGCTTAAAAAGGAAACGTTTCATTTGCCATCTTCAGTAGACAATGGTTGCAGTCTAATAATTCTGAACATGTAAAAGAACAGGAAACT
The DNA here is from genome assembly GCF_000951035.1 of Colobus angolensis palliatus. NCBI lineage: Eukaryota > Metazoa > Chordata > Mammalia > Primates > Cercopithecidae > Colobus > Colobus angolensis. The sequence continues at coordinate 1,721,385 of NW_012116511.1, read as the reverse complement.
TTCTTCTCCTATTTTAGCAAAAATTTTAGCAAAAAAGAATAATCCTCTCTGACAATGTTATCCACTAGGGGAAGGAAGGTGCTGTTTCCAATCGAGGTGATGACTGACATATTCACTATTTCACCACCGTCCAGTTGCTCAATACAATTTGTACACACAACTTCATTCTAGAGAAGCAATTCTCAACGTTGGCTCAGTGTTTTAGAAAAGTGCCTATGTTTTAGAAAAGGGCCTAGGGAGTTTTTAAAAATCTGGTGCCTGGTCCAGTGATTCTGATTTTGTCTAGGACATAGCCAGAGCATAAGAATTTTTTTTTTTTTTTTTTTTTTTGAGACAGAGTCTCATGTTGTCACCCAGGCTGGAGTGGAATGGCACCATCTTGGCTCACTGCAGCCTCAACCTCCCCAGTTCAAGTGATCCTCCTGCCTCACTCCCCAAGTAGCTGGGACTACAGGTGCACATCACCATGCCCAACTAATTTTTATATTTTTAGTAGAGATGGGGTTTCACCATGTTGCCCAGGCTGGTCTTGAACTCCTGAGCTCAAGCAATCTGCCTGCCTCAGCCTCCCAAAGTGCTAGGATTACTGGTGTGAACCACTGTGCCCAGTCAAGTATGAGGATTTTAAAAAACATTCCCAGGCAACTCTAATGTGTTGTCAAGGATAAGAACCACTATTCTAAAAAGAAACATTATCCTCCATGCCAACAAAGAGTTTTATAGTCATTCAAGAACCCTACTATTAGCTTTGTCTTGGTCATTTCCACACCTATTAAAAAAATAATATAGGCCAGGTGCAGTAGCTCACACCTGTAATCCCAGCACTTTGGGAGGCCGAGGCAGGAGGATCACTGGAACCCAGAAGTTTGAGACCAGCCTGGGCAACATAGGGAGACCCTGCCTCTACCAAAAGTCTAAAAATTAGCCAGGCATAGTGGCATGCACCTATAATCCTAGCTACTCCAGGAGGCTGATGCAGAAGGATTGCTTGAGCCTGGGAGGTCAAAGCTGCAGTAAGCTGGTGATCATACCACTGCACTCCAGCCGGGGCAACAGAGCAAGACTCTATCTCAAATGAAAGAGATATCTTTTTATATCAAACATTGAATCTAGGGAATTTAATATATAAAACATTGAATCTAGTGAATATCTTTTAACCAAACTTTAAGAAATAAAACTTTTGAAAACCAGTGTGTTTTAAAAGTGGAAACATACATCTGCACTAAACACTGACATGACTTTGGGGGCTTAATCTGGACACTGAGTGGGACAAATGGGAATAAAGATGTTGGGTTCCTTAGATAAAAAGCTAAAGCCTTTCTTTCTTGAGTCTTGCACAGAAAGACATGTAACAAAATGGAAAGCAAAGGTACTTAAATTGGCACTCCTATCAGAATAAAATCCTGCTTCAGTCAATTTGTAGGCAGAGGCCTCAGAATGATAGAATTGGACGTGAATTGAGATCAGCGAATACAGTGATTCTCAAGTCTAGCTAGATATTAAAATTGCCTTGGGTGCTTAAAAAATCTACATTTGGGCTGGGCACTGTAGCTCATGCCTGTAATCCCAACACTCTGGGAGGCCAAGGCAGGAGGATTGCTTAAGCCCAAAAGTTTGAGACCAGCCTGAGCCACATAGTGGGACCTTATCTCTACCAAAAAAAAAAAAAAAAATTAGCTGGGAGTGGTGGTCCTCACCTGTGGTCCCGGCTACTTGGGAAGCTGAGGTGGGAGGTTCACTTGAGCAGGGCACGTTGATACTGCAGTGAGCCAGTGATTGTGACAGTATGCTGCAGCCTGGGCAACAAAGCAATATCCTGTCTCAAAAAAGAAAAACAAAATTGACATCTGGGTGTCACCCCAGCCCAATTAAACTATAATCTCTGGGTAGGGCCCAGGCATTGGCATTTTCTAAAAATCCCCACTTGATTCAAATGTGAAACCAAGACTGAAAACCCCTGGGCTCCTGTCACCTCCACATTTTATGGGGAGGAATTAGAAGGAACCCAAGGATATTTTGATAGCTGTGCTCAAAGTCCAGCCGTAGTAAAGTTTCCCAGTGTAGTCCAGACAGTTGCATCTGGATCCAAGCAGAATTTACTGAATTAGGTTTGGGCAAAACTTGTCCCACACAACGTTCATACTCCAGAGTGACCCGTGAATTTGGATAACCAAAAATTGTCCAAATTTTAAGATCAGAAATAAGGACATTTTGGTTGGGCACAGTGGCTCATGCCTGTAATCACAGCACTTTGGGATGCTGAAACAGGTGGATCACCTGAGTCAGGAGTTCGAGACCAGCCTGGTCAACATGGTGAAACCCCATCTCTACTAACAATACAAAAATTAGCCAGGCGTGGTAGGGCACCTGTAATCCCAGCTACTCGGGAGGCCGAGGCAGGAGAATTGCTTGAACCCAAGAGGCAGAGGTTGCAGTGAGCCAAGATCATGCCACTGCACTCCAGCCTGGGTATCAGAGTGAGACTCTGTCTCAAAAATAAATAAATAATAAATAAGGACATTTTATGAAAGAGAAAAGTTTCTTCTCTAGTATTTTTAATTAATTTCTGACCTCAAAAATCAAATTAATTCTTATCCCAAAACAAGATAAAATATTTTCTCCACTCAACCTTGTCCCCTCAATGATTTCCTCTCCTCCTGCCACCCACAGCAATTATGAAGAAAGCAGAAGACTTTTCATTTATTTTCCAAACACCCACTCCTACCAGGTTGTCAGCCTTCTTCTTTAAAAAGGTGCTTTGCACTTTAGGAGAAAAACATTTGTGAGGGGACTTTTATTGAAGTTACCATGGTGAACACCACTGACTAAAGAACAGAGCAGATTTCAGCCCCAAAGCACCAGAACACTGACAGACACTTAAGGCTTCAATTAGCGCTTTAAAAAAATGATCACTATTTTCTCCTACTTTGATTTAAGCTATTGTCCTCAACTACAGAACTCTTCCAGATTTCCTACTTACTGACCGAGGAAAAGAGGACTTTGACAAATTGAAATTCTCTTGATGTTATATGAATTATTTGCTGAATTATTTGGTGTATAATATAATCTGTGATTAACATGAAAACAAAACACAATACCATAATCCATTTTTGCAAGCCCTGAGTATACTCTTTTTTACTACCACTTGCAAAGGATATGACTCAACTGCTAATGCCACTTTTTAATCTCATGTTAATGTCTTTTAATCTCAGTTAAATTAAGAGAGATATAAAAACATATGCACTTTATTCCTTTGCTCAACTGAGATTAATACATACCTCACACCCAAGTGTACCTGGAGGGAAGCAATGCCCCAGGCTGGACCCTAAGTTCCAACTTGATTTCGGAATCTTGGCATGCAGGGTGGCAGCTCAGACTCATTCTTCGGCCTTTATGCCAGTTACCTAAGTGAGCATGATGTTTGTGCCCATTATTGATATGAGGGTGTCATTGGCTGAACTGTGTCCCCACAAAATTCATGTGTCAATGTTCTAAACCCCAGTACTTCAAAAAGTGACTCTATTTGGAGACAGAACCTTTAAAGGAATAATTAAGGTGAAATGAGTTCACTTGGATGGGCCCCGATTCAATATGACTGATGTAAGAATTTGAGAAGAGATTAGGACACAGATAGGCATAGAGAGAAAACCACGTGAAGATGAAAAACAGCCACCCACAAGCCAAAGAGAGAAGCCTCCAGAAGAAACTGACCTTTCCAACACCTTGATCTCAAACTTCTATCCTCCAGAATTGTGAAAAAATAAATTTCCATTGTTTATGCCACCCAGTCTGTGTTACTTAGTAATGGTGGCTCTAGAAAACTAATATGGAATGTTTCTTCACTAAAAATAATATTAAAAAATTTTAGTGCCGGGCGCGATGGCTCAAGCCTGTAATCCCAGCACTTTGGGAGGCCGAGACGGGTGGATCATGAGGTCGGGAGATCGAGACCATCCTGGCTAACACAGTGAAACCCCGTCTCTACTAAAAAATATGAAAAACTAGCCGGCGAGGTGGCGGGCGCCTCTAGTCCCAGCTACTCGGGAGGCTGAGGCAGGAGAATGGTGTGAACCTGGGAGGCGGAGCTTGCAGTGAGCTGAGATCTGGCCACTGCACTGCAGCCTGGGCGACAGAGCGAGACTCAGTCTAAAAAAAAAAAAAAAAAAAAAATTAAAGTATCAGCACATTTCAGGTTCTCTGAAGAGTGACATATATATCATAGAAATCCATTATTTTGAACAGTGACCATTATCACTTATGTAATGATTAGAAAAAGTTTGAGAATAAGAAAATCAAAGCACACTCATAACATACTTAAGAAAGTTGTTTCATATATTCTTGGGGAGATTAGAAATAGCTACATTCAGTTATAGGTCAGAATTAATACTTTTTGAACGTTTTGGTAGAATAGGCTCTCTTGAGAGCTAGTTTTGTATCTTTAGGTTTGAAGAACTGCTCATTCACCCTTGGACAAATTAAGGCCCTGTTTTATTTAGAAGAGTTATCTCCCTGAAGCTCTACATGTCTGCAGGAACACACCTAGAGATAGAAAAGGTGGTAGCAGTAGAAGAAGTGAGAAGTAATTAGACACTGATTTATTTTGAAGGTTGGGTTAGGCTATTTTTGCATCACTATAAAGAAATATATGAGGCTGGGTAATTTATAAAGGAAAGAGGTTTAATTGACTCACAAGAAGCATGGTGCCAATATCCGCTTGGCTTCTGCTGAGGGCTTCGGGAAGCTTACAATCACGATGTAAGGCGACAGGAAGTCAGCCCATCACATGGTGAGAATGGGGAGCAAGAGAGAGAGAAGGGGGAGGTCTCAGACTCTTATTAAACAACCAGATCTCCATGAACTAACTGAGAAAGAGCTCACTTATCACCAAGGGGGTAGTGCTAAACCATGCATGATGTATCTGCCCCCATGATCCAATCACCTACCATGAATCCCCACCTTCAACACTGCAAATCACATTTCAACATGACATTTAAAGGGGACAAACGTCCAAACCATATCAAAGGTGGACTAGTGCTTCCTGAAGGATCGCCTATGGAGTGTGACAAAATAAGGTACTGATAACTTGTGGTCATCTGGAAGAATAGGGTAGGTATTACTGGGGGATGTGAGTGGAGTAGGCTTTTTGTGGAAAACATAACACAGAATTTAGTTTTAGACATGTTTAATTTAAACTACCCAGTAGTTATCTAAGTGCATCATGCCACAGGCAGTTGAACATAAGGGTCTGCCGTTCAAGGAAAAGATCTGAACTACAGATATAAATATGGGAATCATGAGAATATTGATGTTATTTATAACCACAAGACTGAGTGAGATCACTAAGGGAGCGAGTATAGAGGAAGGACTATGGACACACTCCCACATTAAGAGTATTAAGAGTATGGGCATCAGAAACATTATTCAGAACTTAGAAATAGGCAAAATAAATTTCTGGATATTCTTTCAGTGCAGTACTTACTGGGCTTGTCTTTCTATCAACTGGTCTGTTTTACAACTCCACATAGGCAAAGGTTAACTTGGGTTTTTGTCTAGTAGGGATGCAAATAAGTTATGTCTGGTGGAGAGATAAACCTGAAGGTAACAGTTTTATATCTGAGAAATCTTATCCTAATATTCTTTTATGAAATGTGTGTGTGTGAGAGTGTGTGTGTGTGTGTGTGCATATGTGTGTGTAGCTTCTCAAATTCTTATACCAGTTTTAACATTTTATTGGTTCCCTCATGGATTAAGTTAAATAAAATCTTTGACATGAGTTCACACTATCTTTGCCTGAGAGTCATAAATTTTTTAACTTTGAAAACTGGGAAAAAGGGAAAAGGAGTAACCAGCTGAATTTGCCCAGGTTAATTGAAAACTAAAAGCCAGTTCACACAATGTGTTTCTTTATGATTGAATTTTCTCAACACCTTGACCTTATGTTTCCACTGCTACATTTCTTATGAAGTAAATAGTATGTTTAAAAGTTACTTTAACGCTAAGGAGGGAAAAAAGGCTTAAGAGAAGAATTTTGGCTTTTTATTTCACTTTTATGGGCAATTATATTCTCCTGTTAGTCAGCCTCAGCTTCTAGACACAAACACACACACACACACACACACACACACACACACATCCAGTCTTACCTGTTTAATAATGTTGGAGCCAAGAACAGATTATCTGAAGCCAAATACACCACTGATTTTTATATTTCTTTACAGAAGTCAAACTCTTGAATAATAATAAAGGATTGAAAAAACATAGAATTTTTTTTTTTTTTTTTTTTTTTTGAGACAGAGTCTCGCTCTGCCCCCAGGCTGGAGTGCAGTGGCCGGATCTCAGCTCACTGCAAGCTCCCCCTCCCGGGTTCACGCCATTCTCCTGCCTCAGCCTCCTGAGTAGCTGGGACTACAGACGCCCGCCACCGCGCCCAGCTAATTTTTTTGTATTTTTAGTAGAGACGGGGTTTCACCGTGTTAGCCAGGATGGTTTCGATCTCCTGACCTCGTGATCCGCCCGTCTCGGCCTCCCAAAGTGCTGGGATTACAGGCTTGAGCCACCGCGCCCGGCCGGAAAAAACATAGAATTTTTAAATCATTTTGTTACTTTTGAATTACATAGGACAAAACAATAGTTTTAAGCAAAAAAATTATGTCAGCATATTATTTAAGATCACTTTATGTAATTAATTTGTATAATATTTAAAGTCTATTATCTTACATGTAACTTAAATAAAATTATTGACTTTAACATCACAAAAGAAATATCTGAACAGACTTTCACCGAATTTGGAGAACATGTTTTGGATTGACTTAATTAAAATGCAAACTACGCAACATTACAGAATTCACTGGAGCACCCTGATGGGCACCTCAGGGAGATGGGCAATCATCCCTGAAACTGAAGTATCCACATTAGAAACTGTTAACTGCTTATGGAGGAAAATACACCATACATATTAACACATGGTGAACAGAAAAGAAACACAATATTAAGTACGAGTTCCAAGTCAAAATTCACCAAGCAGATGCTACAAATTTTAGGTGCTGATGAGTCATTGTGCTATATTTTGCATAGGCAACTCTATAGAGTATGTTCCAGGGTTAGAACCACCAAGGACTTATTTAAATAAATAAATGACGGTTCATACATCTTTCAAGAGGTATAGAATAGGCCAGTTAACTTCTTTGTACATAAACAGATGGAATGGAGTACAGAAGGGTAGAAGGATGGGAGGGAGAGGCAGAAAGAAAGAGAGATTTAGGCTTTTCCCATTTTAAAGGTGATAGTCCCTTTCATTTAAATATGTAAGTAAAAGAAAATGTATTTATAAATTTATTTTGTTTGGTCTTATACCAAATGCATATGAATATTTTCATTGACATTTTAACAATGTGTTGTGGAATCATAAATGGACCAAAACTAACTTTATGATCTGATGTTTGTAATTCTTACATTTTTATACCTTAAAATATCAATTGGATTATTTAGATACTCTTCATTTTTCTGATTCTTAATGATAACTAAAAAGTTTACACTACTATGTATAGACAATTCTCCAAAATAACACATTGTTGCTATGAATAGCAACAGTAAATAAATTAGTAAATTAGTCCCAGTAAATAAAATGTAAATTGAATATAATTTAACATTTCATTTTCTTTTATAAATTGGTTTTTAATGTATTAGTGGTAATCATGCTGCCTCATATAACGAGATAAATGTAAATTATGGATCTGGTGAGGCAGATGAATATAAATTATGGATCTGGTGAGGCAGATGAATATAAATTATGGATCTGGTGAGGCAGATGTGCAGAAATTACTTCATAACAGTCAAAACAATCAAGGTGTTCGGCATCACTGTGTTGGGTAGTTAACAAAATGAGTAACTGAATCATAAAATTTATCTGGTTTTCATTAATTGGCATGCATACTCACTTGATGTGCTCCAGTGGGCTCTAAACAGTGCAGCTATTAAGTGGAAACTTTTAATACTTTTATTTTGTATAATGCTCTTTTAAATGGAAATAGAAATATTTGCCATTTTTGCCTTATAAAGACAAGAATTCTCTTGAGCACAATCATAAACCCTAGATGTACAATATCACTAGTGAGAAAGTACAGTTTGGCAATAATTTTCAAATGGTATGTTGAGATGTCAGTGGGTCATAAGATCAAATTACAGATTTGTAAAAGAGCAACTTTTATAACAGAGAAGGATGGAAGGAAATGAATCGAATAGAACACAGTAACAACACTAAAGTGCACTGTACAGAGGAAGCATTGTTTGGTGAAACTTGTCTTCTGTATGTTTCCGTGAGTATACACACTGGGTCATAATATAAAATGTATTTATTTCTGTGGATTATCATTTTTAAAAGTTGAAGTAGAGGATATCAGAAAATATGGGAAAATAAAATGGGGGAAAATGAAAGGGATCAATAAGGAAATTATTTCTTTGGGGAAATTAGAATAACAAGTTTGTAAAATGTATCTACTAACCAATAAAATTGGCTTAGTAATGTAATATAGACCTTCAGGCTGTGCTCTCGAACCTCACTGGGGTGTTCCATTAAAAACCGGAGCTTAACGAAGACGCTGCAGTTGTGATGGCTCTGGCTCTACCAGATAGCAAGGGCTTCAGTTGAATCCGAAAACTTGTCACTGAAAAGAACAGAAAAAACGCGGTAACAATAAAGAAGAGTCATGGGAGAACAAAGTCATTGAAGGAATAATGGAACAGGAATATAATGGAAACTAAAGACAACCAGATCCAGCACAGTAAAACTAGGATTTCTCTTTTTGAATTAAAACATTGCCAAACTCTCATTTCCTCAGCAGACTCTGAAGAGTAGAGCCCCCATAAAAGAATTTTTTAAAAGGCAAATAAAATACAAAGAAAGAGTTGTTCGGATCAGCCTTTAGGTTAAGAATAAACCATTTCTTAAGATCCATTTGTAAAAATCACATTCAGACATAAACTAACAAAAATGTATGCAGCAATTGTAGTAGCTCATGCATAATTATAATACTGGATAAAATAATATACTATTTTGTATGGGTTCTTAAAAGAATCCTTTTTAAGGTAAAAGAAAGGTACATTTACTGAATGTATTGCACTGCAGAAGACAACTGCCTGACATCTATTCTCTTTACTTCCGGAAAGAGTTCCTTACATTTTCTTAGGGACCTATTCCTTTCACCATCCCTATGCCAGAACTGGGTGCTATCAATTCAATAAGTGAATTCCATTCCGCTTCCTGCCTACAATGCTTGAGCTGATAAGGAATCTAATCAGAGCCAGTGAGTTTTTAGTAAGGCTTATTTGAAATGATGCACCCCTCTCCTGAGCTAAAGCGCAGTGTGCATAAGGATGTGATAGTTGGAACTGTTGTATCTGATTTGCTACTAAGTAGGGACAGCCCAGATCTGCCAAGCGACCAAGGGAGGCATCCTGAGGATGAAGATGACGTTGCAAAAGGCAGAATGGAGAAACTGCATCTCCGGTAAGACCTCATCTGAAGCCTGTCATAACTCTGCCCTTTTCACCTAAGTGCACCAGAATAGTTATTTTGTTGTTAAAGCCAATATTGGAGTTTCCTCTCATCTGCAATATTCGGTTCTAATGGATAGATCTGCGAGCCATGTGCCAGACCCTGTACTCTGCCTAACAGACACAGTTTCCTAGTAAATGCCCTCAACAGTCCTTTGTGACAGCACTGTTGTCATCCCCATTTTAGATATGAAAAAACAGAGGCTTAAAACAATTAAGTGGCTTGCCCTAAGTCACCAAGCCAGAAGGTCCTGAAACCATACATTTTAAATTTAAAACATTCTCATTAGGTTCAATATGTTCCAAAAGTAAAATCCTATATTACTTTTCTAACATTTCAATTATTTTAAAAACTAGAACTTGCAGGATAAAGGTTAAGTAGTGATTGGGAGCCCAGTGCTGTTCTCATTGAGAAGAGAGGTAAACAACGTTCCTGACCTTTCTTTCCACATACATTCAGTTAAATCCTAAAATATACAGGCACTCTTGAGACAAGAGGTATGTCTTGTCCACAGTTCTTTAGTTTGTAAGCAAAATCCTCAAACCAGGCAAAGCAACACAAATGTGTTTATTATCAAAATATCAGGATTTTTCGTGGAACCCAAAGGAAAAACAGAGAAGCCTGAGATCGTAAGGACATGCAATCAAGGACTGAAACTATCAGGGCTCGTGGCAGCTATTCTGCCTCCATCTTTGCTTCCTTCCCACTGTGTTTCTGCTTCAGTCTTCTCTCTCTCCAGATGGGATGCCTGGGTTTGGCTTCATGGAAATAGACAACCTCTGATTATAACAGTTATTTTCAAGGGGCCTATGGAGAAGAACCAGCTGCTCTTTATTCAAATTTTAAATTCCCTAAGAAGGAAGCATGACTGGCTGGACATGAATCAAGTGTTGACCTCTTGTGATCCAAGCGCTATTGCAGGATCAGGTGGTACGAGTAATCACTCTCAAGTGGCTGAGAGGTGAGGTGATCCTAGAGAGGAGGAGATTGGCTACACAGAAATCCAAAAACTGTTTGACCATAGGATTAGCAGTAAAACGAACCAAGACAAAGTCAGAGCTAAATTCAGGATGCATAGAAGTTCAGGGGAGAAGGAATTCTGTGGGGCTGTCAGGTGAGGGTTTGAGTCTCCAGGGAAACTTGAACTTGGTCATTAAGAGATTTAGGAAGAAGAAGGGAAGGTAATCCAAATAGGGAAATCTGAAACCTGAACAACAGAACGTGATCTGATGAATGAATGAATCATTTTTTAAATAAAATATGTAACAACAGAAACAGTCATTGAAAAAAAAATGAACTGACATGTTGAAAGTAGAGCTTTTTTGATATCCCTAAAGAGGTAGTAAGAATTATGTGGTGTCTCTTTGAATTCTTCCAAAAAGACAGACAATAAATGAATTTCTTGACTAAGTGTGGTTTTGAAGTGAAAGCTTTATCACCACAACTAAAAAATATTAGTCATTGATTAAATGATAATGAGTTTTTAAAATCTTTCTTCTTTCTTCCCCTGCTTCTAAACAACCCCATCTGCCTGATAAATCGATATAAATTGCTCCATAATTTAAAGGCTTAGTGTTTACTCAGAATGCTTGGTTTGTGTGGTCTATTGCAGTCCACATAGTGCAAATATGAAAAAAATATCTAATTTTCTTAATGGAAAGTCTATAATTGATTCAATCTAATGTATTTCTGAAAGATTAATAAAGCTACTTCTCCTCATAGCAATAAGACAAACATTAAACAAAAACTTCTCTCAGGAGTAAATGGCAACCCCAGTGACCTCCTTCTCATGATCTGCAAACACTTTATAAACACATCCAAGTGGGATGTGATGGTTGGATCCACTGTCATCTCTCCTGAACTAAACTAGATTGTTTTCCCACTCCAGTGGAATAAAAACGTAAATAATGACCTTTATTTATGCTTTCTAGATCAAACATTAGGATTCTCAGAAATGATTTTTCAATTAATTCTAAAACAAGGTTATTAATATTAGTAGCTTGATAAATTACAAAATGCCTCTTGCTTTTCCTCTGTCTTCTCCCTTTTTCTTTGCCTTTCCATTATGTCACTCTCTTGTTTAAAAAAAATATATCTAATCTTGGTGAATGCCTGGTTGAGATCAATAGACATGGCTATGAAAAATGAGAACAAGAAAAGTTATCACTCATCTTTCATCTGGCACCTAAGTTTGAGAGCATCCTATATGTAACGCACTGATTAGGTGCTGGAGACACAATGTTGAATAATTAAGACAGAATCCCTTGTCTCTTCTCTTCCTCTGGGATAGGCAGGTAAGTCGAGCAGTAAATAAAATAAAACTTTGTTGGGAGTACTATAAAGGAAACAAGGGACTAAAACAGAGAGAAATGGGGAAACCAACTTTAGAATGTATGCTCAGGAAAGCCTTTTCTCATTTTAGGTGATACCTAAATAGTATCTCATTTTAGACATCATTTGGGTGATACCTAAAATGAGAAGAAGCCAAGTATCTGAAAAGCACGTTCATGCGTTTGGGCAAGGCAGGGTGTCACTCCTCAGAAGGCAGTTTCAGCAGAACTAGAACACAGAGACTCCAAGCTGGAACAGGACAGATGTCTTCTAGGAAGCAGAAGAAGATCAGTGTGGCCAGAGGTTAACAAGCCAGCAGAAGGATGACATGAACTGAGTTGGACAGAGGTTCAGGACCACATCATGCAGGGTTTTTTGCATTATGGGGATGAATTTGGGTATTGGTTTTAAGAGTAGTGAGAAGCCACTGAAAAGCTTTAATCACAGGGCCTGATTCAGTTTCTTTTGCTGCTACCTGAATACAGGATTGGAAGGGCACAAGAGCAAAAGCAGAAAGACCCCCAAAGTAATTGTGGCAAAAAGGTGATAGTGGCCTGGACTACGGTGTGTTTGCAGAAACATACAGAAAAGGATACATGAAAGAATATTTTGAAGACAGAGCTAGACTTAAGATGGATTGGGTGCAGGGGAGGTATCTGAGGAATAGGCAAGGAAGGAGATTTCAAGGACAACTTCTAGATTTCAGGACTTGAAAGACCATGCAGATGATGACGATGTTATTTACAAGACTAAGGAAAACTAGGGAGGTGAGAGGAGAGTAACAACTATAGGGTGCTTTGGCTACGGAAAATCCAGGCTTAATGTGCTTTAAATCTAATGAAAATGTGTCATCGAACATAACTAAGAGGTACACAGTAGGGCGGGATCCAAGTGCTGGACTTTAGGGCTCTGAGTCCACTGCCCTGTGGTTCTCTTAACTCTGCCCTGTTCCTTATAGGTCTATCCTCAGGCACAACAGCTGCAACAGTTTCAAGTATCAGCACATTTTTAGACAGAAGTGGCCATCTTGACGACTGTCTCCTTCCTACAAGTGAAGAAAGAGTTTCTAAAAGTTTTGCAGAAGTCTGTACTCAGTTCTTATCTGCAGAATATAACTACCCCCAACCAACAGTATGCAGGAGAAAGGAGATCTTCATATTTTCTAGTATCAATAAGGATATTTTTCCCAAACTAAAGATAGAATTCTCTTCCCAAAATATGTTAGGAAATTGCAAATAATAAGATAAAATCAGGATTTAGGTATTTACCCTAATGTATTCAAGATGTATATCCACTCAAAAACCTGCACACAGATGTTTATAGCAGCACTATTAATAATTGCCAAAAATTGAGAGCATCCAAGATGTCCTTTAATAGGTGAATAGATAAACAAACAGTGGTATATCCATATAATGGAATATTATTCAGTGATAAAAAGAAAGAAGCTATCATGTAATGAGAAGACATGGAGGAAACTTAAAGGTACATGTCTCCTTTTTTTACCCATCTAACTTAAAATGTGATACAGGCTTCGAAGTGAAAGAAGCCATTCTGAAAAGACAACATACTGTATGATTGTAACCATATGACATTCTGGAAAAGGGCAAAGCTATAAAGACAGTAAAAGGAACAGTGGTTTCCAAGGGGCCAGAGGGGAGGAAGGGGGAGAAATGAGTAGGCAGAGTACAGAGGATTTTTAGGGCAGTGAAACTATTCTGCGTGATACTGTCATGGTGGATACACGATATTATGCATTGGTCAACACCCACTCTGTACAACACAAACAGTGAAACTTAATGTAAACTATGAACTTTGGTTAATCATAATTTATCAATACTGGTTCATCAGTTGTTATAAATATACTGCACTAATGTAAGTTAATACTGTAATAGAGGAAACTCTGTAGGGGTTGGCAGTGGAAAGGAGTTTATGGCTTCTGCTCAATTTGTCTGTAAACTTACAATTTTTTCTGAGACAGAGTCTCACTCTGTCACCCATGCTGGAGTGCAGTCATGCAATCTTGGCTCACTGCAACCTCTGCCTCCCAGGTTCAAGTGATTATCATGCCTCAGCCTTCCTAGTGGTTGGGACTACGGGTGTGTGCCACCACACCTGGCTAATTTTTGTACGTTTTGTAGAGACAGAGTTCCACCATGTTGGCCAGGCTGCTCTCAAACTCCTGTCCTCAAGTGATCCACCCACCTTGGCCTGCCAAAGTGCTGAGATTACAAGTATGAGCCACCATGCCCAGTCCCTACAATTACTTTTTAAAAATGGTTTATTAAAATAAAATCAGGACTCTGCCAACCAGAAATACAGGATAAACAGAGCTGCATAGGTGACTAATGATATCTACAATGGGTGAGGGAAATAACTAGATTCTTTTTAAACATCTTGAATTTGTCATGTGAAGTATCATGTCGAACGTGTCAGGTAGGCAGTCAGATGTGTGGATCTGACACTCAAAGGATAGGCCTGAGCAAGAGAGATGAATTTTGAAGGCGAGGGGTCAAAAATTCATGGCAATTAGTAAGACCTCTGTATTAGTCCATTCTCATGCTGCTATGAAGAAATAACTGAGACTGGGTAATTTATAAATGAAAGAGGTTTAATCGACTCACAGTTTCTTATGACTGGGGAGGCCTCAGGAAACTTATAATCATGGCAGAAGGCACCTCTTCACAGGGCTGCAGGAGAGAGAATGAGTGCAAGCAGGGCAAATGCCAGACACTTATAAAACCATCAGATTCAAACAAGACTCACTCATTATCACGAAAACAGCATGGAGGAAACTGCCCCCATGATCCAATTACCTCTACCTGGTGCCGCCCATGACACGTGGGGATTACAATTCAGGGTGAGATTTGCGTGGGGACACAGAGCCAAACCATATTAACCTTCTAGGGAGAGAGAGAAAAATAGAGGGTTCCAGGACCAGGTATGAGAAACTGTGGCAGGAGAATAGGGTCTGGAGGCAGGGAACCCAGACTGATTCACACTGACTACCTAGAACTGAATCAAAAGGAAAACCCCACCTCTGCACACCCAAGTAACAAAAGAATCAGAGCTTACTCCCTTTGCAACTCTCCCCCACCATCTTTTTTCTGCCTTGCAGATGAAAAAATGAAAGTACCTCTGACTGGTCCCTTCCTGCAACCAATCAGATTGGTCATAGGCCAAGTCTTCATGTGTAACTTTGTAACTTCACTTCAGCCTCTGATTTGGTCACCTTCTGCAACCAATCAGACTGGTTGCAGGCCACTACTTCATTTACATAGGGTGTAAACCAAGTAACCAATGGGAAACTTCTAGAGGGTGTTCAAACCCCAGAAAATTCTGCAACAGGCTCTTTTGAGGTGCTTGCACAAGCCCACTCCCATTCTGTGGAATTTTTGTTTCAATAAATCTGTGCTTTTCTTATGTTGCTTTGTGCATTTTGTCCAATTCTTTGTTCAAAACACCAAGAACCTGAACACCTTCCTACCAGTAACAGAACTACCACATTCAGAGGTTGAACTTGAAGGTGATGTCAATGAAGGAGAATGAGAAGGAGCAGACAATGATATTTTAGGAAAATGTGATGTCAAGAAAGCTAAGAGAGGAGAGTGTTTCAGGACACAGGGAGAGTCAAATCTTATGTTATTTCTGTTTAGTGTTTTAGTTCTATTAAACTCACCATAATTGGTTGTCGCTGGGGGGTTTTTGTTTTTGTTTTTTGGTTTTGTTTGTTTGCTTGTTTTTGTGGACAATACCTATTTTGGTTTAACACCTTTTTTTGCTTACTATCCTTTCTTGAATTCCATGCCTTCCATCTGGCTTATTTTTTTGTTTGTTTGTTTGCTTTTTGCTCAGGAATTAGATGAATAACTCATTTAGTGAGGGTGAACTTCTTGGTTTGTAAGTGTCAGAAAATATGTTTGTTCAGCTCTTAATCTTGAGTGATTGTTTTGGGTATAAAATTCTAGGTGGACATTTTCCCTCAGCATTTGATGATACGATTACATTGTCTTTCTACATCAATCAACGCTAATAAAAAATCTACTTTTATTTTGATTAGTATCTTTATAGGTTTTCTTTCTTTTCTATGGTAGTTTTTAAGAGTTTCTCTTTGTTTATGATAATCTGCAATTTCATTATGATGTATTTAGGTGAAGATTTTGGTTTTGCACTATTCAGAACTTAACGTACTTTTTTCCATTTAAGATTTAAGTCTTGCAATTTGAGAAAATTTTCTAACATATCTCTTTAAATATTGTCTCTTCCAAATTTTTTTATTCTCATTTGAATCTTAGTTAACTTAAATTGGAGCTTCTCATTTTATCTTCCATGTGTCAACCTGTCTTTCATACTTCCCGAGACAGATCCAGGTTTTTTGGGACCTGCAGTTTAGACAATCTGGGAGTCTTTAAACTTAGACTCCCAGAAAAAATCTGGGAAAGAGTACAAAAGTACAAGTAGAAAATTAGATATGAAGTACATATTTCTTTAGAATGAGAAAAGTAAATCACACAAATTAGACATTGAAACAAAACAAACAAATTCTACAAACATAATAAAGTCCAGAAAAATATTGTAATATATATATTAACTATTAGAATAACTCCATAATTATTTTATTGTTCTCTATCTTTGGGTGCATATTTTTCTGTGACAATAATTATGTAATATATTTTTCAATTGAGGGAATGAAAAATATTTAATCTCTCCTCTAGCTTGGTTATTATTGACAGCTGTTTTAGTGCCACAAGTCATCATTGGTTAAAAAATGTGCATGGACTCTTCAATGTTATCTACCATACAGAAAGTATGACAGAAGCCAAGTGGCATGAAAAAATTCTGCAGTCTTCATCAATTGCAGTTAAAAATCTCACTTTGCAAATTTGTTTAGCAACATATAACAATATAAACACACTACTAAGGAGGAGCATAAGCTGAAGGGTCTATGCAATTGAGGGGCCTAGAGCTTAAGCACCATTACTTCATTATAAATTTGGTAAATCCGTCTCTGTGTATTTTCTCTTTCTTTCTTTTTTTCTTTCTTTCTTTCTTTCTTTCTTTCTTTCTTTCTTTCTTTCTTTCTTTCTTTCTTTCTTCTTTCTTCTTTC